>NC_092202.1:15474501-15832968 GCF_043641665.1 Enoplosus armatus
AAAAAGCAACAAAAAAAAAAGAGAAACAAAAATCCCGCAGGATCCGAAGCGTCCTCTGTGTTCGGGGCGAATTGCGCCTGCAGGAGGCGGTGCCGCTGCTGCGGATGGTCGTCAGTGATTGGCTGGGAAACGACTTGAAGGGCTGGGAATGCAACCAATCATATCAGTGGAAGGACGGGGTACTTCCTGTGTCTTGTAGGACGTACTAATGATGACACAGACAGGCTATTTAATCACAATAATAATAATAATAATAATAACAAAAAATAATATAATGATAATAATAATAATAAACATAATTTATAATATAACAATAACAATATTGTTATATTATAAATTATAAATTATATTGTTTATTGTAATTACATTGTCTATAATACAATAATAATAATAATAATTTATAATATGATAATAACAATATTTTTTATTGTGATTACATTGCCTATCTGTCATAATAATAATAATAATAATAATAATAATAAAATAATAATAATAATGATAATAATAATAAGCAAGACTTCAGGTCATGTAATTTAACTGATAAACCCTAACATGCGTAATGTCTAGAGTTCCCTTTCAGTCATTACAAAGCCCCTACATTTGCAAAATATTGAAATATTAATGAGGACATCATCATCATCATCATCATCATCATCATCAAGCCGGGATTTTGGCAACTGCTGAGGTCATACGTGCGAAAGTCCCTGAGCAGAATGCCACCCACTCTATGGTGGTTTTGACACGCCACCAAACTAGTTTAAAGTATCTCAAAAAAAGCGAAACATGAATTTAATTTTCTGTAGATTTGCTTCCCTGACGTTATGCACCTCATTTCAACTTAATGTCTTTCTTTCCTTTATTTCTGCAACAGAGTGGCTTCACCTTGATGACAACATCTTAGTTAGTTTACTTTTGTAGAAGTGTATTTTATGTATTCCCTTAAAGGTCCCATATTATGCTCATTTTCTCTTTTTTTTTTATTCTGGGACTCCACTAGAGTAGCTTTTGCATGATTCACAATTAAAAAAAAAGTTATTATTTATCTTCTACTGGCCCTTTTAGGCAGCCCCTAGTAGTTCACCCTCTGTCTGCTGGGGAGGGCGTGGCTGAGGGCGGCGACTGTACAGTTGTGACATCACGACCTTACGGAAGTCCTGATGGCTCGTTTGAAAGGCGCAGCGTCTGAATACGGGCTGTGTTTCATTTCTCCGTGGACCGAGCGTTTTCCACAGTATTTATGCAGCACCGAGATCTGCTTTATAATCAACCAAGAAATGGAGGTCTCACTTTCTACAATATGGGACCTTTAAACTGTAATAAACATGCCTAATGCATACACGAATCTTAAATGGATGTGTGCATACACAAAGGTAACATTTATTGCAGGGCTGCTGTATCATAAGACATAACATGGTACAGATATTCGTTTGATAACTAAGAGCAGGCCTATGTTACAAACACATATTAACATTAGCTGCTAACAGAAATGTCAAAACCTAGAAAATAAAAGCAAAACCATGTGCATGGTGGAACACCACTAGAGGTAAATGACAAAATATGTTTTGCTTTTTTGAATATGGGTGAGTTATATTTTATAACTCATAATGTGATTGTATATTATATAAATGCCGAGTTATATTTACTCCATTTCTGCTCGTTTGTTCATTTGATAACTTCAAATTACATCACTTTGGTCAACAACTTTTACTCTGGAAGTTTTCACAGGAAGTATAAGTAACAGGCTACATTAGTCTTCAGATCTGAACACTCTTATTAATGTTACTCCATATTAATGCAGTTGTTACCAGTGCTGATGTTACTGGTGTCATTTCTAATAGAGACACTCATACTAACTGATAGATATTGATATCAATAACAGCTATTAGCTGATGTCAGATCAGTTAAATTGTTGTGTTGAGGGGGCAGTGGACCGCTCCACCCATGTCAAGTCAGACACAACAGCACTATCACTTCCGGCGGGAAGTTTCAAAATAAAAGATGGCAACTAGAGGGAAGTTCTGGTTCAGTTTTTAAAATAACAATCAGAATAATAATAGACTGATGCTTGTAAAGGCTACATTTTCTGAAGGTGATGCACACAGTTACTAGTTCCTAAAGTGGTCTAACGGTGGTCCCAGAATCAGAGTCAGATGTGGACGAGGTGTGCTTGGTAAAGCACCAGTAAGGGTTCACTCAGAGAGCCTCTGTTGAGGCAGTAAAGACTCTGTGTCAGGGCTTCATGGAGGACCAGACTACCACTCTCGTCTGTGTAACGTAGCTGAAAGCCCACCACCTCCAGAGGCCTCGCGGCCAGAACAGCCGACACGTCGAACACATCATATCCGGACGAGGGCCGCTGGTCCAGGACCAGCAGCCTCTCCTCGAGGGCGGGACTCTCCCTCAGAGCTCCCTGCGAAGCTGCGACACTGTGCAGGGCGACAGTCACGCTGATGGGACGGGGGTGGAGGGTTTTCCTGAACAGGACCAGCTCCGCACCCAGCATGGAGGGGTTCAGGCTGCTGACGTTGAACCAGATCCATCCTGGGGGAGCGTGATGTGGACCTGGGTGACCCAAACAATGAAAAGAAAAGCATTCGGGTTTGTCAGGTTTTCCCTTCATTTCTGTTTGGTATGAGACTCAACCGACGTTTTAAACTCACAGGCCGCGTAGTCCATTACATTTACATTGTTTTCATGACATTCACATTGCTTGGCAGTGCAGTTTAGGTGCTTATTGAATTTGACAACAAAAAAAATGAATGCACAAGGAATCTCACAACAAGGCGGTTATCAATGGAACAACAATTGGCTCTACAAAACAACCAATCAGGGTAACCCGGGGTGTCTGTGTTCTGATTCACACTCCAATCCAGAAGACGGGGCCTTCAATAGAACGAGTCGATGCGAGTGGCCAGTTACGTGCTAGCTAACCCCCGATTGGTCGTTTGAGTCAGACCTGGTCTAGACTAAACACAAAGAGGGGCGGGTGCTCACAGACACACTTTTTTTTTTAAAGGAGCCCTTCAATTAGATATTGTTAGTGACATGCGATGGTCATAATGAGCTATTTCAACTGAAATTAAAATTCAATAACATTGCCTACTGTCGCTTTAAGATTGTAAAGAGCACGATCTAGACCTGCTCTAAGATAACCTCTGTTGTTATTTGACGCTATATAAATGAAATTGAATTGGACTGAAAGGTAATAGCTGTGTTTAATAAAACTATGTAAAGTAGTCGTAATTATAGAAAGAAAAGTATTTCAAGTCCTTACCAACAACGCTCCGAAAGCTCTGCACCAGCGTTCCATCTGAACTCCCAAAGTCTTGAGCCTCCAGGGAGTCCAGGCGCTGATAGATCCTCCTCATGTAGGGATGGGGCTTAGCCTGATGGCTCGCGGACACTTTATTGATATGTAGCATTTCCAAAATGGCTTTGTCGAGCTCCTGGTCGTCCTCTGCACCCCTGTGGTGATCCATCAGCAGCAGGCCCGTGGCGGAGCACAGCAGGAGGAAGACCAGCGTTACGTTGAAGAATCCCAAACACACTCCTTGGACCATCGTGAGTTTAAATGGTTTCCATCCGGTCTGACGTGATCCTGTATCTGCACTTCTTATCTCCCTGTCGGAGCGCTTGCCGAGGCCTCCACCTGGCAGCCTGGTGGAACAGTCTGTGCGCTAATAGGTATGCAGGAACCACAGGGGCTGTCAGGACTTAGTGAAGCGGTCCCATTTCTGGAGCTGAGGAATGTTGCTTCCTTTTGACAAAACACTCCCGACAAGCAACCACTGGGCTGATGCATTGACTGGAAAGACTCCGCTGTGACTTGAGGGAAACATTAGACACCAGCAACAAGGTACGACTGTGACTATGGCGACTGCAGGCTCAGTATAACATGTGATGCCTGTCAAACTCACATATTATACTTAGTTACCAATTTCCAACACAGTTAGCTGGTACAAAAAAATAGTATTAGGGCCGCTTTTAGGAAATGACATTTCTTAAAGGGGACCTATTATGTTCATTTCCAGCTCTATATTTTCATTTTGTGATTCCACTGGAGCAGCATTTATCTTCTACTGGACCTTCATGCGGCCCCTCAGCTCGCCCTCTGTCTGAAACAAGCCGTTTGAGCTCCTGTCTCTTTAAGCCCCCTTCCCCCTCCCTAAAATCCTGCTTTCTTCTGATTGGCCGGCCAAGTTCCGGAAGTCTTCGGAAGAATTTCCAAAGGCAAACTGTAAACCTAACGTTACAAAGCAACGCTTTGTTTATGACATAAACATAAACACCTGGTCCGTGCCTGGAGCAGAGATACCATATAAGGACATCCGTGCCTCTCTGACATCAGAGAGACACAGGGGTTGAAAAAACTGAAACGGGGCATTCAGAGCAGTCTGAAGCTTGAGCTTTTGGATTACTTTTACGTACGTTGACCTCATTATTTGGCAACTTTGGCAACATTTAGTATGAATATCCGACATTGTAACATTATATATATATATGACAGAAAATAAGGAAAAGCATAATAGGTCCCCTTTAAATAACTCAAAATTTTTTGTTTGTTTTTGTTAATATATGTCTTGATATTTTGAGAATAACATTGCACTTTTACAAGCAGAAACGTTGTAATATTATGTCAATTTTGACCCACTGATTTTTTTTAAGCGTATAATGACTATTGTCATGGCTGTTGCAACTTTTTTTCCCCTCAGACTTTTCAACTTTTATTTTTCAAAATCTAAGAGTGGCGGCCCGATGGGCTGGAGATGGATGTTATTTTATCGCCTGTGCCACCAAGCAAAGTAAACTACAGCAACAGCCCAGTCATTCACAACCCTATACGCATTTGGAAACAAATTACGAAACTTTTTTTCACTTAGGTCAATGTCCTGCTTATTATTACCCATGGTTGCAAATCCCTCATTCGTTCCTTCCGATTCGTGCTTTTTCTTGCATGGGGGGGGGGGATATACATAGAACTGGGACAACAGCTATCAGAGGATATCTGGGACAAGAGCCTCAAATATATACACACATGTTTCGACGTAATGCACGACACTGTTTAATACAATTGAAGACACTGCATAGATTGCACTATTCAAAGACAAAATGACATAGAATATTTCGGGGGAATCTATGTCCCAGTTTACAGAACTCCTGGATGGGGATATTTAGAGTATTTTCGATGATACGCTGGGAGTATAGGAAGGGCTGAGGACTGGGGGGCGATTTGAGAAGATTTTGGCAGCCCTTCATCTCCTACCTGGAAGGCTGAAATATCTCAAATCTTGCACATAACCTACATGCAACATTAGGTGACACTCCTGGGGAGGGGTCAAGGGCCGGCAGGGGTGGGTTTGGAACCATTCTGTTCTTGTTTTGTCGCTCACTCTGTGCTCTGTGATGGCTTAACACAGTGTCCAACACAGCAACTAATATCTCTAACGGTGGCTGGTTTCCATTTCAGGATTCCTGGTTGTGTGCATGTTTTGCACGTCTGCCAAGGAGAGGGTCGCAATGGAAACGCTCCCTCATTACCCACAAGCCAGTGAGTTCAACATCTCAGGTTATGTGAATATTGTCAATTGATTGGCATTTCAGTCCACTTATGTAGAGCTTTTCCTTCGCCGGTTCCCAAAGTGCTTTTTAAGCCGTGCAAGGTGCAGGCCTCCATCGGGAGCAACTTGGTTCTGTGTCTTGCTCAAGGACGGGGGGGGGGGGGGGGCTTCCACGGGTCCACTTTGACTAAACTTGGAGGGACAGCGTGGGTTTACATGTTTAAATGTTTCATGTCATTTCCAGAAAACAGGCAGCTAGATGGAACACCGTGTATTTGTTGAGGTCATATTGTTTTCCCAGGCCAATACTGACCCCTACTGGCTCCCCTGCAAAACTGCAATGTTAACCCTGTAACGCCAAGTGTACCATATTTGATACATGAGTTTTTGAGACCTCTTCATCATCAGTGTGATATTTTTTTTCCTGAAGAACCTGATGTATACAATCAGACACATGCAGTGCACCAGAAGAAATTGAAGCTCAGGCAGAAAGCTGCTGTTGGCACCCGTCTCACAAGTGCAGGAAAGGGCAAAATCAAGTGTGCTAGACCACTATCCTCTCCAGAAGCAGGAGGAATACCCCCCCCTCCCACCCCACAAAAGGCCAACCTCTAGTGTGCCCCCTGATGTGAGAAAGGATGGCATTGAAACTCAAAGTTTAATGGGTTAAAAAATGTTGTGTTTTATATGTTTTTGTACAAAAAATGATACGAATTAAAACTCATATATGCAAATTGAAATTTATTTTTTCTTTAACTTGTCAGAAGGTTCAATAAACACTCCAGTTTCAAAAAATTTGATTTTTCTGGCAATTATTTCAAGGTTCAGGCTTTACAGTCTTATTATTTTTATTTTTATTCTACATTATTGTATTAGTCTGGCAGTGTTCAAATTCACACAAATCTTTGCTTCACTCACTTTAAAAAGGCCTTTTTTTGTGTGTGGTAGAAATGTTTCATCTAAGGCCTTCCTTTTACACAGTGGCGTTAGTTTTCTCTTCCGACTTTAATACCTGCCGCTTTGATAAACTGTAATTTTACAATTTGACGAAGGAGACAATGATGGATGATTGGATTAAACCAGGACTGAAAAAAACAAAACAAAGAAACAATTGAGGATTAAACGAACAAGAGCTGGACCAACAGAATGCCATCCCTCGCGTGGGCAGAGCTGTTCTGCGTGTGAACTGACGCTATGTTGAGACGAACTCTTGCAATTTGTGAAATCTTTAACTCAAGGACATCCTTTCCGGGACGACGCCTCATGCATGACTAGTTTGTGAGAGGCGTACCCTTAAGAGCCTTACGAGTGGCCGACCGTGGGAGCCCCGGTTGCCTAGTAGCTGAAACTACATAAGTAACATCTATGGTTCGATTCCTGACCGGGGACCTCCGCTGCATGTCTGCGTGTGGGGAGGAGGTCAGGGGTGGACGGTTGGTTCAACAAAGCATTGGACCATGAACACCGCCGGTTCACGTCCTTAACCCGAACCTTAACTAAGCACTAAGCACTCGTGTCATTTTGTCATCTAATTTGGAGAACTTGTTGAACTGACTGACTGATTTTTTTGTTGTTACTTTCGGCGCAGTAACCCGGAGGTTCTGGTTCTGGTTTTTGCCTATTTACACATCCAGCCGACGCAGAGCCACGCTAGCGTTCGTTCAGAGATTTGTTTGTATCCACCTCTTGACTTGTAAGAGTGCAATGTTCCCTCTCTTTGACCTTTAGTTTTTCGGCCTGCGCCACCACCTCCGGAAGGGAAATACCTGGCTCTTTAGCTGCTAAATGCTCCATCTATGTTCACCAGCTGGTCCTTTATTGATGTATTGATATGATAAGTGCGGCTTTTGAAGTTCCAGGACATAAAGATTCCTCAGATTCACAAAGGGTGTGTATCCTTTTATATATGTATATATATGTAGTACATGAAGTCCATTTTCTCTCCTTTGGTGTTTTCCTTACATTAGTGCACTGTTAAGCCTTTTATCTTTGCCCCTTTCTGTTCAGTAATGACAAAGCTGGGCCTTCAACCACCAGGCACTTTGGACGAGACTTTGATCTCAGAGCCTGGTGTTTGTCTCCAGGTTTTGTGTTTTTTTTCCGCTCCGGTGACTGATCCCGCGGGCGCAACAAGAGGAGGAAGGCGTCCTCAGCTTGGTTCTTCCTGCCCTCGGCCTCTGTCCCTCCCTCCCCTGTCTCCCTCTCTCTCTCTCTCGTGGGTGGAGTTTGTCGCTTGAGGAGCGAGCGAGATCCTGTCAATGAGGCAGTCGCTCTGTTAAAAGCAGAGGAGGGCCGACAGGTAAGGGAGGAAGGAGCAGCGCCAGATGTTAGCAGATCAGGTAAGGACATGTCTGAGTGTAATGTGGATGTCTCTGCTGGGGACCTTTCTTGTTCAGGAGCATAATACGATGTCTTTTCCTTCTTCCTCCTCCTTTTATTTGTCCGTTTCTCATCCCAAACTTCCTTTCCGATGAGAAACCTTGCCTCTCGCTGCCTCAAAATATCCACCATTTATCTGTGGACTCACTAGCTGATGCCTCGGGAAACTCCTGTGCAGGCGAGACGCCTCAGATCTGTTTGTCAGTACATTTAATACATCATAGCCACCATCATCAGTGCAGTTAAAGGGAAAATCTGCTTTTTTTTCCTGTAATGCTACAGCACTGGGACATGCAAAAACTGCTCTCGCACCCCTTTGTCACACACTCAGCTCTCGTTTCTAGCAGTTAGGGAGTATTTGGAAGCGTTTTAAGGCTTTCTGTTTGCACATTCAAGGACTATTCTGCTGGACAGCGGCCAAATGTTTTTTCAGCAGAATGCCCCCCCCCCCCCTTCTCCCTTCTTCTTTAAATTGCTGGCTGCTAAGGACCCTATCATTATTAAGATTAGAAGAAGCCGTTTGCTGTGAATGGATGTAACAGACGTTCCCAGCTGTGGAGCGAGGCCACTTGTTACAGGACGCATCGCATTCCCTCGCAAGCTGTGTGTTTTTGCGTTTCGTCACTAGTTTGTGGTTTGGGAGAGGCAGGATGAGATTCTGCCGGGTTGTCGGAGGGGTTACTTATTGTGAGGGACCCTTTGATTATTATCTCACGCTTGTGCTATGTTATCTTTCCCAGGGGGGAGGTGGGGCAAACACACAGAAAGCACATGTTCTGTTTTTCCCAGCTGGCATATGTCGAATCTTTAATCTTAATATCTCAGAACTGCACAGCATCTGTGCCGTCTCAGTGCATAACAAACCATTAAAGGGGTACTCCAGTGATTTATTATAGTGCATTTCCATCAAGTTGGGGGGACTCACAAGAGACAGATTAAAAAAAAAAAAAGAATGGTCAACATCGAAGCAGCAGAGGCCGAGATACCCAGGTCAACTGAATCCTACATTTCCCATAATTCAACTTAATGGCATTTTGTTTTTCTCGTTAGACCCTCCCTGCATGGTAAACAGCCCCCATATTTAAAACTTCACATCCCCAGGTTGTAATCCAGGCTTCTCGTTAAAACTCTGTAGTTTCAAAGTCAAAGCGGAGATAACCCTGATGACATCATTGGGGGGGGGGGGGGGGGGTCAAAGCAAGACCATGTCCATTTTGAAGAAGAAATCACATGTTTATTCTCTTACAAGTTAAACATTGAATTTATTTATTCAATACACTACTTGCTCTGGTATATATCAGTAGCTCTTGTTGGCTAATGTTTGTTAAGGTGAGCAACAGTTAGATGTTGCTGCATAAGTTACATACACAGTAGGTTTGTTTTTTAGGCCCAGTCACACCAGAAAGTATTCATCAGTTCACCAGCATGTGCTTGTGTGTGACGAGCTAACCGCTAACACATTAGCCCGCTGGGAATGTACTAGCCAGGCCCAATAGCTGTGCACCGGCTAGCTACCTTGCAGCACACTAGCTTGTGCTAGCTTATAGGCTTGACAGCTATGACAGTTCTTACTAGTATGCGAAAACACCTGCAGACGTCAAAATCAGATATTCGTCAAAAATTAAGCCAATTATTTCCTATTTGTCTATCTTGTTAATTTATATTCATCTTTAAACATGAAGGTGAGGCGCTTCTGTCTGCTTCTGCAACGTGTCACCGTGTTTTTATGTATTTATTTCTTAGCATTTATGCAGTTCCTTGTTGTGCGCCTGTACAGGGTCAGTCTTGCACTACCGGCGGTCAGCTCGGAGCTCATTCGATTAGCCCACTGTCCAGGTCGCAGGTCTTGTGTTAACGGTTCGGTTTTAATGCTGAGCGTTGCAGGTGCAAGACGGGTTTGCAGAGATGCGCAGGACTCTGGACAGAAGGTTTCTTTGCTGTGTATAGGATTCAATATTGTGTGTGTGGATCAGATTACATCACCATCCAAAACCTCTCTCTGTTCGGGATTCTTCCAGCTCTCCGTTCCCATTGAGGTTAGAACTGACAAGATGGTTTGCTTTTGGTCAATAGTGTAAATTTGCGTGTTACCATACCATTGAAATGAATTCCTTTGGCCCTGAGATTTCAATTTTTCAAACGCTGGTATGTCCAGACCGTGGAAGGAAAGGAGTCACAGGACAGGAGACCCCATACAACTGTTTTCACGGGATGAGGAGTACTTCTCATGACGTGATTGAAGTGAAAATCTGAAGAGTGCCCCTTCTAAGAGGGAGTGAATCAGCTGGGGAGAGTGGTACCATACCATCCAGCACTGATACGTTGTTTAGGTTTGGATTAGGGAGTGCATGTTGTACTACCACAAGTCTTTAGACCTGTCAGTAGATAAAAAACCCTCCTGACATGTGAGGTTAAATCAAGGTGAGGTCGGTGGTCTTTGCCATCTGGCTGGGATCTAAATCCAGTAGCCAACATCACGGGAAATAGGACGGCTTCTCTGGATGCATCTTGTTGACTTTATTGTATAGCGACTGTAACGTGAAGCCCTGCCAAAACAGGAAAAGGATCAACTGCAAACAGGGACAGGACCCTCCGAGTGCTCCAGGCAGCTTAACATTAGGACCTTTCCCAGCACTCCCTCCTCCCATCTGCAGCCTCCCCACTGGGACTCACATCAGTCAGTGGGCCATCCAAATCTTTAACAGGACAGATTACTGAGGCCTTTGTTCCGTTACACTCAGAGTAAATATCAGTGACCTGCAGTCATTTAGTGTGACACAATGCTGGACGGGGTGTTATCTGCTAAAATGTGATCCACTCTCAGCTCTGGCATGCAGCTGGACTTTGGTTTGCTCCACATCTCATTGCTCACAAGGCTGCGTGATAAGTAGCCTGTAGGTGCTCGTGTAGACTAGTAGGGAAGCTGCTGCTCAACATTTTCATTCATCTGACTGATTCAGACCCAAGAGCATTTGTGAGGTCCAACAGGGATCAGGTCGGGCACACAGTCGGCGTCCCAGTTCATCCCAGAGGTGTCGGATGGGGGTTGCGGTCAGTTGAAACAGGCAAGGGGTCAAAAGTTATATACATAAAAGTTGTACGAATGCTGTCGTCTAAAATATCACATATCAGATGTCCCTTCACTGGAACTGAGACGAAACTATGAAAAACAAGCCCAGACCAAAAGTGCACTGCAGTGGCAATGTACAATATGACTGCTGTGTCCGCAAGTAAATACACATGATTACGTCACGGCGTTAGCTGGAGGCAAAACACGAATCACCCCGAAAATGTCATCTTGCGGTGTTGCTGGGTGCCAGAATCGAAGGACTCATGGCTCCAAATTGAAGTTTTATCCCGTACGAGCTATAAGACGAAAGGATTGGACCGAGGCGATCGTCAAATATGGTCGTGTTTGTAGCTCCCACTTCGTGTCACGTAAGGTTAAATGAAGTGTTGTCTGTTGTAGGCATGGATAACGTCATGTGTCTAAAGGTTTGCCACGCCCACCTCATCAGAAATTGAACTCTGAGGAAGAGGTGATTTCTCTCGTTACGCTAACACTTTTAGCACATTAGCTAACTTAGTTGTGCGGCCAGAGACAAATCTCATCTGTTAAATCTTTGCATTTCAAGTCTTGTAGGCCTACATGCCCATTCAGGACGTAGTTACAGGCATCTAAAGAGTTTCTTTTTACTACACATGCTTGGTTTCTCTATCAGGTAGGTGTAACACCAAAATGTCAAAACTTGCTAGCTAGCATTAGCTAACGTGTTAAGGGAATTATTCTGCCTCCACCTAAGCTCCAGCCACACAAAAAACATCATAATGTTTACTAGACAGAAGAAAAGGGGTCTATACTTCCCACCAGTATAGTTTACCTTCCTTTCAATTGATCAATTCGGATCACAGTTTAAACTGTGACATGAAGTAATCCTGATCACAAGGTTACAGCACAGAGAATAGTAATAGAACAGAATAGCAATAACTAGGTGTAACGTGAAAGAGGTCACTCATAGACTAGCCGATGAACATAGTGGAGCCTTAAAGAGCTAGCTTTCTCAGGAGTTGGTGGAGGCCAAAACGGAGCTAAAAGGAGAGTGAATATTATTGGACTTACATTCGTCATCCATATGTCAGATGACTTGTTGCACTGCCCCCAAGTGGCCAAAGAAATCCACTGGCATTTGTAATCATCCATTGCTGTGTCCTGACCATACAGCACAAATCATACTTTGGCTGACATTGTACCTACCAGTGGTCGCAAGAGGTCATTCGAAGCACAAGGTATTGCTGTCAGGTGAAACCACATCCTCTGAAATGTCACCTTTTCAGGAAAAAAAAACAGACCATGTGATCAGCTGGACCACCACTGATTTTACAACTTTTTGTTAATGAAATATGTAATCCTGCAATTTAAGTTTTTAAAGTTTTAGTTAAAAACCAGTACATGCCACCACTCCCGATGAGGTCTGAGATGAAGGGGGGTTGTGACCATTTGGAATCCTGTTTTTTTTTTGTTTTTTTTGCACTCGGCTCCTCGAACATGATCTTTCCGGCACCCTAAACACAAGTATTGTTCATGGGGACAAGCTACGACATGTTCCCCAACGCAGAGGCTGATTATAAGGTGCCTTTTTCTGTCCAAGGTGCTTTCTGTGTGAGGTCTGGGGTAGGTGTCCCAGACAAGTGTTGAAGGAATGTGGCGGGATGGCATCCGAAGCCTGTTTTCAAATGCAAAAACACACATCCTCAGTGGGGTCTAGGGGTGAGGTGAGATGAAACTTTATTGATCCCTGAGGAGAAAGGAGAAATCGGGTATAAGGAGCCAAGAGCAAAACAGAATGAGAACAGGCTGTTCATTGCAAAAGAAGGGGAGCAATTGAAGGCACCCTTAGGTTCTATTAAAGAACGTTTTAAAGATGGTTTTACAGGATGTTTGTCCCCCCTGCTGCTTTTAATAATTATGGTAACTCCAGCGGAGTGGTGGAAAGACCCGTGTTGGGGGGTGACTATATATATATATATATATATATATATATATATATATAAATAAAGGTCAAAGCTCACTGAGAAACATCATGCCATTACAAGAGAAAGCCTGTTTAGCCTCAGGGAAAGGCCAACATTTGTTCGTAATGAACATATTTCCTGTCGGGCCGAAAACACAGAGCAAGTCACAGAGTTTGCAAACAGAGATCTGGAACACGCCTGAAGCTGGTTTGAAACTCTCATTATTGCTGCTCCCTGTCACATAATTACACAAACCGTGTGAACCGCAACGGTACGCTGCGATTGTTGTCATAAATCAGCGTTGCCTGCATGTGAGGGTGTTCTTTTATTGGTGCTCACTCATGCTCCCGCCTGTACACTGAGCAGTTTTGCCTAATTGTCTTGTTACTTGTAATGTGTCAATGTTGCGTTCACAGCTTGAGCTTGCCCCCGAGTGGCCAAAAAAAAATCAATTTGTGCCGCTTTAACGAAATGATGGCTCACCCATAGACCTGGTCTCTCACTATCACTGTCCACTTCCACACTTCATGCAGTCGCCACGTGTTCACTTGTCGCTACAGAAACTACATTTGGTTCTTTCAAAGCTCAGCTGCTGTTTTTTTTTTTCGCTAACACGTTAGCGTGGCCGATAAAACGACGAATGCAGCTTTAATTGCTTCGAAATACAATCTTTCTCATTCCCTGAAATGTTGGTGGTGTTTTTGGTTTGGTTTTGTTGCTTTGTGAAATGTGTTTTGCACCCCTGGGCCACCTAACAGGTTATATGCCTTACAGACTGAAACTTGTTTAATATCTTTGCAGCTCCTGACTGATCATGTCAAGAGGGAGACGGGACCCTTGGTTTACTGAAGACTCCCACTGAAGCGTGTTTCGGAAAGCGATGCTGCTTTTGTTTGGAGTCAGTCCTTGAAGACCCTCCAGGATCGCCGGCTTAAGGACTGACAGCGATGGGGTCACAGGGTCAAACGTTGGTCTGGACCCTGCTTCCGGTGCTTCTGCTGGGAATGACCTGTCCGTCACACGGTTCCCTTGTCAAAGTCAATAAGGATTTAAAGGTGAAACGGGGTCAGTCGGCCTACCTCCAGGACGGCGACCTGCAGTTCCATATTCCCCGTCGGAAGGATGCATGCAAGGTGGAGGTGGTGTTAAATGAGCCCATAACTCAACGTGTGGGAACACTCATGCCTCAGGTAATGGAAAAATGAAACCCCCCACCCCGTGTGTTCCAGGCAATTTCCCATGTGTAGTAAAACCAAGAAGGCATGCATTACGCTCCCGTAGCACTTTGACAGTTCACATGTAGGAGACCATGTAATATGTTATTAGTGTACTTTCTATTATGTTACTACCAAATGCAAGTGGCCCTCAAGATCTGATCATGTTTTACTTCCAAGATGTGGGGAAATATATATATATACAATATATATACTTTTTTTTGCATTGCAGTGAATGGTTTGCAGATAGTTTCAACATAACTTTTCTTCTGTATAAAATATTTTGTGGTACTTCAACTAAGCTGTGCATGACTGTATTTTGCACGAGACAGGGTTGAAATGGAGGTCCGAGGTTTCTGTAAATCCTTGATCTGCGGTTTACTGCAAACTCTGGGATGATACGTTCAAATACGACATGGTAGTAATTCCACACACCAGGGTTTAGGTTAGGTCAAGGCAAAGTGTGAAAAGCCTTGTTAAGGACCTTTATGGTCTGCCCTACATCCTACACACACCTGGCCTGGAGACATATTTCCAACCCAGTCCTCAGTCGAGAGAAGAGAGGTAATTTTTGGGGGAAGAGAAGGTGGAGGGACCGCTCTATACTTCTTCCTTTGTTTTCCAGGCAGACAGGCCGTCTCCCCTCTAATGATGCTGTGCTGACAGATACAGTCATCTGTTCAATGTCCAAAATGAGTCACTTTTTATGCATAAAAGTAGAAAAGTACTGATTTGGATTCAACTTTGCCAGTAGTAGCCCCCACAGGGTGAGTTGGTGTATCAATACAACAGTTTCTCTGCAATTACTACCAAATTACATAGCTCTACAAATGTATTTAAAATGATTAGGATTACTTTAGTTCCCTGTTTGGTATGTATTAGCTCCTTGGCAGATAACCATGTGGGTGTAGTTTAAATCTGATTTTAAATCTTAAATCTGGTTTTCAACCTGTTAGCATGTGGTTTCTTCACGCCAATGTGGATTAACCAAAAAACCTCAATGTGGCTTCCAGTCTGAACATAGTGGAAACGGCTATCACAAACACACTGCATGCTAAAGCGCTCAAGCAAGACTATATAACTTTTGAAAGAAGAGATAACAGATAATTAATTATGAATTAATTCATAATTAATTATAATGAAAGTACCCTTGCACATCCTTCCTTGGTCTGGTATGACAAGTAGCTAATAGTGGCTAAAGTTAGCTACACCTGGTACTAGACAAGTATTAATACTTGTGCTAATGTTACGGTCACCAGTATTGTGTAATGTTCAGCAAAAGCTACAGTCTTGTTTAAGTTAGCTAAGCAATACCCATGTAGTTCCAAACACTGTAGTCCTGACTGATTAAATTTGCTAATTAACATTTCTACCTTTATTTGTTCAGGTATTTGATTGCCACTATCTGGCTGATGAGGTAAAGTACGTCCATAACGGCTGTCCGTTGTTAAAGGAGGACACCGTCAAGCTTCGACTGTACAGGTACAACACCTGGATACCCTTTAAAACGGGAAACACGACTATTCTCTTTCTTTCCTGTTCTTGCTGGCATGGCAGCACGGTCACCTTATGTTGTTTCGACCAGGTTCACAGAGACAGAGACGCACATGGAGGTGTTTTCTCTCCACGTGGACATCATGGAACCTGAATGCAGCATCATAAAGCTGGGTCCCAAATCCCTGGAGGTTCCTGAATTTTACGGCCTCTCTGATGCTGTGGATGGCAATGTGGTGTCCTTCCACTATGAGAGGAGGTCCAGCCTGGAGTGTACCATCCATTTGAGTAGCCATGACACCCACCTGCCAGCCCACGGCCAGCTGGTCACCGGAGAGCCAGAGAAAGCGACGAAGAGAGGCGACGAGCCAGAGAGCTTCATTCACCTACGCCAGCAGCTAGGTAACCTAACGTAACACACTGTGGTAGACTGGGTTGAAGTCTTTAAGTGTCTCAGTCATCAAGTGCAGACAAGTTTACTGTTCTATAGTTTTAGAAAAGACAAACAGTCTTCTTTCTTTCTATACAGAAAAAATACAGTTAGATTTTCATTTTTCTGGTTCGGGTCATGTTGAATATTCATCTTGAATGACAGCCTGCTGTCAAGCCAGATTCCTACGTGTTTGCATGATTTTAACAGGACACACAAGGACACAGGTAGTTGTAGAGAAGACTATGCATGTGGTCGTACCTGCATTTAAAACAAGTCTCTCAGTAAGAAGTGCATAACTGGAAAGCATCAAAAGCAGATGTAAGATGAGTAAGAGCTTTTTCTCTGAGTGGAATCAGTGGCATACAAAATTGTGTCATCAGCAAAAAAAAAGAAGAAAAATACTGATTAGGCAGACTCATGTTAATTATGTATAATGTGAGTGGTAATGGGCCAAGAATAGACCCCTGTGGCACCCCATTACTGATGAAAAAAAGAAGTTTCCTCCCTGTAAGGTGAGCGTGGAACCCGTTGAGTGAGACATTATCTAGATGTCACGCTCAATAGGTAAAAACCTAAACACAGAAAGTGATGTTAGATTTGTGTAATCTCTCTATGGTTGTGTAATTATTCAGATAATAAGGCCAGAGCGATGTGTAAATCTGAGGACTGCCTGAAGGGTCTGAAGCTAGTGAAGTTCACCAAAATTCCCTGCGATGACTTCCTGGTGATGGGGCTGAGGTACCAGCACATAGACCCTCCATCCCCAGACGTAGACTACATCGCAATCAGACTGGACCTCAAGGACACCAGGAGTGGCAGCATATATCAGGTATCAGAATCAGAATCAGAAATATTTTATTGAAATTATACAAATTATACAAATTTGGTTGTTACAATTTTGTATTACTTTTGTTCCTTACTACTTGTACCAGCACCATCATTTTACAAGAGTGTATGTCAGCCATGGTACTAATTAGGATTATAGCAATATATTGGCCTGTTGTTGAGTATTTTGCTCACAGTCCCCTAATTTGCTAAAGAAATTATGCAAAATTGACAAAAAATTGGACATTCTGTTTGAGGTATTGGTTGCTGTGCTTTCTTTGTACAGTCTGAACAGGCCTGGATTCCAGTGCAGATAACTGGTGCAATGCCCAACCAGCCTCCCAAACCGTCCTTCATGTCCATGTTTATCCTGGAAGTGGACCAGTTTATCCTCACGCCGCTCTCAACTGCCACACTAGACGCTGAAGATGAGGAAACTCCCAAACAGCTTTTGGTGTTCAACATCACCAAACCCCCCATGGATGGCTTCATCACCCATCTGTCTGATCACACTCGCCCGATCTCCTCCTTTACATGGCTCGATCTCAATGACATGCTCATTGGGTATCAACCTCCGAACTCCTCGCATACCCAACGCAGGAATTACGAGGTACTTCCCTTTTGTTATACTTCGTGTAGTATATAAAACAAAAAGTTTGGTGTTGTCAGTGGTTTCTGAAAATCTTTGTAATCTTTCCACACAGGTGGAATTTGAGGTTCATGATTTTTTCTTTGAGAAGAGCCCATCAATGACTGTTCATATGTCCGTAAGGAATGCAGACACGAATGCACCCAGAGTGTCCTGGAACATGGGTATGCTCGCATGGTCAAATTGCAAAGCTTTTTCAAAGGCATGGGAGCAATTCATTAATTATAGCTAATTGTTTTGGTTTTAAGACAGTTTCAGTGTTACCACTCTTCAGCAAGAAAGCTTTGAGACCGAAACAGTATACTGAGCTACGCAGTTTTTCTATAAACAATTTGTCTTCTAGGTCTCAGTCTGTTAGAGGGTCAGTCCCGTCCAATAATTTGGGAGCAGCTCCAGATTGTGGACAACGACAACCTGAATGCTGTTCGTATCATCACTGTGGACGGCCTGCAGCATGGACGGCTCACCGTCAGAGGTACAGACCTGGGCAGACAAAATTACATCTTGTACATCTTCTACCCGGTTACCTCTGTAGAACAAACCATTTTCAAGTCATGGTAAAAAATCTGTCTATCCTGCAGACACGTTACCATTACCAAACCATACCATTATGAGCTGGTGCATCATCAGGCAGGGTACCTTTGGCTGTTCCAAAATCAAACCCTAAGACAGCAGTGACTACGGCTGAACAATTTTTCACTCTAATGGTCCGGTCGCACCAACGTTTAAAACAGCAACATTTCAGAGCAAAAGCAGCCCAAAGCAGCACATTGAGTTGAACTAACCAGTGGGTCCCAACCTTATTAGCTTGTGCGATGTCTACTCACAACCCTTTGTTGCATGATATGTCAATGAGTTGTGAGTAGTTCAACCAAAGAGTGATGTTCCCTTTGCAGATTGCGTCATTTGAATAGTGTAGAAGTAAAACTATCCAGTATTTTACATTGAAAAAGCAAAGATTAGAGAAAAGTCTAAAAAAAAAAAAGAAAAAAAAGAATTTATATTGCATATGTATTTTTGGCTGCCTTCTGATTTATCTGTTATGGTAAATGAAATGGTAAATGATCTCACTTATATAGCGCCTTTCAACCTTCACGGTTCCCAAAGCGCTTTACAGCTAAGTCTCATTCACCCATTCACTCACACATTCACACACCAATGGCGACCGAGCTGCCATGCCATGCCATGCCATGCCGCCTTAGGCCATGGTGGCCTAAGGAGCCCCGTTGGCTCCTTTGGGGTTTGGGAACCTGTTCTTAACAAACAAGTCTGGATCCACTGAGAGGATTGGTGTAGGCTCTGGCTCAGCCTCTACAATGTTTCATATTGGATACCAGTGGGCCAGATCTGGCGGAAAATTTCCTAAAATGCAAAACAGGAAGAAGCCGCCCTAAGGCTTATGGGAAAGGCTTATGTGGTCTTAATTTTGAGAATGTAACTATACCACTGGTATGAGGTACAGGCTACCAATCATCCTCACCAAAGGTATCACATTTACTTGAATTTGTCAGTAATATAATATTGATGTAAAATCCAGGTGGAAAGGGCTTCATGTTCACTGTCAGTGACATCAAAGCGGGCGTGGTTCACTATCACCACGATGACAGCGACTCCACTAAAGACTTCATCATCTTCCGCATCACTGACGGCCACCACCAGACCCGACACAAGTTCCCCATCAAGGTCCTGCCAAAGGACGACAGCCCCCCATTCCTCATCACCAACATGCTGCTGGAGGTGTCTGAGGGCCAGATGGCCTTACTGAGAGGCTCCACGCTCCAAGCTTCAGACATGGACTCCAGCGACGACTACATCCTCTTTAACATCACCCGCCCCCCGCAGGCAGGAGAGGTCGTGAAAATCCCAGGGACGGGGCTCACAGGTCAGATGAATGGACATATATTTATTTTATCCTGCCGGAACTTTTGTTGTCTTTGTTTTTAACCAAATCATGTCATGTTTCTGTTGGCTTTAATCCAGGTTATCCTGTCAGCCACTTTCTGCAGAAAGACCTGTCTCAGTCCATGGTTTACTATCGACACCTTGGAAACGAGGTGTTTGATGACTCCTTTGAGGTGGTGCTGTCGGATTTCCATGACCCCCCCAACCTGTCAGAGCCTCAAGTGGGTAACAGTAACACATATTTAAAATAACATTCAGTGAGTCGATTAGGAATGAGGGAACAACATTTCAATTGTCTAAAGCATACGTTTACAGTAATTGGCTGTTCAACACAGGTTACATCAACTCCAAATAGAAGCTATTCTCGGCTTAATGCTGAAAAATATAAAGCCACACGGTTTGCATTTGGGGTGTGCTAAGATTTGCTAATTGACACTAAACAGGAGGTATGGCTGAGGCTGACAGGAATGTCATCAGCCAGTCAAGTATATTTCCCTAAAACAAAACTGTGAACTTCAAAGGATCACAAAAGTCATTTAGATTCATCTTCTGGGGACTTTGAATGTCAGTAACACATTTCACGGCAATCCATCCAATAGTTATTGCTGAGATATTAAATTATCAACCAAAGTGATGGAAGGCCGGTCGAGTGACCAACTGACATCGCCACCCCTTGAGCCACGAAATTGATGAAATTCCATCACAGAATTGTACTTGATATCTGACTCAGTGATCTACAATGGTGTCCTTGTGGCGCAGGTGGTGATGGTGCACATAGAGCCTGTTCCAGACCAACCGCCCAAAGAGTTTCCTGGTTCCAGCCGGTGTCTTGTGATCAAGGAAACAGAAGTTGTCCATATAACACGGCAGCAGCTTCACTTTGTGGACCAGGAGTCCCCGGACAGTGAGCTTACATATACGGTTACCACTCCGCCTTTCTACAATGGTCCTCACAGGTTAGTATGTCCTCACTTCAGAAAACACACTGGACACCAAACAGAGGAAAAACATTCTGTCTGACTCGT
The DNA here is from genome assembly GCF_043641665.1 of Enoplosus armatus. Lineage (NCBI taxonomy): Eukaryota > Metazoa > Chordata > Actinopteri > Centrarchiformes > Enoplosidae > Enoplosus > Enoplosus armatus. The sequence continues at coordinate 15,494,994 of NC_092202.1, forward strand.
GTGCTGTTGTCCTCATGAGCAGCAGTCCAGATGCAGGGAGGCTGTTCCTAGTCGACAGCATACCCAAATTCACCAAAGACTCCAATGCACCAGTGCTGAGGCTCTTCACACAGGTAATTATTTTAGGAATACATTAAAGGGTACATGCAGTGATACTATCGTATCCAAAATGCATCAATTCTTTCTTGTTTGTTTGTTTCCAGCATGCAGTGAATTTCATGAAAGTAGCCTACATGCCTCCAGTCATGGACATCGGCCCTTACCCCCAGTACATCCAGTTCGTTCTCTCTGTAACCAACCACCTGGGCAAAACAGTCACTGGGATCTGCTTTAACATCACTGTGGTGCCAGTGAACAACCAGCCACCACAGGTGGAAAAGAAAATTCTATCATTTTCGTCTCATTTCTTGCGTGTGGACAATATGTGGATGTATAGAAAAAAAAAAGGTGTGGGTATGCTCTGTTTCAGGTGATTACCTTCCCTCTGACTGTAGATGAGGGAGGGGAGTGCTGGCTCGGCCCTGAACACTTGCTGCTGTCAGACGTGGACTCCATGGAAGAGGCCCTGCAGGTGGAGCTTCAGAGGGAACCACGGCATGGCGCTCTGCAACTAGGAGGCCTTCCGCTGAAACCAGGCCGCGCTTTCACTGTTCAAGACCTGAAAGGCCTTAAAGTTAGGTCAGACATCCTGCTTCATTCGTTTCTTCATTTCATGGGATTCACGCCTAAATCATACTTGATACTAAATATGGACGGGGGGAAATAATGGAGTTATGAACATTAACATTACATACATGGAAATACCTTTATAATGCAATTCAATGCAGCACCACATTGCTACAGCCTAAACAAAAAGCATAGAATTGAATATTCTCCCCTCTGACACAGTCAACAAGACGCTAAGCTTTACAAAGGGCTGATGGGTCACATTAGACAGTTGTATCTAATCAACTGGTAACTCAGCATAAAGTACATCTGGGGACAGATGTGGTGGATTTGGCTCAAAGCTGCACTGAGTGATTTTTAACCACTAGAGGGCAGAAACAACCTTGATATTCCATCAAGTTATCAAGTTATTATGGCTAATGTGTTAACAATCAGCTGTCCACTTAGACATCCAGCGGATTCGGAGCAACATGAGCATCTGGGGTCCTTTTTCCAGGACCAGACTCATGTTTATGTCCAGTATCAGTAGCTTTTTTTGCTTTTTAGCCTCTTTTAGCTCATCGCGTTGGTTGCAGGGCTTGCGACTTTTCTGTTTGGTTCGCTCTCACCGCTCTCATCAACCTTGTTTCCAGCAGCAACAGCAGGCAGCTGTTGACAACGAACAAGCTCTGATAAACTTGCTGCCCAGCCCAATAAACCAGGTGGAAAAGCCCAGTATCAGTTTATCACTGTGTGTTCCTACAAACACTGAGCACATAGATAAGCATGATTCTTACCGATAGAACAGATTCTTTTATGTTACTTCTCTGACTTATTTGAATGTTAAAAGTTTTGTTTCGTCAAATCTTAATTTTGTCTGTCATTTTTCAATCAGGTACAGTCACGACAACTCAGAAACTGTCGAGGACCACATTGAATTCAGCGCAACAGATGGCACCAACTCTGTCAGCTTTGTCCTGCAAGTGAAGGTAACAATGGGGGCTCCTATAGAAATGGGCAACCTTACCGGCTTCACGCTCTTGGTCCTTCTTTGCAGTCAGAAAAATGGAACTAAAAACTGAACCTTTAATGGTTTTAAAGAAGTCACTTGTACGTCATCTCCAGGTGATGCCCGTCAATGACGAGGTCCCAGTGCTGGCTGCTGGTTTGAAATCGGTACTCGGCTGTGCAGAGGGACGGGAAATAGTCATCACAGCTGAGTACATCTACGCTACTGACACAGACAGCGACAACAGCAGCCTGGCTTTCCTGATCGCCCGGCAGCCGTATCACGGTGTGGTGCTCCGGAACGGCGTCATCGTCGACCGCTTCGTCCAGGCGGACATCACCGCGGGGAGCGTCAGCTACAAACACACGGGTGGGTAGCAGGAGAGTGGGTTGTTTAAAAGCCCTAACTCAAACCCTAACTCCTTTCTCTTTATATCAGAGCTTTGTTGCTCCATTCTTTGCACTACCATTGTATGATTGAGCTCATTCATTCATACTCATTATATATTATATTATATGTATTCTCATCAGAGATACAGCACGGTACAGCTGGGACTGTCTTCTAAAAGTGCTTCATGTGATTGTGGTTTCAGGACTGGAGATTGGACTCACTCCTCGCCACGACACCATCACCTTTGTTATTTCCGACGGGGAGACAGAAAACTCTGCAGCTCCATGCTGCGGCGAGGGAAACCCCGCCAGGACCAGAGGCGATGCCCAGCTGCGGGACAGTCTTCCTGTGTACGATCTCCAGATCGCAGTGTTTCCAGTCGACAACCAACCACCGTCACTGACAACAGGTGAGCCATTTTCTAACTCAGTCACACGGTTGGAGCCCAAATACCCTTGACCCTCCCGGTACCCGTCAGACCTCTTCCACCCCTATACCCCGTATACCAATGAACCTACCCCCTCACATCCGCCAGCGGACTTTTGGAGACAGAGCATTCAGTTTTTTCAATTACTGTGAAAGTTGTTATATGTTCAATCACTTTATTACTAAAGGAAGTCCAGTGTTTTCACATGATCTGTCCTTTTTTTTTGGTTTGTTTGTAGGAGACATGTTTGTGGTGGATGAAGGTGGGACCGCTCCCATAACTGCGTCTCATTTGAAGGCCTCTGACGAGGACACCGCCCAGGACAAACTGGTGGTCAATCTGATTTCTCCGCCCCAGTTTGGCTACATTGAAAATGTCCTGCCCAGTCCTGGCTTTGAGAAGAGCAACACGGGCATAAGCATAGGTACTGGAAGCGTTATGATATACAGTATATTGTCATCAGATGGGGGAAAACACAGATTTTCATTTGCTCTTTTTGTCCTAACCTTCCCCCAGCTTCCTTTTCATACAAAGACATCATGGACGGTCACGTGAACTACGTACAGTCCAGACACCAGAGGATGGAGCCCACGGCAGACCAGTTCATGGTCTGCGTATCAGACGGGAAACACAGCTCTGCCCACGTCCCCTTCTACGTCATCATCAACCCGACAAACGATGAGATCCCAGAGTTTGTGGCTCGCAACATCACAGTAAGTTTATAATGGTCAAGACGTTCCCATCGTACTTTGCTCACAAGATACGGTCCAATATTCACCGGTGGCCCTTCTGTGTACGAGGTGCAAGAGGGAGAGACGAAGCGGCTGGACTCGTCGGTTTTACATGCGACGGACCTGGACGTCCCCGAGGACGTCCTGCTCTTCAGTGTGGTCAAGGCCCCGCAGCACGGCAGCATCCTCGACCACGGCAGTGAAAAGCCAGTCCACAAGAGACGGGAGGCCAGTCCCCAATCCCCGGTGGTCGCCTTTACAACGACAGATCTTACAAATGGTACTTTTTACACGTCAGCGTCACTTTTTTTTTTTGTTGTCATTTCACTCATAGGACGGACATGGATGACCAAGGAGTATCAGTTTTAATGCTGCCTTCAGGTCCTATGGGAAAGATGGCATTTTAGTCTCACCTCAGCCCTCAGACATGAATGGAAAATTACATATTTATACAGCCTGGGTTGTATTTGTTCAATCTCGTTGGAATGACCGTTATAAATCTCCAAACTCAAACTAGCAAAATGATCAGTTGCAATACAGTTTTACTTGACATCACCTCCAGTCCAAACCCCCCCCCCCCCCCCCGTTAGACCCCGCTGCTGTGTGCAAAAACAACTTCCACAGCGAGGACACCATGTCTCTCTCTCTCTCTCCTCCGACGCCAAAAAAATGTCAATATTCAGATGCTGTATTCAAAATGAAGCACTAACAGCACGTACTAGTGTCCCCAGCATTGTTTCAGCTGCTCCCTGACAGCCACATATCGGCCATTTAAGAAAAAAAGAAAAAATCTATATCATATTCACTAGAATCGCTTTCCCACAATGATCCATATCATGCGTATCCAAAATGATTTACTGTGTGTGAACACTTTAAATATCTCCAACCAAAACCTCACCGTCCACAACAGTCTTGACACCACATATTATATGAACTCATGGACATGAACTTTTCCTGTGCATACAGAATTTTACAGTGAGTGATCAGTCATCAAAATGGGCTTAACGGCAAGGAAATCCACAACGTGAATCCTAACTGACTGGCAATGTCTGCTGGGGAAAAGACAATACAGAAAAGACGAGAGAATTTGTCCTTTAAGTCAAAGTTGATTGTGTGTTGAGTTGTGATGACTTGTGACAAATCCCAATTTTCCATAAGTCCCCTGATTCTGATGTCACCAACAAGGAAATACTGACACGTGCCTTCCATTTGAATCATCAATCAGCCTTTGTAGAATAATATAAATTCACTATTTACATCTTTCCATGGGTCAAATACACGTGCATCATCATCGGTGGTTTTCAGGTATGGATCTGTTGTACGTGCACGACGACTCCGAGAATATGGAGGATAGTTTTACCATCCAGGTGAGCGACGGCAGGCACCGGCTCCACAGGCAGGTGACGGTCAAAGTGCTGCCAGTCAACGACGAGGAGCCTCGCGTCACCAGGTGAGACCCCTCGCTGCGGTTCCCGTCCAAAAGTGAGTCGCCACGCCGCTGCCGGAAAGTCACTCTTGTCTTCCGTCCTTCAGGAACAACGGACTGCAGGTGGAGCCAGGAGAAGCCAGGCTTATATCCAGTGTTACGCTCTTTGCGCGGGACGGCGACACTCCGTCTTCAGAGGTCACGTACGCGTTCGAGAGTGTTCCTACCCAAGGACTACTTCAGCTCAAGGTTAGTGCAGTGCCGCAAGACTTTAAAGAGATACGCCACATATTTTTGATATTGTGTCCCCCGCCAGTTTGGCTGTGTTAAGTAATGAATCATCCATTTGTACCCAACAGACTGCATTTACACTATACGTTTATACAGTAAATGACAAAGGCTTTATACCTTTATACCAACGCTGCAAGTCCCACCGGCTCTTCAGCCTCTTTTAGTTCATTGTTTTGGTTCCCTGGCCCACAAACGTCACTGCCATCAGCGTGGCATTCTGATGTAGCGGCTGCTGCTATTTTCAAGACATGTGAGAGCTGAGTGGAGATGGCGTCCTCTGTGGGTCTGTTGGGTCTGCATGGAATCTGGTGAGGGTCCAGGCTGGCTGGAGGTGAGGGCCACAGGGCGGTACACGTTGACACTGCAGACCTTTTTGTGGTACCCTTTTTTGGACTCCAAATGAACGCTAATGTTGCTCTGTGCCTGCCGCATGTGATAATATGTCTATGTTTTGCTGCCCTCAAGTGGCCAAAACTATTAATGCGGCATTAAAACAAGGAAATAGGGAAATTTCACTATTTATTCAATTCAGTCCCAATTCCTATTCCCGCTGCTTTATAGTGAGTCGTCACTGTAAACATGGGGGCGATTCTTGGGGGTGTGGTGCTCCTAACTGTGACTGATCCTGTCTCAGGAAGGTCAGGACTGGGTGACACTGACAGCAGGGAGAAACTGCACCCAAGAGATGGTGGATATGAACCTTCTGCGCTACGTGCACACAGGCCTGCACGGTGCTAAAACACAGGACTTCTTTGTCTTCTACTTGTTGGACGGAAAGAATCAATCCCCCCTGCAGCACTTCCACATCTTGGTCAAAGATCTAGAAAAAGGTACTGGAATCCACTCTTAAATTCCTCATTAGACATACCCATGTGACTGCCGGGCCGCACCGTGTGTCCCTGCTCTCTGCACAGTGTCAATTCCAGTTTTTAATGTAACCTTCATACGCTTCCTCCTCCATGATTTTCAGGAAACATCGCCATCTTCGTGAAGCCAGTGAACGTCGGCCGCGGGGACCGCGTGGTTCTCACCACAGGCGCGCTGATGGCCACCGACGGCACAGACAAGCCCGAGGAGCTTCTGTATGTCATCACCAACCCTCCAGCTCACGGACACGTAGAGTACATCAAACATCCCGGACTGGCCATCTCCACCTTCAGCCAGATGGACATAGCGGCCAACCTTGTGGCTTACGTGCATGACAACCGAGCCAGCACACCCACAGAAACCTTTCAGTGAGTCTAGAAGCCATTGTACAACTTTTTCTTAAGGCTACGTTCACACTGCAGTTGAGACTTTATCACTCCCCATCATTTTTTCCTCACGCAAGACAGATTTGATGTTGTTTCGGGTGTAAGAATTCACATTTGTAGCTCAGAATTGGATCCTATGCTAACTACATGGAACGGGGTTTACATGAACATTATTACGTTATTATTACATTATGTAGGTTGTCATGACAAGTATACCTCCCTCCACCTGTCACCCTTAGCACAATGTTGACACAGTGCTAGCTTGGCTGAACTAGCAGTACCTTTTGGTAGCATGTGGTGCAGGACAACAACCTTGACCATGACAACCTGTAACTAACTAGCTAACCATAACCTGTTTTCGTATTTTGCGTAATTTAAAAAGGGCCACCAATTATTATGCAGTTTGGTAGGTGGGTGAAAGACGCGGTTGTGCGACAGACAATAGAATAGAGGCAATGCCGTTAATATTGTTATTGATTTTCTCAAGATACCCGTTTATTTGCCAGAATCTGGCACACTGCGGGGGACCGCACAAGCTGGTTGGTGGCACAAAATGGCGTCCAGTGTCTTGAACCACATCGTGGTTTTTCAGTTTGCACCACTGAGTGCATATAATCCTATATTTTTCTATAATCTGGCCTCATCTTTATAATTTCCCCTGCTGTTTGGCTGTGAGCTGTATCCCCATTTCTGCCAGACACTACGCTTGTGTTTGAAGTAGATGTCTTTGCTGTGGCTGTGGTGCAAACAACCCCTGAAAGTATGTGGAACGAGGATTTAGTACCACCTCCAGACCAGAGCCAAGAACTAAATACGTTTGTTCAGGCAGTCTAACACCCAGTCTGTTGTTTGTGCAGGTTTGTTGTGAGTAATGGCAAGACCAGCCGAAATGGAAGCTTTGAGATTGCAGTGGAAATGGTGGATCGCATCCTGCCGTCTCTGTCCTCCAACAAAGGCCTGTCAGTTCCACAGGGCTCCTCCATGATCCTGGGTCCTGACCGCCTGGCCATGTCTGACCCCGACACTCCACCCAGCACCCTGACCTTTGTCCTCCTCCAGCCTCCACAGTATGGCAGGCTGCTTTTAGGTGGTACCGCGCTAACTGCCAGCTCAAACTTCACCCAGAGAGACATACAGGAGTTGGAGGTAACATATAAGCATGACGGGGGACCATCACAGATTGACCGATTTGCTTTTACTGCCTCTGATAGCACCAATCGGGGCTTCCTGTTGGACGGGCGGTTACATACGGAACCTGTGTACTTCACTATTCAGGTAGGTAACTGAGGGGGCTTGTCAGCTTATCCTCCAATATGGCTGATAGAGGATGTGTTATATACCCTCAATGTTCCAAAGGGGTCTAACAATGTTTCTGCGTGCTGATTAAGATAAGCTTTCTGCTCAGCCAAGTAATATCTTGCATGAAATGATGTGAACAATAGTGACAATTCCATGACTGTTTGACAGGGGCTACCATCTCAAGCCAAGCTAGCCCCCCCCCCATATAATGGCAGGGGAAACACTATATGAGCCAATGGGAAGAGAGTAGGATCCCTTCCTCTAAGCTACAAAAACTGATCAGCTATGTGTGCGGCAGTCACAATATGCATCATTGGCATCTGGAAAACAGATCTAGATAGTAAAAATGTATGTTTATTATATGTCACATCACTTCATAAGTCCAAACGACTTCCTTTTCTATGATATTGATGGTAACCGATCTCTATTTTATTAACAAATAATGTGTCATTTCAGATCAAGCCGTTGGATAAGTCGTCTCCTGAGGTGGTGAAGCTGCTTCCTCTTTGGAAAGCAGAGCTTTTAGGCGATGGGCGACACGGGATCTTCCTGTCATCCCGTGAGCTGAAGGCTCAAGACAGCGATAGCCGAGAGGAAGAGCTGATATTCTGCATCGTTCGCCAGCCCTACTTTGGTTACCTGGAAAACATTACCACAGGTCTGGAAATACATTTTGTTTCCATCCAGATTACAGCATAGTTTCAAATTTTAAAAGCAAGTCTTTCTCTTTGCCCTTGCAGGTGGTTTTGTGCCGCAGCGCTTCTCTCAGAAGGAGCTGAACAAGAGAGCTATTGCCTACATCATTGCCCCAGACAGGGGGTCCCTTTCAGACAGCCTGGAGTTCAGAGTGTCTGATCCTTTAGGGAACACTGGGCCCTCTCATATGTAAGAGGAACATCCTAACACTGATTTTTAATGCCATCTTGAATTAACAGTTGAGTCTTCACTGTGCTTGACCTCGCCTTTGCAGACTTGAATTCAGCTGGTCCACCGTGGAGCTGTCTCAGCCCGAGTACTCTGTGTGTGAGGAGCAGCGGACTCTCTCACTGGACATCATCCGAAAAGGCAACCTGGCAGAGTCTTCATATATCACTGTCAAGGTCCGCGAGTCGTTTGTTATTGGAACAGGAGGAACTGCTCTTAACTCCCTTTACAATCATATTTAACTCACCAGTCACCTGATGCTTGGTCTTTTTCTTAAGGATTCTAAGACCTGTTTCTGTGTCATGTGTCTTTATCGTAGGTAAAGGAGGTGACTGCCACAGCTGGCAAAGATTTTCTCATAAGCCCTTCTTCTCTCATTCAGTTTGATCCAGGTATGTGCTCCTTACTATAGGAAGCTTGCACTGTGCTTTTTGAATCAAAGGGGGGCACGCAAAAGATTGGTTTACCCTGATGATGTCATCAGGGTTATCCTTGGTTTACAAAATGTGTACAAGAATCTACAATCGGGGGGTATGGAGCTTGAAAGGTGTGGGCATATCTCTGGCAGGATCTTATCAAAAGACACAATTGAGCTGCATCATGGGAAGTGTAGGATCCAGTGATTTTTACCTTTTTTTGGAGTGATCATTCTGTCATCAGTGGGCGGAGTTTGCTCAGTTGCCATGGAGATAGTTTTACCACTTGACTGACGTTTGGAATTTTTGTCATGTGATAAAATATGGTTGCATATGTGGGGAGATGATATGATTCATATATGATAACATGTACAGATCAACATGTGGAACCGCACATGACACATCACATTCATGGAGAGGAAGGGAGGGAAGGGAAGGGTCACAAGGTCACACACCAATCAGCTCCTGAAGATCTCTGCTGAGAGGGAGACATTGTGACATCACATGTGACAGCTATGGAGAACACTATGAACAGTGAAACCAGACCACATCAGCAGCCTGTGAGCACCAGACCGAAAACCATTCTCAGCGTCCACTGGGAAGAGGCCAAAGGTCATTGATCAGGAGTCAGTGGACGACCACAGAAAGGTCAAGGAGGACATTCCCATCCACCACCGGAGTCACTCAACTTAATGGAAATACAATAGAAGTTTCCCCTTAAGAAAAGTGTTGCAACTATTGTGGGTGCCACTACAACTACAAAACAACCATAATTATTTTCTGTAATTTAAAGTGTGCTGCAAAATAAGAGGTACAAGAGGTGTTTCTGTCCATGCAGGAGTGTCAAAGAGGAGCTGGCAATCTGAGATCATTCAGGATCACCTTGAGGAGGCCGAGGAGATGTTTGAAGTGCTGTTGGTGTCCCCTGAAGCCACAGTGATCGGCACCATCAACAAGGCTCAAGTCACCATCAGGGGCTCAGGAGGAGGTAAAAAATAGATCCCAGCTGTGTGTTTTTAAGCTCTTATAGAGTACTTTGCAAGTTATTTGCATGTTATTCCAGAGAAAAACATTTAACGTCAAATATAGATTTGGAATTATTTGACTGTATGTAATGTCACCACCACAGTACATATTTGTAACAGCAATGTATATTCTGATTAAAACCTCAACATGACTGTTGAAACTTAAACACGACAGGACAGTGCAGGCCGAACCAGGATCGGGAGGTTCCTGTTCTTGGAGGAAAAGAGATTCGGTCCGACACTTACCCCCAGCACGGATCCATTCAACTAGAGAAATTGCCGCTCGGCACAGACTCGGTAATCTGGACCCGTGGAGACAGCATCTCCAGGCCTGGAGCAGATGTCCCCAAAAAGAAACTCAGAGTTATGGGCAATCCAAAGTCTGTAAGTGCCCGTTGATGAAGATCAGCGCTGGATTTGACTTTATTCAAGCTGACATTTGCCTTTTCCTCAAGGTCTTAAAGCTGTTACTCTGTCTCATGTTTCAGATTGCGCCTTCATCAGTCTTTCACAACGGGACAGACATCGTTTACACAGTAAGCAGCGGCAGTGGCTGACACGAAGCTGACCGAACCTTTTGAAATCAGAAAAGTCTTCATTTCTGTGGTCTCTTTCATTCCAGTATCATGGCCTCATGCAAATGCAAGTAGAGGACGACACCTCCCCATCGAGGAGGGGCAGAAAGGCAAACATCCGTGTGGTTAGCAGGGGAGCGCAGCAGCAGGGGTCAGCAGTGCATACTAAGTTGAAGTCATATCCTCAAGGAAAGATCCCGAAACCTCAAAAAACTGGATTGGCTAAAGGGCATGTGAGTTCAAATGTTACTGGTCCTTTTCTGTTTCTTGGAAAATGTGCTTAAATTTGAGACAGCCATGTCGATTAAGTGCCATTTTGTTTCACTTCAATTCCTTTAGCTTGATATTGTGTTCATGGTTGCCGCTGTCAGAAGGGGTGGGCTATTTTGTTTTGTTCTTGGTTCTTAAATTATATCAACATTTCAATCTTTACCATTGTGGAACGCTTTTTACTATCTAAGGGAAAGGCTTTCACTTTGCCTCTTGCTAGTTCCAGAGTTTCTATGCCCTATTTACAGTGTTGATTATTGTGGAAAAACATATTGCATTCCAGTTGAAACAAACACTAAATGATTTTTCCTATGAATATGTATGGCCAATAGGCTAAAGCTGATAACTCCATACCCAAGCCCTGTGTGCCAGAACTGATGGGACTCCTGCATTTCAACCAGACCACCAATCAGCTCTTTCACTGCAACGGTGTCTCCTGGAAACCCTGGGCACCAACCGATCAGGTATTCCAGCTTCACAACAGAGGGAACCTACTTATGATAAAAGCATGTACTAGCTTCTTTGCGTCATTCTACAAATGATACAGTGTAATTTACTTATATTGCTGTATATGCAGCTGAAAAGTTCGATTAGAGTCAATCATAATACCCACATTTCTTGCTTGAGGTGTAATTTGGTGAGATAGAGAAAGTTCCCTTCACTTCAGCGTTTGCCATTGTGGACCAATAATCTGTAATCAATAACCAAATGATCAATGTTTTGTCATGACTACACTTGAAACTGAAACTACACTTCTGACATCCATAAATTAATGTCAGAGATGCAGTTTTCAAGAGAGTAAAGGGGCTCCTATCATTAGGATCAACAGCTATGTAGAATTGGGTGTCATCTGCATAGCGATAAAACTCAATGCCGTCCTTAAGAATTAAGTGTTATATAAAGACTGAAAATTGGTGGATCTAGGATAGAACATTTTGGAGTGAATTATTCTCTTTCATTGACAAAACATTTCCTCCTGATATACAGATGGTGAGCGCTCAGACGTGTCCTCAGGGCTGGACCTTTTATGGTGGCCACTGTTACACCCTCAGCTCCGAACACAAGGCCACATGGAGCACCGCGAACAGGGCCTGCAGGGAGAGGTACACTTAAGCTCATGCACATTCTGTGACGGGTAAACGGACTCAGAGAGAAACTGAAAAAGAATGCATGCTTCTGATTAGTCGTCTGTCATGTATAAAAACTGATCATCTGAATTGTATGCAGTATGAATTATCCTTTAGAGCACACAGCATTCCCTCGTCTTTTTGGTTTCAGATATAAAGGCACTCTGGCAAGCGTTCTCTCTAAAGTCGACATGGACTGGCTGTGGGACTTCAGTGGAAGAAAACCGTTTTGGATAGGTGGGTTTCTTGGAATCACTTGTTGCAACATCATTTCTTTTAATGATCTTTTCATTGAGAAATAACATGTCCAGTATAGTCAGTCGCATTTCAAGGTTTGTTACTTAGATGGTAGAATGTCATTTCTCGTTTGCAGAGGTTAGGGTGTCCTCGTGGGGAGTGACGAGGTCAGAGCCTAGATGCTAAATATACATATTCTACATTCACATAGTAATCTATTCTATATGAGTCTTATTATCTACCATTAACAATATCTAACTAGGGAACTACCCGTGTTAAAAATGAAAATTTCCCTCTTAACCCTTTTAGATCACATCAACAATTAACCAATAATATCATGATAATATCATCCACCCATCAATCCATCTTTATCAACTTTTAGCGGTAAAGAGCTAAGATTCATTAGTTAGCTAGCTAGCAACAGCATGGTACGTCAGTTATGACACGCCCACTTTTCAACGTCCACATCACATCCCTAGCAACGTCACGTCCTGCCTGCCTCTCCCGTTTCACCTGGAAATACGTCATGATATGGACGTTAGATGCTCTCAAAATGGCGTTTCATTGCGACTTTAATGTTGAGTTTTGGTTTATTTGTGTACTACTCTACACTATTATTCACATTTGGCTTTTTGATAATGAAGATATGTAAGAAGGAATTCGATACATAATAAGTACATAATTTTGTTGTTTTTTTTAACATGCTTTTTGCCCACATGAGAGTTTATAATGTCCAACCCCGTGCCAAACCATGACAATACCTTCTTTACCCTGACTGATGTTTCTCCTGATGTTAAAGGCCTGAATGACAGGGAGGGCCGAGGACGCTGGGAGTGGGCGGGCGGCGAGCCCGTCAGCTACACCAACTGGAGGAAGACGCCCCCCCGGTCCAAAACGAAGGGAGGCAAGAGGTGCGTCTTGGTGTGGAGGAGGGCCAAGTGGCAGATCAGGAGCTGCAAGACGGGTAGAGGTCATCGCTTTGTGTGTTCGGCAAAGACTTGAATTCAACGGCACGTACATGTAACAGCATCGCAGAAGAGCTGCAGGAGGACGGACTGATCCTCAGGACACTTAGACTGCAATAACAGACAACTTTTCCGATAAGGATCAGTGGGAACTTTGCTGGATCTGTTCACATCGTTCACAACGAACCTTGTGACAATTATTGTGTCTAAAAAGTAAACGTCTACACTAAGTTACATCGTTTACACTGCATTTATTCTAATAAGCCACTGAAAGTATTGTTCTATATGTAAAGCTTTAGTGTCTTTTGCTCATTCCAGACAGAACCAAGGCTGGAATAAGCAACCCCCCCCCTCCCCCCAAAACCCCAGATTCACTAGTTGTAAGGCTTTTTGTTATTTTAATTTATATTGTGCTTACATTGTACATATTCCTGTACTCATTTGTTCAGATTACCGCAGCCTAACTGACACACAGTATTCCAGCAGAGCAGTGCTGTTTGCTTTCCTTGTTTTTGAGGGCAGTGGTGGTGTTGGGAGGTGGGTGGGGGCAACAGAAAATTTTTGCCCATCAGGGACCCGCAAAAGGCTAATCCAGCCATGGGCAGAACATCTATTTCCACTTTGCTGAATTGTTCATTTGCCTTTTTCTCTAATCTTTTGTTTCAACGTGTTTTTATGAAGATGTCTTCAAACCTGGTGTTTATGTGGCTCTGTAAAAAGAAATACAAAGTTCAAGGTGAAATCATAGTTTAAATGTGTAAATGAAGCTCTAATTGAATATTTTGTATAATCTTGTTCATTCATTTTTTTTCATTTTCATTTATAGAACTTGTAGAGTTCCATTTAAAAAGGTCTAATTTAATAATTTGTAGAAATGATCCTTTTCACGGATAATCAAGTCAGTATTTACGAGAATTCCTACGGTTTGACTTCAGACGGCAGACTCTGAACTGTGATGCAATCCCTGTGAAAATCCACTCCAAAATAAACTCACATTATAGACGTAATGTTATTTCTCAATCCAATAATATGCCATTGTCTATGACCATCAGTCCGACTGTGAGCGGGTGCGGGAAAACAAGATTTGATTTTTAGATTTCTTCATTGGTCATAAACCCCTGTTGCTGTTGCTCCCTTTTTTGAGAATTCAGCGACACGTCGTTGTTATGTTGTTTAGATCTGGGCCAGTGGGTCCTGCAAACCACAAGGTTAAGGCGGGCGGCAATGTGATTATCCTCATCATGTGATCTACAGCCGGGCTATGAAAGGCAGTCTTTTATATGAGCTTTGAGCACAGTGAGGTTTGCATGCACTGAGAAGACACACCAGATCGTCTTCAGCTCGGTAAGTCCAGCTAAAACTGACCAGATTTGTGTGTGTGTGTGTGTGTGTGTGCTGCATGCACATTTATATTTGAGTGTTTCTCACAATAGCAGGACGACCTGAAATGTGTGCAGTGTTAGATGAGGGCTAGCACGTCATGTGCTGTAAATGATGAACAATGTTACTTTCTTTGCCGAGCTCTTAATGCAAAGAGCAGCCCTTCTTTTCTTTTTTCTTTTTTTTATTTGAATAATCCTAACGTTAACGTTGGTGCCTACTTAAATCCACGATAAGATTTCGAATAAAAGGGGCCTTTGGGTGACATAACACACTCTGGGGCAGTTGAGCTTCATCCCTTTCTTTCTGAGAGCGAGACGAGAAGGTTGATCATTAATCCCCAGCACAGAGCTGGAGTCAGAGGTGTGGTTAGCCTAGCTTAGCATATAGACTGGCCAAAACTTGAAAGAATACACCCGCCAACATGTCTAAAACTCACTAATTAACACGTCGTGTCTCGTTGGGCTTGTCCTTGTGAGGTTTGGCCAGGTCTGGTGACTGCACAGAGAACAAAACATTATGTATAGCAACCCGCTCCGTAGCCAGAGGCGCTACACAGTGCTGGGTGAATGGATACCAGTGTTGATGCATTTCCGTCTATATACAAATTAAACAAATGAGTTCCAGTGTTTTAATTGGTGAGCTTTAGAGGCGTTGGTAGGTGTAATTTTGGCAGAGCCAGGCTAGCTGTTTCCCCCTTGCTTCCAGGGTTCATGCTAAGCTAGGCTAACCGCGTCCCAAATCCAGCTCTGTAGAGATTGATATCTATCTGCTAATCACACTGTCGGAAAGACAAGAAGTAATAATATATATATATATATATATATATATATATATATATATATATTCATTTACTTGCATCTACTCAGTGTTATGTTCTCCAGGCCGTAACATAATGTGGACATTGGTTGCACAAACCCAATCCTTTCATTAGTCTCTATGATGACACATACATTGTTTTAGGATTGCAAGAACATGTGTGGCATAGTTCTGGATCAATCTCTTAAATGTCCACATGCAGCTGATATTGTATGGGACTGCCGGTAGAATAAAATGTCCCGGTGTATAAGATTTTTAGACCCTGTAGGAGTCATTTAGCACGGGGGTTCATCATTTTTCTTAAACGAAGTAATAAATGCCATTGGGTTAGCCTCGTTTAATTTGTCGGTTATATTCGGCTTGTAATAATAGCGTTTGACTCATTCAGCCTCTCATTCATGTCTCCCAACCCTCCGCTGTTCCGTTGCTTCTTCAGGGTTTGATCATGACATAAACGTCCGGCTTCTCTCCGAATCTTCGTCAACACAAGAGGAGAGGAGCTGTGGAGGATACACTACTGAGGGTTTTTTTTTTTTTTTTTTGTCATGGATCACCATACCTCAGGCCAACAGGGTCAACCCAGCCACGCCTCAAGCTTTCAGTGGCTTTCTTTTGCTTACCGGGGCCTGACAGAAATCCCCTATGAAAGCATTCTCATGCAGACGGACACTCTGGAGGTGCTGGACCTCAGTTACAACCTGCTGGATGAGTATCCTTTTCTTGATTGCCAGAAGCTTAAAGTGTTCCTTTGCTTCTGACAAAAATGGTTTGTCTTTTTTGCTGCTTCCTTATTGCCTCACCCAACATAGGTACTGCATAGGTTAGATACAGGTATGCCAATCATTTGCAGAGAAGAATTTTACATTACTGAGTCTTTACAAGACTAAAGCCCAACACACAACCGTTGCGCACATCGCGCAAGAAGCAGGAGTCAAGGTACAGACAATGGGACGTGAATGTGATCACATTAGGAAATATGAAAGGGGCATCTCCCGGTGACACATCTGATTATGTCTTGTGTTGCCTTTAACAGTCTACAGCCTTGCTAGTGGCTCTATTGGTCTCTGCGAGGTTAGCTAAATGCTAACATCGGCATGCTTACATGCTCACAATGACAATGCTAACACGCAGATTTTTAGCGGGCAACGTCTACTGGTCACCGTCTTAGTGTGGCGCGTTAGCATGCTAACATTTGCTAAGTGGCACCAACACAAAGCACAGTTGAGGCTAATGGGAACACCATTAGATTTGCGGGTATAGATTGCTGCAGGAATGAGTCCTAAAACCCGGAAATCAGTTGACATTTTTACACTTCCAGTTCCAGAAGTCAATGTTTTTTTTTTTGGATGGGTTATTGGTTAGATGCCTGAAATAAGTTCTGTGGTTAACACAAGCTGAAGAGCTTTACAGGTTTTGTTCTACGACATAAAATACGTCAGTAGACACCCCACTCGTGTATTTTGAAGCTATTACATGTCTTAAAAAAGGCGGTCGCTAACAAGTGGCTCACACAGAAAGTCATCTACTCACTAGTCCGCCTTTACAGCTTCATTGTGTTTATACTCTATATCCATATGTCTATATATCTATATCGTGGTGTAGTTCGTTTGGAGCCTAACGTTAGCTTTTTACTTCTGGCGATTCTATTTACGCTTCAAAAATCATAAAGGTGGTGTTGATTAGTGAAGATTATCTTGCTGAACAAAACGTGTAAGTGTCATAAGTATTGGCTTTTTGTTCAGGGAACTAGGGTGATGCTAACTCCCGGGTTAGCCTATGAAAAATACGCCGCCCCGGTAGCACTCTATTTGGTCATAAACCAAAAGTATGGGACACATTAAAATGTTAACCTGACGGTGGTGCGAGACGAAAAGGCAGGACGACCGAAGTTATTACAATTCTTCGTGAGTGGAACATGGAGTTCTGTGCAAAATGTCATGGCAATCATCACGGTTATTTTGAAGATATTTCAGTCTGGACTAAAGTGGCGGACCAACTGACAGAGCGACGTCGCCATGCCTGAAGTCACACCGCTAGCATGGCTAAAGACACACGTTTACCTTCATGCGGGAAGATGGGGCCAATGGATAAACCAGGGAACTGATGGATGGGTATTAGGAAAAAATATTAGTAATCCATTGAGGGTGTTGCTGGTTGTGTGCCTTAAGGTGAACACTTACTTAAAGTCATAGTTTATACAATTCTTTTTATCTTCTATATATCTTTTGCAACAACATATTATAGGATACAACACCCTCATGTAGTTAAATATTTAGTCACACACATAAACATTCGTGATGACGTTATAGTGATGTTATATTTCCTCAGTGACTGACAGTCCTGAGCAGTTTGCGTTGCGATGTGTTCTCCTTCATGAAGTCCTTATTGGAACCCGGCTCTGCTGGGTCAGCTGGAGAAGCTCAGCACTCTGATCCTGGACTGCAACAACTACACGTCCCACATCAAGTTCCCCTACATGGCGAGCGTCACCACCGTGTGCATCAACAAGAACAAGATCAACAACCTGCCCGTGTTCGTGGAGGAAATCAGACGGAAGTTCCCGAACATAAAGTGCGAGCCTGGGATTGGTTGTTTTGTTCCGTTTCGTTTTGAGTTCTTGTACATAGCCTTGATGTTCATTCTTGCTGCTTTACGCTTCTGTATCTCATTTCAAATGCAGGATCCTCAGCATGATGAACAACGAGGCGGCACCCAGCTATTTCAATGGGGGTAGTCTGACCCAGTACAAAGACTACAGGTGAGCATCGAGGTCCCTTCCTTTCACCACCTCCTTGTTTTTCATAGAACCACAATAATCCCTCTGTGTATTCTCTGTTTGTGAGGAATAATGTTACAGGCTGTCACTTGACTTTGGTAAAGTCTTTTTTTTACAGGCTGATTTGAGTATTTTTAAACTCCACATATTACATTTTGACTTATTTTACGGCAATAAAAGCGAAACAAAGAAAGAGATACATGCGTAAATAAAGGACTGAGTATTTCAGGCTGTGTGGAGAAGGCTTTTCAAAAGCTTTTGGACCTTCACGTTGGGAAATAATATTCATAGAAAATGGAATTCACTGACTAAAATACATTTAAAAATGAAGTGTTGTTTACTACTACTGCTACTATTGTCGACCTCATTGTTTCTAAAATCCCAGCTACGGCCCGGCTGACATGCAACCTGATCCTTACATTTGGATCATAAGACAATGTTCTATTATTTATTTTATTACCTTATGAAGTCCCAGGGTCAGTTTTGCCGTTTCATTAGCATCATCCACTTGGCTGACCGGGCTGGTTAGTTTGATCATCTGGCCTGTGATTTTAGAATAGAGTCCGTTCTTATGCCAAGTAAACAAACTAATGGACACAGTTTGGTGCGCGCATTAAGAATACATGAAAGGTTTTCAGATGCATCAGGGTACCTTCCAAAATCCTCTCCGACCTCTCAGAGCGCCGCGTTCCCCCCATTGTTTCCTCAGACAGTACGTCATCAGTCAGATCCCGGGTCTGGAGATCCTGGATGACACCGAGGTCCTGGAGAAAGAGAGAGCCCAGGCTAGGAAAACCTACAGGCTGCAGCAGAGCGGCCATGGCAGCAGAAAGAGGAAGGAGGACTCGTCAAAGAAACAGACTCACGCGCAGAAAAAGCCGAACACTGCTATAAGACAATAGGATTTGGTTTTCCCCTTAAATTCAGCCCTTTATGTTACGCTGTGAACGTTATGATAACACTGTGTGTTCTGTATCTGCTTGTTTCAACGTGTTAAATATTCAAATCCAAACACCATGTTTTATATAGCTGCACTATCAAATTAAAAATGGAAATATTCTACATGGCTGTTGCGTCACTTTCTTTGCTATTTGCCTACTGTTGTTTATTCTGATGGCACGAAAGTTTTTTGTTTGTTGACGAATTAGACAATCTTTAATGAAACAGTCAGTATCCCTGCGTGGGGCTGCGGCTGCAGGCTTTGCAAGTGTCGTCTGCGGTGCTACCACTAAGGGGAGGCAAAGACGCGTGCACCAGTAGGCACGATGACCACCCAGAGAAAGTTGGACTGAACAAAACTTCAGTGTAACGGATTTCCAGCTACTGTACGGGTCAGTTTTGAGTTTGTGAAATAATGTTCGGAAATACAGAAAACAGTCGGTTGGACACAACAAGACATTTGATGAACTCACCATGGGTTTTAGGTTAGGATATATGTGTTTCACAGTTTTCTGCACATTAAGCAGCCAATGAAGTCATCACCTCAAATTTGTTTTGGACATTCTCAACATGTTTTCAAATCTGTTCTACACACTCAAAACCTTGAATTAGTCATGCTGGGGG
Source organism: Enoplosus armatus (assembly GCF_043641665.1). Lineage (NCBI taxonomy): Eukaryota > Metazoa > Chordata > Actinopteri > Centrarchiformes > Enoplosidae > Enoplosus > Enoplosus armatus. The sequence continues at coordinate 15,514,542 of NC_092202.1, forward strand.
TTTTTTGTTTTTTTTTTCCCCTGACAGATTTACAAACTGTGATATACAACCACAGCCTTTGCAATTATTTCTCACAATTAACATCATATTTACCCTTATTTCACACCAATATGAATGTCCTACTTTCTAAATACTGAAAAGGAATCACTGTATTTCTGTGTATTGTTGCTGCTGGGTGTACTGGGCCTATGTCCTATTTAAAGACTCAACACTCAAAAACAAACAACTACTGGTACTTCTTGGAATTACTCACCACTTGAATCGAGTCAGTATGTCTAATTATTGGCTGACATCATTGGTTCGCGTTGTTTTAGTCTGTCAAAAAAAAACAAAAGACACAATACACATCGTAATACACACTGACCTCCAGCATTTGAGAGTGGTATTTTGACATTAAAACTAATCACTTGCACTCTTTTTCAATGATTTTCCTAAACATTGCAACCATCATTTGCAATCGTCTCTGTGAATCAGCTTCTCTTACACAAGTCTGTAAATGTAAAATAAGAAAGCCCATCGAAAATCTGGAAATATTATTGTAAATGGATCAATACGGAGTTTTATCAGAATCAGAAACACTTTATTGATTCCTGGGGGGGGGGGGGATTGTGCAGTACCGGTGCTCCCATTCAAGAGTTGAAAGGAGCATAAATTGAAAAATAAAAAGTAAAAAATATATACAATAGCAATGTATATACTGTATATGTATGTATTAATTAAGAAATATAGTGTGTATATATATATGTGTGTGTGTGTAGTGTGTATATAGTTTGTGTTCAGTAGATATGTTGAGTGTGATGAGAAGACTGATATCTGTGAGAGCAGTAAAGAACTGCACTAAGGATGTGGTTAGGCTAACGTTAGCTCAGCATATGAAGACTGGGAACATGGGGAAATAACTGGCCTGTCCGTCTGTTCAAAGTTTAAAAATATGCCTGCTCGCTAACTTTGGTTAGAGCAAGGCTAACCCATTTCTCCCTGCTTCCAGTCTTTAAGCTAGGCTAAGCTAGGCTAACTTGGTCCTGATTCTAGGTCTGTACTGAACACGCAGACACGAGGAACGATTCGTTTAAACTCAATGGGTTAGCTGAAGTTTAAACTTCAAACGGTGAGCAAACTGAAGCTAAGCTAGTCCTATTGAAAAGTGTTACTTATTGATAGTTTGGCTCATTATCTTTTTTTGTTTATTCAGAGACCTACGACTCAAACACATATACAAGCATAGAAAAACGTGGCATAACATCTTGATCGTAAACTTCAACCTTGTTCAAAGTAGAGTTTTTTTTGGCAAGTTATTCCAAATACAGCCGAAGCTAGAAGGTAATAGGTCAGCAGTGTTTCTTCAAATGAAATAAATAATCCCCCCTTGAGTTTTGATGTTCTGTGTAGTACGGACCTTGCTGTAGGGGAGGGCTCAGGAGCCCATATCTGGCCATGCAGCCCCCCCCCCCCCCCGGACCTCTGCAGCACATATACCACTCTGTTTACATTAAAAACAAGTAAGGGAGGTGGCAGGGGGGGGACAACCGCTCGCTGTCTGAAAGCACCTTTACTTACCTGACCTTTCGTCCAGAGTATTGGTCAAACTTCAAAAATGCTGGATCACACTTTTCCCACAATGCAACTCTATTACACCCACAGCCCCCCCCCCCCCCCCCCCCCAGTTTGTAACGCAGGTTTTCTGTTATAAATGTTTTGTCTCCAAACCCCAGCTGATCTCAAACTTTAGAAAGCTGCTTCAGAACCATGTAAGGTCTTATACTTATAGCAAGTACATTGAATAAATACTACGTTGACGCTAACGCTATCGCTAAAGTGATCTTTTTGACAAGACATCTGTGCACAAATGTAGATCAGCACTTTCAGTTCTCCAATGTTGTGGTTTCATGTCACCAGCGTTGCGTTTGCTATAACTTCTACCATTTCAGAGGCTATAGCTCATGTGAACAGATGGCTAGGGTATCTTCCACTAACAGGGACTGCAGGTCAAGTGTATTCCCTTCATTTTCCCTGCAGAAAGCAGTTACGGAGCCACTCTAATGTGGCTGCTAGGCTGCATGTGCAAACGCGGTCAGCACTGCCTAAAGCCTCGGGTGGCTGTGGTACAGAACCGTTTCTTGAAACCTCTTGCAGGCCTCTCCGAACTGTTGGCAGCTGTCCCTGCAGCAGTAGCCAAATGGCATTTGTGTGTCACCTGGCAACCTGGCACTCTGGCAGGCCCAATGAAAGTGTTAACTGGCCGAATGTTTGAAAATCCGAAGGACTTCACCGCCCACAAATCCTGTATGTTAATGTCGGCAAAAAAAACCCACGTCTTCTTGGTCTGGGTGACGATGATGGACAAACATCTAGAAAATACTTCTGACTTATTGGAGTTTAGCAAATGCTTTTAGATTTCAATCTGTAGTTTAGACTTTCCACTTCCTGGGTTAAGATTAATGTAATATTACAATAGTTGACGTGATGCTTAATATAACCCATGACTGATTCACATTAGAAGTAGTTTCGGGGACTTGAAGAGTAGTCCTGAGCAGAGAGTCCTTAACCTTAAAGTGTTTGGAGGTTGTTCAGTTTGTCTCAAATGGCTTGTTTCAGACAGAGGGGGGGGGGGGACTGAGGGGCTGCAGAAAGGGCCAGGAGAAGATACATAAGGACTTTTTTGAACTGTGAATCAAGCAAAGCTGCTGAGTCCCAGAATAAAGATATAGAGATGAAATGAGTATCATACGGGACCTTTAAGGGCGGCATGGTGGCGCAGTGGTTAGCACTGTCGCATGGGAGGTAAAGCTGGTTAGAGCGGGTTGGGGGTTCGATCCCCAGCTGCCCCCGTCATGTCGAAGTGTCCTTGAGCAAGACACTGAACCCTAAGTTGCTCCCGATGGAGACCAGCACCTTGCATGGCAGCTCGGTCACCATTGGTGTGTGAATGTGTGAGTGAATGGGTGAATGAGACTTAGCTGTAAAGCGCTTTGGGAACCGTGAAGGTTGAAAGGCGCTATATAAGTGAGACCATTTACCATTTACTTTAAGAAACTTGATGATGAAAACTTTGCTGAACTACATGTACCACAGCGGTGAGGTAAAGCTGGCCCAAAGTCTGTCTTTCTTGTGTAATGCTGGCTGAATTTCCACACATTGTTTCCCTCCCGTTGACAACGGCCAACTTCTCGCCACGCGCTTTGTTCCGTTCGAAGAGCCCTTTTCTACTTTCTGTGCTTTGCAATGCCACAGTGTTTTCATATCAGCCCTCCTCTCTCTACTCTTTGTTATCTTATCTCAGTTCCTTCCTCTGCTGGGGCTCGGGGCCCCCCTGCTTTGGAACTGGATGTTCTTTCTGTGCCCCCCCCAACACACACATACACACACACACACACACACACACACTCTCTCTCTCCCTCTTTAAATGCCTCTCTCTGGGTCTCTACACAGCTCCCAGTGTAAGGAAGTCTTTTACTGTGAAGACAAGTATTTGACAAGTGCAGGAGCACTGGTGTGCCAAACTGGCCAGTTATATGGAGCATGAGGCCCAGCTTAAGGACCTGCAGCAGGTCGAGGCAGGCAGACCTGTGCTATTCCCTTCCATCAGTGCAGCTACGTAGATATCTTGTGGTTTTTAAATCCTCTATTAGTGTATGCAATTTTTTATGGTGAGATCAATATCGTTCCTGATACAGTAAATTTTACAGAAAGTCAGCGGAGAAACTACAAATGCATAAAATAACGAGACAGGAATGTATGTTTTTGGCTAATCCAACACATTAAATAGGTACTTAAAGGTCCCATATTGTAGAAAGTGAGATCTCCATGTCTTGTTGGATTATAAAGCAGGTCTGGGTGCTGTATAAATACTGTGAAAGTATCAAAACGCTCAGTCCACAGAGAAATGAAACACAGCCCGTATTCAGACACTGCACCTTTAAAACGAGCCGTCAGGACTTCCTTAAGGTTCAGATTAATGATGCGTATCGGAGGGGATTTAAAAGTGGGTATACGCAACGCCGATGAAAGGAAAGTAGGTATACGCCGTATATACTTTCCATTATGCTAAGCTAGGCTAACTACATCCTGACTCCAGCTCAACACGCAGACCGATCCTCGATCCTCTCAGCTCACTCTCTGGAAGACGGCGGATTCATTCCTCTCAATGTCTTTCGGCGATTGTGGACAATGGATTTACACGTCCATCACGTCATACAGTCATGTGAGCAGTAGGACTTTCACTCGCGCACATGGCCAGCGGTTTCCAGTAAACTGGCCCGGGCTGTTTTCTGTCAGAATGGCAGCGTGATCATCACTGACTCCAGCCTGATGCCACGTCACAAAGCTGACAAGGGGAGCGTTGGAGTTCAGGTTTACCGCAGCGCCTACCGCAGGCTACCAAGAGCCTGAGCCTGACCTGGTCATCGGTGAGTGTCGTGCTTGTGCTGACTTTCAAAGGACATAATGTATGCTAGATGCTTGATTTGTATGTGTGTGTGTGTGTGTGTGTGTGAAGTGTATTGTCTGCTGTTGAATGGTGGGAAGGAAGCCAGAGTTTCCTTTCCTCCAACAGACAGCCTTTGTCTGGGAACTAGTGTTTTATGGTCCCCAACGAGTGTGTGTGTGTGTGCACTTGTACAGCTATCCTTATGAGAACCAATTTTAGTTCTAAACCTTGCAAGTGAGGACGTTTTGGAAAGTGAGGACATTTTGGCCGGCCCTCACTTTCGGACTTAAAAGGGCAGTTTGAGGGTTCAGACATGGTTTTAAGGTGTGTGTGTATTCATTCACAGGTTTCAGGCATGCTTTTTCCTGCACAGTGACTTTTGGTTCAGTACTCTTCCCAAATTCCAGGTACTAAATACAAGAAACACACACCGCCAGTCATGTCGGGACCGCTGACACACCAAGACTGCTCGTACTCAAAGCACATGCAGTGCTCTTTATGAGCTGGAGTCTGTCTTCACTGTGTGTGTGTGTGTGTGTGTGTGTGTGTGTGTGTGTGTGTGTTTAGTAGCTCAACAAGTGGCAACACTTCTTCAGAGAAATGATCCAGGTCCCATCGGTTTCATGAGGATTTCTCAGTTAAACTTCAAACCAGTATTTCAAGCCATCAACCAAATAGCTGCACATCTGGACCTACTTCTGGGGTCCATCTGTTTCAGATTGCAGCCGCGGCGTGTTGAGCATTTGAACACCGTTTCTGCCTTCTCTGCAAACAGAAGCTGATAACCGATCTATCTTCTGGTGTTTCGTTGTTTTTTAACTTGAGCGAAATCTGGACCGAACTGTGTTCGACAAGCAATCCAAGAGGATTCAGATATGAGTGGATCCGATACTGGACCCGGAACCAACCAAACGCAGTTGTTTGTGTTGTAAAAGATGTCTATGGCTTTTTGAGAAACACTGAAGACCTGATATAAACTCAGTGACTCATCAGCTGAAGCACTTCCTGTTCACTTGGACGTGTTCGGGCCGTGCGGCGTGTTGCTGCAAACACTGCAGGTCTCAGTCCACAAATGCTCATGGCTGGAGGACATGAATGTGTGGAACTGCAGAACATGACGAGTCTGTCTTGTTTACACATGCAGCGGACTAAACTCCTGGATCCTGCACTTCAAAAGAAAAAGCCAGGCTTTTTTTTTTCTTTTTTTTACAATTGTGGTTGGCAGGGCGAAGTGCGGAAGACAGAAGCAACACTGAAAAGTCACGAGAGACACCTGGGAGTCTGAAAGGGGGACCCAAAGAGGCTCCTAAAGAGCTTTTCATGCTTCCTGAAAACAAATATGACGGGTCCTTGAAGGAATCAAACGGTGTAAAGAGTGTGGGAGTGATCCCAGTTGTACTAGAATGTAATCAAGACCTTAACAATGTTCAAACGAGTATAATCTTTCAGCTCAAATGTGTCCGGTGAGTCCGTCATGTAATTCTACCCAGCCATTCGTGTCCATTATGTCATAATAATAATCAACAAAAGACATGTTGTAGCTCTCTCTCCCGGTCTGCTTCGCGCAGAGGTGTGGCCCTGCTTTCTTATCCCTCAGGGGAATCTGGAAAGTGGCCGCTCCACCCATCCGGCCAAAATTACTGGTATAAAGACTCCCCTGACATCTGGCCGCAGCCGTCATGGCTGGAGGGTGAACAGCGAGCTGCTTCACCCGCGGTGTGTGGAGGAGAGGTACCGCAGGTCTTCCCCCCTGGCCGCCGTCAGGCTCTACAATCAGCACTGCTCCCAGTAGACCTGCTCCCAGTAGACCACACACACACACACACACACACACACACACACACAGGAATGGACAATCCACATATCTCCGAATGTAACAAATGGTGCAATACCCACACCTCTCAATGTGCAATACAGTATAATTCCTTTACCTTTATTTCTTTCGTTCTGTGAAATTGTAAATTACAGTTTGTTTGTTTTTTAGTTTTAGTATCTTTTTTATGACGGCCTTTATTGTTTTCATTTATTATATCTTGATTTCCTGCTTATGTCTCTGCTATGTATGCTGCTGTAACAAATGCAAATTTCCCCCGCTGAGGGATTAACAAAGGATTAGTTTATGTTGTGTAAACACATTAAAGGCATATATAAAGTGACATGATATGGAAAACCCATGCTTGCAACGGGGAAATGAAACGAGGAAGCTTCACGCCGATGCTTAAAGCGGTAATTCTCTGTATCATGTCGTTTCCGCTTACTTTGGTCTCTTCACCGGTTAGCTGCTGTTCATCAAACAGCCGACATAGATGTCGTGTCGTCTTTTTGTGAGCTCTTTTTTTTGTTGCCCCAGGACCCCCTAACCGGTCCTGTTTAGATATAGGCAGCGGCCGGGTGGAGCGCCGACTAGCTACAGTGACAGTTAGATAGCCGTTAGCTAGCTAGCTAGCTAGCTTGAACCATAATGTGACATTGCAGTTATGTAGCTGATGACAACGATAACAGAAAGCCATGCAATGGTGGAACAACGGTTCCTGGTGAAGACATATCGATATTACTAAGATATGGGACGTTGTAATACCAATAATACTACTCAATTTGAAGGCATATGTCAGTAAGTGCCTGTAAATATGTAAATTCCTGTGTAAACATGTGTCCTGTGTGCTAATGACAACAATGATGACAAAGGAAGAGAGGGGAAGGCACTTTGTTAAAGCCGGAGACATTCAGAGGAACAGAGGGGGGTGGGGGGGCACTCTAGCTGGATTACTCAACAGGACGGAGTGTGCATTTTAAGCAGACCCCGGGAACTCCGTTATCTTGACGCGGTTTTACTGCTGTCAGTCTTCAATCTTCATCTTTTTTTTTTTTCTTTCTTTTTTAAATATACTCAATGTGCGTGTGAAGACCGCAAAAACAGGGAAATAACAAAACAAAACAAAACAAAAAACGCCGACTAAGCAAAGCGTTGAAGTAGTCCGGCACTCTCCTTTGAAGTGCCCCGAGGCAAGTCCGGAAACGTGCTGAAACCGCCTTCAAAATAAAAGGCTCCGGTTTTCTTGCTTCACCAAAATTCAAATTCGCTTGAGCCGCAATTAAGGACAGTATTTCCCCCCCAAAAAAACATATTCTATTATATATATATTCTATATTAACATTCTGTTACATTTTAACAACTACAATACTTAAACATGCGGGCACACTATACGACTTGCAAATAAAGAGTTTGGCAATAAACCTTCTTTGGCAATTTTTTTAAAATTTTGTATTGCTTTGTATCCATTATTTCCATGAAAAACAAAAAAAAGTTGTCAAAAATGTTTATGTATGTAAATGTAAATGTTTTTTAAATATTATTATTATTATGTATTTATTTATTTTTCAGAATGCACATTAATGGGTAACAAACATTACCATTATATATGTATATATATATTACTGTAGAAATCTCCCCCAAAATGGACCAAAAGTGGGTTCTCACCATTACCATTACATTCAACCGTCAAACTGATCTTTTCACATTATGCCTCATCCGTATATTCAATTTTTTGTTCTGTATATCTAATTCGTTTCCATCATTTGGTTTTTCCTCTTGTTTTTATTTGTAGTTGTTATAGTGTTTTGTTTTTTTTTCTTACATTTCTTACATTTTTTTTTCTTACATTCTGATTCATTACATTTACATTGTTGTAGCCTAATACTGTAGGAAATGTTGTTGTCATTGTTGTCTGCAAAGCAAATGTGAATTCAGTGTAAGAGTCCGGTGAAAGTGACATCCACCACGTCCAATCGGCTAATAGGTAGCGTGACCGCGACATACTGTTACGTCACGACCTCTGAGTTTTATTTTGAAACTCACAACCGGAATCCCGGTATTACGGCGCGCGCAGCTTGACGCAGGTACCTGTCAAACGGTCTCCCGTCCTCCTCAGCGTTCTGCCGAAACGCCGGCTCCAGCCTCAACGGGCTGAAGACTCACGGCGGTGGACCGGCGTTCCCCAGCGGAATACACGTAGTAATTCCCGCTTGTAGAGCGCCATTGTTTTGCGTTGCGTTAAAGGACTGAACACCGGCACACACACTGTTTTTTTTTCTCTCCGGTCCCGGCGGAGGGGAGAGAGAGAGAGGGGGGGGGGGGGTTATTCCTCTCTGCGGCGCCCTGCATTGCAAAGGAATGGGAGCTGGATGAAGTGAAAGCCGGACGCGGATACAGGCGGACGGACCACGAAACAACAGGAGGGATAGATATAGTGCTGAACGCCGGCATGACCCACATACCGCAGAGCTTAACGGCCGGTCTTCAGGACACAGTAGACAGTAACTAACGTCCGGCTCAACCTTGTGACAGGAATAAGTGACCTTCATTTTTATTTGCTGCTGCAGGATTATGCATAACAAGACACCTGAATGTGCATTTGACTGAACAAGGAGAGCCGTCCACGCAGACCACGTCCTATGCAACAACAAAAAAAAAAAGGAGGGGGGAGGGGGGGGGGACAAGATAAACAGCCAGAAAAGTAGTGCGCGCTGGATGTTTTGCGGACCTTTTCGTATGCTCTGGGGTCAAGAGGAAATCAAAAGGGCAAATTAACCAAGCAGGTGACCTGTGGGGGCTTCTGAATACCACACGCACCCCCCCCCCTGCCATTTTCTCTCCGTACACTGTCGGACTGTCATACCAGCTCTGCTTCTTTGGATTAGCGGCACAGCTCACGAGGCCCGCAGTGGAGCCGGGATCAAAGGTCCCCGGGAGGAGCTGGGGCTGAAAGGTATTTTCAAGCCGGAGCAGCCCGCAGATGCCTTATCTGCTCGCAAGCAGGACGTCGCGTGGCGGTGATCACCGATTATGCCGTGGCCGGCAATAAAGTCAACAGCCAGGCAATAAGAACTGAAGTTCTTTGCAGGACAAAGTTAGATCCAAACATATAAAACTGTAAACTGTCGCCACAATGCTTCTGAACTGCGGTCAGCACCTACCTCTTCTGAGGCATACGGATGTGCCGCCCCGGGTCATAGAAAACTTCATCCTGACGGGCTACCGCTTCCCAAACTACAGCCTGCGGGATTGCTTGCTATCAGCATTTAGGCCCACCAATGAAACCGGCAACTTCTGGACCCACTTCCTTCCGGTTTTCATTTTTTCATACTATTTTGTGGAGGTGTTCGGATGGGAAGGCGCTCCACATGGTGACGCCCCGTTCTTCTATCCGTTGTGGAACTACTTTATCGGGGTGTTCTGTCTGCTGATGGCTAGCAGCATGGCCCACCTGCTCAACTCAATGTCTCTGGTGGTTAGAGAAGTCTGCTTCTTTGTGGACTACGGGACTATCAGCTCTTACACGGTGGGCTCATCGTTGGCGTACTACTACTACATCCACCCTCGGGCGGGGATAGTGGAGACAGGAGGCCACAATGGCTCCCATGTGGGTTTGAAACATGAACGTGCAGGGGCTCTTACATCATCCTATGCAATCCCAGAGTTCAGTGTGTTCTTTGAGACCTTCTATATCCCGAGCGCATGTGTCGTTGCAATCATTTGCGTCTTATCTTGCTGCAACACTCGCCAGAGGTGGAGGCGGCATCGATACGTCATCCGAACCTTTGTTTTCCTCCTCCCGTTCCTCATCTCCTCCACGCCGGTCTTCTACCGCCTCCTCACCAGATCGCCTTATTCCACCACCTCCTCCTCCTTTGTTGCTTCCACCTCCACCTCCAGCTTCTTCTATCGCCACTGCCTCTGGCTGCTGGTGTCAGCCATCTTTAACATCAGCAAGTTCCCCGAGCGGCTTGCCCCGGGCCGCTTCGACATCTGGGGGCACAGCCACCAGTGGTTCCACTGTTGCACGTTTTTGTCCATCCTCGACGAACTCCACATGATCAAGGCTGAGGTGAGGGCAATCCTGCTCAGCCCGACTCTGCTGCTGCCCCCTGCCACCCTCTCCCCCCTACCTGGACCGACCATAGCTTCCACCTACGGGGTGATGCTCCTCCTCCAGACCACCATCGTCTCCATCATCGTGTGGTTTTCCTGGCATGCCAACTGCATCTACGGACCCCAGAGAGACCAGCTAGCAAAGGAACACCCCAAGAAACACCTAAAATGTCACTGATCACAAAGACATCTTTTTTTTTTTATATATCATCCCGATTGTAAGGGAAGATTTGCACATGCATACAGAGCCATGCCACAAAGAGAAGCGCACAAGTAAAACAATATTTCCCTTCCGATTTCAAGTCCCTCATATGTTCCAACCCCCTTGAGAGCATTTTTTCAAGCTTTCATAAGGGGAAATTGGGGACAACGGGAGATGAAAGGATTATATTCTGAGCTCACCACGGGGTGGCTGTCTGGTTGAGTGGATATTGAAAGACCTTGCCAGTTCTTTCCCCTGAGCTGCTCCAGCATGTTCCAACAGGATGTCTAAGCAGTGGTGATAACATTTCGGATAATAACTACCTCTAGGGACTGTACACTTGAGGACAGAGGAAAGGTGCTGGCACCCAGGAGAACACATGTTCCATATAACATTTGGGTAATGCGGCTTAAATGTCAGCGTGACCCTTTACAGACGCTCCTGATGTGCTGTCCGTTGTCAAGTAGTTCCTTCTGTTGCACTTCCTCTTAAACGGTATTTCTCTCTGCTATGGTTGCAGTTGGACCCATTGTCTCACATGGAATTAATTCCTTTTTTTTTTTTTTCTCGGACCTTTCTTAACCATACTTTCTCTTCCTCTGACTTGCGTGGATGCTCACACGCAGTCTCACTTCCTTTTAACTTTCCTAGTGACCCTCGCAGGAAGTGCGTTGGCCTTGACGACGCGACAGAAATAGCCGAGCGCTCACGTCAGTAAAGCACTTTCAGGGGGTCGGTCGAACTGGCCCTGTCATTAAGAAGCCATGCTCGCGTTTTTTAACCTCAAAGGACGCCTAACATTTCGGAAGCATATAATGATGTCCCGCTGACATGTTCTGTCGGGTTATTTAAATGTGAAATGTATTCATAGGGAAGTGAATACATCTGCTGTATGTATGGTTTCCATTACACTGATGACTAGATCCCCATAGATTATGTTCACACTGCTTAAAGTGCTCTAGTTCCGATTAAATGTGATGTTAAATCTGATGTTTTCTAATCAGTTATGAAAAGCTTACTGGATTTTTCTGGAGAGCACATGGAAGCGGCACGCGCTGCATCTGCCGGCAGCTCGCGTTTCGTAACGTCTTTAATTCAAAAAGTTTAAAGGCCTGCATCGTGAGCGTAGATTAAAGGAGGGCGGTGAAACCAGAGGCCGCTTCTCACGGAGGCTTTTCGCGCCATGTGACGCACCGCAACCTCATCAGAGCAAAAGCCATGGCTTGGAAAAGTTCGACACGATGGCGATATTATAGTCGTACTACCCCGCCAGGAACTTCCTGGATAGATTTGCACTTGACAGATCGGGTCAGTAGTTCACCTAGCAGTTTGTACCTCTCATGTATTATCATTGCAGTCAAGTCGGAAGAGCTAATACATACCCGAGCAATCTTTGAAAAACCCATAGGGTCATTTAAACAGCCCTTACTGCTGAAGGTATTTCCATAATGACTCTTTCCTCAATGACACATAGCAGAAAGACTTGATGATAGTCAGAAAAGTCCTCACTGAAACATAAACCAAAATACTAAAGACTTGAATATAATGATAGCACATGAGACAAACTGGGGCTAGAATTTACCATGTAGATTAAATGCTAACAGCACCGGAGAAACTGCCATCTCTTTATTCAACTTTGGACTGCATGCAGCAATGTTTAACCGTATCGCTAGCAATTGTTTGCCTTCACAAATGTTAGCTGTCACCCTTTGTCGAAATACCCATGCAGACATCTGCTTTTTTTTGGTCTTTCTTTGCTACCCAGCCCAAACTCGACAGGCCCCCAGTTTTTGTTGCGTAAAGGTTTGGACTCGGGGGCTCGGGTTCGGTTGTTTTGGATCCAGTTTAATTAAGAAATTCTGTTTTTTTTTCTATGACTGTGCCAATTATCTGCGTCCACGCTTGTCACGTGTTTGAAGTTGACCCGCAATGTCCAGAGGGAAAGGGGAAAGAGAGGCAACAGTGGCGCTAATGTGTCGCGTTAGCCTGGTAAGCTAACAGTCAGTAACAGGTCAAATAAAGCCTCTTAGGCCCGTGCAGAACTCTATTGTTGTGCTAATATCCCAACCCGAAAAGAGAATATATTGTCCGACCCATACTTATGTGAATGATTGGCATCATGTCGTTCGCAGCAGCACTCATTTAGTTTGGCAAAACAGCTGTTTTCACTTCACAAGTTTTTACGATTACCACTGTATAAATTCTACTCATATCTGCGCATTTACTTGTGTTTCCGACGTGTTCACTCGCACAAGAGGAAATGTTTCCGAGGCGGGTGCTGAGTTGGTAATTACGCGTGACATTGGAGTGTATATATGAGGACCATATCGAGGGGTTGTGATAATCACGCTGTCAACGGGCACTTTAAAGCTCCTCAAAATGTCCTCTTTAGCGTTGACCCTGCAGTACTGTATTCCGTCGGCACATTTCAGGTTTGGGTCGCGCTATCTGATGAATAGTCCGAGTCGCCAGAGAACGACGTGTTCCAATGTTGAAGCGATGTTTCTACCTCAATAGAGCATTTCTGTCGCGCTGTCTCTGAGAAGAACCATCGTTTGGAACAAATCGCCACCACCCGCCACCCCCCCACATCCTTCTAGACTGTGGATGCCGGACTTGACTCAATGTTAAAGCAGTGTTCAGTATGTGAATGTTAGACTTAAGAGACTGTACTGTATCTCACGAAGTGAAGTACTCAGGGGTGACTGAAAACCAACACTGATACATTATTTACACGTGCATTTAAATGATTAATTGCTAGAGGTGGAGGGTAATCATAGAGTCTGTGTCTGTTAATGCTGAAAAATTGAAAACCCGCCTCCATTATGTTAATCGATGTATCAAATAGCACTAATATGGATGATCTGACTTTTACTGAATAAATTATGAAGAGGACTGGTGTCGTTGTGGCAATTTATTTCTTTATTTGACCGTGTGGAGGCGTATGGCGTGACGTGGCTTTTATGCCATCGCTGTTATTTCCGGCACACTAGCAGCACTGATTGCTGTCCAATCGAGTGAATATCCTGGCAACTGGATGCCGACATTCATGATCCCCAGAGGACCCATCTTGTTTTTGAATTTTCTTCTAGCGCCACCAGCAGGTCGAGCAGTATACCTCTGAGAGCAGTGGCAGACAACAATAGCAATAGTAATTCTTCATATATGTCTACATATCTGTCTCTAATTCCGTCATCCTGATTGTCCATACTGTAATTTTACTATGCGAGCCTCTTCTGTTCACAGGACATTTATTTCCTGTCCGTCCGTCCTTGAGAGGGATTCTTGACCTGAGCTTTCTTCCATTTTTTTTTCCCCGAATCGAGGGTCTAAGGACAGAGGGTATCGTGTAATACATGCACAGAACAGACATTTAAAAAAGAACTCTTGCGCTTGTAGAGAAAGCCAAGCACTGAAACGTGGTGGAACATCACAGTGAGGTTTTGGCAGACCGTATCTGGCCACTACGTCTGGAGACTTTCCGTTTGGGTCAAGAAGTAGCTCCAGCTCTCAACTCGACTGAGCCTGATAATATTGATCGGGAGTCGTGTGGTGGGCGGCAGCCTCTCCGGGCCTACTTCAACTTGCTGGGCTTGGACTTTGAATAATTCAAATGTTTTCAAATGAGCTCATTTGCAAGCACAGCGCTCCCCTCCGCTTTTTTTTTTGGAGCGCTTGTATTTCTGTGAGAGAGTATACGTGCACATGCTGAAGGTGTGTTGGACCTTGGCGGGGGTTCATGTGCAACACGTGCAGCTGGCTTTTTATGTCAACCCCCCCCCCCCCCCCCCCCCCCCCCCCCCCCCCCCCCCCCCCCCCCCCCCCCCCCACACACACACACACACACACACACACACACACACACACACACCCCCCATCCCTCTGTCTCTCTTTACTGTGACATCCTGAGCCACAAACAAAACTGGTGAAACATGAGCCAGAGAGCCGCTCGGCTTGCTGCTGAATCAAGAGTCAAAGATGCACGGCGAAGGCGCCGCCAGGCTGTGTTTTTTATTTAGGAAAGCGTATAAGATGACGCACAAGACATCTACAGTGTTTCCATTCGGTGTTTCCAGCAGTGCGGCCGTGACAGCAGGACACGGAGGTCATTGTGCTCTGGATTTCTTTCTGGGATAGCCCCCCACAGTGGTTGGCTGCAGTACAGGTAATAAGTCCTGCCCCCTCCATGTTAGGCCATGTTAGGGGGTGGGCCAAACTAAAAAAAAACACAAAAAAAGATGGCTTCTGTCATTTTTAGGTAGCTCTTACCATGCTGGTGTTTGTTCAAGTTTGGTTTTAATTAGTAATTTGATGCTATAAAAAAAAAGGGGGTGAAACGTCATGATTAACAGCCGAGAGTGACTGTAGTTTGCTAGCGATTGGGTCGGGCGGGTGTATGGGTGGGACCTCGATACCGTGGCTCCGCCCCCCCGCCAACCATGCACCCGTCCCCGTCTCCTCATACAGCGTCTTAGCCTCACATCTCTCCCTCACAGTCGTCCACCACCGGACTGCACTCAAGTTTTATTTGATTTTAAATGTGACATATAACATAGTGCATATCTCGGTCTATCCTTACCAAGGTTTTTAAACTCTCAAATGTAAGTATCTAAGCTTAAAAAAAATTTAAAAAATCAGTGGTATTTAGACTTTAACGGCGCGAGATAAAACTAACAGGAAATATAATTGAAGTTAATTGAACAGTATATGAATAAATGAAAAATCCATAGACTTAAAAAGCAGTCTGGTGGGGCAACGCTGCATAAAAGACGTGGCGTCTTGGATTTGAATATTTCACTGCAGCTTCAGTAATGTGTTGGATCCACTATATACATATATATTTATATATATATATATATATATATATATATATATATATATATATATATATATATATATATACATATTTATATATATACACACACACACACTGTCATAGCAGAGACTCATTTCATTTAGAACAATTTTGGGAGAAGTTTGAAGGGGAAAACAGGATTCAGTTCACCTCCTGAGGGCTTTCAAACTTTTGGCACCTAATGTTCAGGGTGTAGGCGTTAACTCCGCATATTATCAGCATTTCAGTACAAATCTGCCAGCACTATGTGTGCTCCAGCTGGTAAAGCGAGGACTATAGATAGGAAAACATTCCCACCGACAGTCTGATGGTACATCAGAGATGACGCAGCCATTGTACTGCACATAGAACACTCACTTTCTTCCCCAAAACCTCTGACAAGTCTTTGAAAGTGATCCAGGATCAGCGACAGCAGCGTTCAAACAGCCTGCAAACAGCCTATTTATGGACTTTTAAGAGCTCCTGGGAACTATTTTGAGGCTCTTATTCTCCAGAGTATGAAATTTAAAAAAAGCATTCCGACATGATCTCTAGTCCAGAGCCCTGCAGACTGCAATACACAGCACTGTTGGTCCCTTTCTACAAATGAAATTAAATGCAATTAGCACAGAACCTCAAATTTAAGGATGCCAGAGCAAATGAATGACAGGAAAGCTATTCAAAAAGGAAAGGAATCCCATTTTATTTCTACTTTGATGAACATGGAAAATGTTTTTTTGTCAGTTTTGAGAATCAGAAATAGATAGTAATAATAGAAAGAAGACACAAATACCTTTTTTTTTTTAATTAAGACAATCACAGTTAAGTTAAGGCGGTCAATGGGATGAACTCGACGCGCTGACAAAGGCCGATTTACAATGACGTTTTGGGATTTTTCGGTAGGATAAACAGCTCTTTCTTCGCGGTTAACCTCGACGTGGAAGAATTCCGGTTTGTTACGACATATCTTCTTCTTCTCCTTCCACGTTACTGCCACCCGTTGGAGTCGGTGGAATAGTGTAACTTGTCAAAATGTCACCGCACGTGTTGCACCCGTCATGGCCGTGTGCTGTGCTGATCTCACGCTCTTTGTTTCCTCAGTGCTGATTAAAAGAAGCAGTCTCTGTTCACGAACGGGTTTTTGGGGGGCACGTCTGGATATTAACAATTAAATGCTATCATAGCTGATGAACATAATGCAAAATTATAAGACCCCAATTGTAGTAAACGGGAATAATCCATTGCCTCGTTCAGCTCTGTACTGCCGTCTCTGAAAGACCCCCGCAGAGATCGGGGAGGAATCAAAGGAAAAATAAATACCGGAGGACATCTGGTGAAGCAGACTCTACCTTTAAATCGAGCATCATCTTAACTATATATATATATTTTCACCCCAGGTCTGCTAAGAAATTAAAAGAAGTAGCAGCATTCTCAAAAATGAGAATATTGTGATATCTGTAGGGTTTTCTGGCTGTAAATCTCTCTGTTAAGTGGCTCTTTTGCACCAAACATGGACAACGACAATGAAATTATTTTTGGACGGTATTCTTCAGTCGACCGTTACATGAAGTCACTACGGCGGTGGCCATGTTGGACGTGAGCTGAGAATTAGAAAGAGAGAAAGAGAGAGAGAGGGAGAGAAAAAAAAAAAAAAAGACTTGTGTTGCTCTCTTCCTAAAAGAAAACGTTCAGTTTTCGGACATCTTGCGGATCATGTAGTTGAGGATGCCTCCGTGGTGGAAGTACGCCAGCTCCACGTCGGTGTCGAACCGCATCCGCACTTGGAACGTTTTCCCCGTGTCGAGCTGCGAGGGCAGAAAGAGAGAGAGAGAGAGAGAGGACATCAAGCACCGCGTTAGCTCAGCGATGATCCACGAGACACACGACCGTCCTTAACCGACCTTTACGTCCACCATCATCCTGGGTGCGAGCTGCTCGGGGATGATGACGCTGTAGCGCTCCCGGCCGGTCAGTCCCAGGCTGTCAGCAGTGTCGCCTGGAAGATACTCCAGGGGGATCACTCCCATCCCGACCAGGTTACTGCGGTGGATCCGCTCGTAGCTCTCCGCGATCACCGCCTTAATACCCTGAGCACGGAAACGAAACAAGTTCATGCTTCACCCTCTTAAAAAAAACCTTGTTTTCCACTGTCTCAACTCATCACGTGACCAAAGCTCCACACTGAAGTCACGCCATGACAACTCAGCTATCGCCGTGACAACTATGGAGGATAAGACTTTAATATCACATGGAAGCTGTACCTGTTTCATGATCATCCCGGCCAAAGTATCAAAAGTATGATGAGAAACCAGAATTATTCATCATAATATCACATATTTTCACTTCCCAGCAGTACATAACAATAATTCATGATGATATGATTGATTACGTAAACAATAACATTTTGAAATGTATTGACTTCAGTTGAAGTTTTGGCCAAACTGACACTTCCTACTTCCTGTAGCTGCAGTAGTGACAGTGCTCGCCGCAGACTCAAAGTCCACGTAAGAAAATTTGCACAGCTTCCAGCGGCACAATCCACTTTGAATGTGTGTCTCCCGACAGCCCACACACACACACTCAAAAGCATTTTACAACCAACAGCAGGAAAAAGGCAAGACTGGTATAAATGAAACCTAAACTAAACCTCCTGAGGCTTTTATCGAGGAAACGAAATTCAACAACAGCAACTTTAGCAGAAAGTCTGAGCCACTATTTTGGTCACAGTGTTCGCTAACTTCCGGGTTTTGCCTCCAAAAATACGTCCTCCCTGCAACGCTCTGTATCATTCGCACTATATGAATATGGATTTTCTTTTCCTGGTTACCAAGAAGTGATCCTCACCAGTAGAAAGGGGCCCTTTGCTGCCCAGTCCCTGGAGCTGCCCGAGCCGTACTCCTTCCCCGCTAGAACCAGCAGAGGGACACCGGACTGCTGGTATCTCTCTGCAGCGTCAAACACATCCAGCTGGACGAACAGGGTGAGATATGCAAAGAGTTAGTGTCGTGGTCCGCCCAGCCTTGAGTCAACCAGCACAGCATCTGCTACGCAGTTACAGAGAGGCGCTCGCATGCTGACCGTTTCTCCCGTTGGCAGGTGGATGGTTTGCGGCGCCTGCTTGTTGAGGAACTTGTTAAAGAGGCGGATGTTGGCGAACGTCCCTCTGGCCATGACGGCGTCGTTACCTCGGCGCGAGCCGTACGAGTTGTAGTCACGGGGGGTCAAACTGTCAAAACACAACAACTGTGAAACACAGCTTCTTCTTTTTTTCTCAGTCAGATACATATATGATAAAGGCTGATTCCAGTCACATTCACCTACTATGGGTCTAGTAAAGGGCTAATTACTCCTGGACAGGAAGTAACCTTTTCACTTGTACCGCTGATGTATGTTCTCCTCGGCCAATAAATGCTTCTGGATAATACATCCAGGTCTCCTGAACTAGACGTCAACACTTCCTGCCCAGTGGACTACAAATATCCATTATTACCCAACTTACTGAAGTTAGTGTTTTAATCTAAAATCGGTGTGTGCTGATCTCATGACAGTCTGACAGTAATGGACTGTCACTGCAGTCTCTTAGGTTGCGTTTATATCCGTGTCATAGTTTGAAGACCGACTGCTTGTCGTCTTTTAGTTCCACTCGATGTAGAGAGACTGCTACTGACACTGCTTTTACAGTAAAAGCGGTGAGCTCCCTCACCCTCTGATGCTCAGGTAGCGCGCTGCAGCGCTGTTCCTGGCGATGTTCCCTGCAGGAGAGATGTGGTCTGTGGTGACCGAGTCTCCCAAGTTCAGCAGCACTTGGGCGTCAGTTATGGACTTGGGTGGCTGCAGCTTCATGGTCTGAATTAGAGGCGACATGAGAAGAGTTACAGTCACATCATGGCTAAAAAAAACAATAATATCAGTGTCTCGCCAAAACATGGGTACAACATTGTCTGAAGAATCTTCCAGGTACCAGGAGTAGCAGAAATATTAGAAATAAAGTTTAGTAGTCCTCACTGTGCAAGTTCATTTTAATAAGAAATTTACCTAAAAAAAAACAAAAACGTAAGCATGGATTTTTCTTAATGTATTATTTCCATGAAAATGCAGGACATTGAATATGTCATTTTTAATTGAAAAAAATATATATAATTCCACGTCATTTCTTTTGTTTCTTTTTATTTACAGGGAACCTACTAAAATATGAATTACAAAATGTCTACACTTCCTGGTTCCCTGCAGAAAGGGGTTAATTTGAGAATGAAAATGAGAAATCCCATTTTGTCAGCAGTTTCCACATTTCCAAACATCAAAACTGAGTGACTCTTATTCCATTAGATGATTTCATTTTAATAACGGCAGTCTTGGACTTCCATACATTAGCAGCGGTTGTAATTGTAGTGGCTACGTGAATTCGGGAAGATTGACTCGTATATTTACCAAACCCTCGAAGAACGGTGGTGACTTGATGTAGGTGGATTTGGGGTCCCAGGTGTACAGCTTATCAGAGGGAGCGACCAGAGAGTTCCAGCGTTCATTCACTTTCTGCGACAAGGCGACACAGATCCCAAAAGATTCAGAGGTCAATCGCAAATCTACATGACGCTGCTGGAATGCTTGCCAACAGACTAAAAAACAGTTACACTACCTCAATCTTCTCATAGACTTCTTTGAACATTGATGGGATGACAAACGTTTTCTCCACAGCCTGGATCTCCTCCCGTGTGGGCCAGATATCCCTCAGGAAAATCTCTTTGCCTTCAGAGTTAATGGCTACAAAGGAGATAAGAGGACAAAAAATGTGAAAACTACCTTTGCTTTATGCCTCTGTTTTGGCTGTGACGCTGACACATTATTATTTTTGCATAACGAAAGGATACATCTTGATGTATGGACCCATGTGAAGATCAAGCCAAGCAAGAAGAGGAGCATTTCTATAGTCAAAGGAGGGCTGGTAGACCGGACGTTTGGTGTAGATGGCAGACTAATTCCTATTGTATTGAGAGCCAGCAAAGAGCTTGGGGGGCTGTTGCAATGCAAATCTCAGTGGCACACCAAGTCAAGCAGCTGAGAGAAGAAACCATCGAGGGCCTTAAAGACCATCGACGAAACCTTGCAGCCGGGAAAAAAACTCAAACGCTGGTGTCTACAGTCCGGAATTGCCCTCTCGGTTGTTGTGACCGTATGTGAGCTCCCATCACTCAAGTTGAAAAACTGGAGAGGTCAGTTCCTTCATTAAAAAAAAAGTGGCTGGGACTGCCAAGACCTCTAAGCAGCATCTACTTGCATAACAAAGGGAGCCCTGGAACTGCTTCTCCGAGGGCTGACTGAAGAATTCTGGTGCGCCAAGGCGAGATTTGAGATGAGTCTTTCGGAATCCCAGGACGACGTCATCCAGGCGACTGCACCAACTACTGCAGCAGCAGCAGCAGGCAGGCAGGAAGCGGTGTCCAGCTGAGTCAGCTCAGCAGGCAAAAGCCGCAGTCAAGCATGCTCACATTGCTGGGAAGGCGCAGTATGGACAAGGGGGGCCTCGACACAAGGGTCAAACAGGCCCCTTAACCCTAACCCACATGATGACCCCCCATGAAGCTTCTGCCATCCACCAAAACCCAACCGATCATTTCCCTAAGAACAAAAAAAGACACGCTCTCTGAAAGGACCGAAACGTCTCGGTCCTCGTCTTTGAACTGACGTTCAGACTGCACTGAGTCAGCCTTGTGTTCACAGGCTAACCCTGCAAGCTATCTTTCTGAATGTCACGTTTGTCAAATCACATTATAACAGTGTTGTTTGTGCAAATGCCATTTTTAAAATCCCAAGACACACTGTAGGCCAATCCAACAGCATCCCCTTTGTGAAAACAAAGGAACCTTTAGAGTCCACATTTAGATACTCCAGCGCTCATTTACAGTGATGTCAGCGAACAGGCCCCAGAAATTTTCAATTATGACTTTTGCTTCCAACAATTATGAAAACAAGATAAATCGAGATAGAACGACGACTGTGCCGCATTCCGTTTGGCAACGATGCTCTCCTCCTGTCTTTGGTATGTTTAGTTCAGTTCGAGCCACGATGAGGGAAAGAGAGCAACAGGAAAGGTAAAACCAATTCAGCTGCAACCCGACCGTTGATTGTGAGGTGTGAGATTGGGGTTGTGCTATGCTAGTAGCGGCTAATGTAGCCTGGAGCCTCTAGCCTGCAGCAGAGATGAGCAGCAGGGGGGCTACAGAGGTCTGGGTCGGCTCACTTCTTTCTAACTTCCACACCGGCAGATGGTTTTCATTTTCAAACTCGTAGTCTTCAACTGACGCCGACTCACGTCGACATCACCTGAGGACACCATTATCAGACTTCACGTGGTCCCCTCTAGAGACACTAAAGGCTTTATACAACTTCCCGTTTAAAGCTGTAGACTATCATTTACAGCCATTCTTAAAATGAATGTCGTCTCGCTTTATTCACCGGGTAGAGCCTTGAGCCAGATTTTAAAAACTTCAACCAGCACATTATTAAATGCATAACCGTCGACATAATTGTTGTATTCAATGTGTGACGAGTAATAAAATGGCTACTCACCAATGGGCTCTTTCTCAAAGTCTATCCTCACAGTGCCGGCTATTGCATAGGCGATGACGAGAGGTGGAGAAGCCAGGTAGTTTGCTCTGGTGTTGGGGTGGACTCTCCCTTCAAAGTTTCGGTTTCCTGACAGGACGCCTGCGGCCACCAGATCACCCTGGGGACACAAGTCAATGTCAAATCAAATGATGGAGAGGATGGTAGAAAAACATGGTTTATATTTTGAGATGTATTACTGTTTATCTAGCATGTGAAATGAGGGAGGAGGAAAGTACAAGCAAACACAAATAAAGAGAGAAAAAGTAGGTTCAGTCAGTGCCAACAATATTTCCGCACGAAATGTGAGTGAAAAAGTGGAGAGAAAAAAAGATAAATGAGGAAGAATAAGAGCTAATGAATGCTTGAAGGCGTGAAATGATACAGCAGGGACGTGGAAACAGCCTCTTAGGTACCTGGTTTATGGCCTCCACCACCGGCTCTGGGAGCGGCCCACTGTTGCCTATACAGGTCATGCAACCATAGCCAACAACCTCAAAGCTAACAGGAAAGACAAAATGATTGTTTACAATGTTGCAACATTATCAATATCAATGACCAGAGAACTTACATTACTAACTTCAGTTGACTGTGCCGCGTGGGGGCAGAGAGAAATGGCACAAGCAAAGTAAAAGCGACCACTTCTTAGTGTGCTAGACCTCCTGCTAGAGAAGACATGACCATCATGAGGCCTGGTTATGTCACGCCAGTGTTTAAAAGCAGAGCTGCAAACTCTGTGGTCGGTTCTGTAATGGCGGCCTTGACTGATCAAATTATGAACAATTGACGGCCGTGTCAGCGGTGAGGCCGCTTCAAACTCTCGACTCTCATCGATTCAAGGGTTGCATAATGCCATGCCAAGGGCAAGCCAGCAGGTGTCAGCATTTTCACTGCAAGATAATGAAGCATTTTGCAGCACTACTTCTTCATAGCGATTCAGTGGCTTCAGCTATCTCTTTAATATCTCAGTGTGTATTACGGCAACATTATGTGATGAAGCGCCTTCATTTGTCAGGTATTTAATTCACCGGATTGGACAAAAACAGACAATCCCATCCAGCCGTTTTATAAATAAACAGTGTCTCAACTGAATCTCCTGATAATATATTGCTATTGTGACATAAATGTACTTAAACCAGAGGTTGAAGACTTTGGGCGGGCAAAGTCTTACTGTGCCACGTTACGTAAATTATGCTGTTTGATTGAGGCAATGCGTGATTTGCGAGGCTGACGCTTTAAATTTGGACAATCAATGCATGCTGTAAACCGAGTGGAACATTTTACTGCTGGAAAAATGTACCAGTCGTCATGTCTTTGGTATTTCTGGATGGTTTCTTATTGGCCGACATGTTTGGCAACACCCATGTATGGACCTTTTGTCACATGATAACAGGTGATTGTATATACAAGTATGTATGTGTTACAAACCGTGACAACAGCGCAAACGCCATCTGCTGAGAGGAAGACTTAAGATGAGGAAAAAAAAAAGCTAGTAAGTGGACCTTGACTCAAGTTTTTGTGTGTGTCAATGACGATCCATACATAAAGGACGACTGACCGACTGACTGAATGAGGAATCCGAGTATCTCACCCCAGCTGAGAGAGGTAGTCCATAACACCACTCTCCTTTAGGTAGTAGGTGACCACTCCACTGCCAGGGGACAGGCTGGTCTTTATGTATGGCTTCACGCTCAAGCCACTCTGGATTGCCTTTTTTGCAAGGAGTCCTGGAGGAGGAGCATTTCATCTTTTAATAACTGTGACATTAGTAACATGTCCCCTCAGTCTCCACCCGGACTAGGACAGAAAAAGTCCATTAAGAGAAGTGCTGTGCGCCCACCTGCTCCAAGCATGACAGATGGGTTGCTGGTGTTGGTGCAGCTGGTGATGGCGGCGATGACCACCGAGCCGTGGTTTAACGTATACTCGTTTCCATTAAACTGGAAGGGGACCACGGCGCTGTGACTCTCAGGAGTCACTTGGAAACCCTTGAAACCTTGCTACAAATGTAAAAAAAAAAAAAAAGTCAAACAAGTGAAAGTAACAGCAACTAAGTCATATGCACATGTTAAAGCAAAAGGGCTGGGTATTGTTTGAATTGTTTCGATACTTAAATTAATACAATACTTACTTACCTTGAGAAATATAAACATGACAAAACACTTATTTTACTCCCCCATTTCATTTCAAAAGCAACAAAGAACGAGAGAAGTTTGAAATGTTCAAAGTCAAATATTAAAGCACCCACATAAGTAAAAATGTCTACAATTGGCAATATTTTCATTTAAGTCAGGAAGTAAGCAACGAAGCTGCTGTCTCCACTTCCTCCCACTGTACAAAAACAAAGCTAAAATATCCTCGGATATGGCAGCTGCCATCTTGCGCTGGAGCCAGAGTCTGCGCAGTGGAGCCGCAGCATCGAGGTCCCGCCCATACCCCCGCCCGACCCAATTGCGAGCACACCGCAGTCAATCTCAGCTGTCAATCATGACCTTTCACCCCGTTGTTATAGCATCAAATAACTAATTAAAACCAAACTTATCAGAAAAGGGAACACTTGAACAAACATCAGCGTGATGAGAAATTTTGACATGTGCTTGTTTTTTTAGTTTGGCCCATGTCCCATCCGCTAAAATGGAGGGGGCGGGACTTACGACCTACACTGCGGTGACAAATACAACTTTGGATCCTTGTTTCTTAACAATGTAATGAATGAACATGACGGTGTACCGGTACCTACCTTTGCTCCCAGGCAGGCTTCAAAGTCTTTTTTCATGTCGGACACAGGAACTCTGTCCTGAGGTCTTTTGGGACCGCTGCAGCATGGGACCACTGTAGTCAGATCCAGCTCTACAACCTGAGAGAGAGAGACCAGGATGTACTACTATTACTGGTTCAT
This sequence comes from Enoplosus armatus, assembly GCF_043641665.1. Classification (NCBI taxonomy): domain Eukaryota; kingdom Metazoa; phylum Chordata; class Actinopteri; order Centrarchiformes; family Enoplosidae; genus Enoplosus; species Enoplosus armatus. The sequence goes on from NC_092202.1 coordinate 15,539,435, forward strand.
AGTCATAATTTGGTAATTCATGCTTTTCTGCTTATACATTTATAGTTGAAACTGTCTAATGTTTTAAATAACTCATTTTTATTTTATTTTATTTTTTGTGTTTGGCATCATGTTACAGATTGCTGCTAAAAACAGAAAGAAAGTCTTGACACACCGGTATCCTATTTCACTATCATTATCAGGATGTGTGTCTTGAAACACAGACGCCATTTTACACCGCCTTTTACAAAGCAAGTGTAAAATCAACCGTTCCGAGTGGTTTCTTTTATGTGCTGAACAATCTTAAAAACTGCTAAAAACTGACCTGAGTGAAATCTGGATCCTGAGAGACATCGTTGTAGTCTCTGAACATGGCCACGGCCTTCAGGTACTTCGTGATGTAGGCCAGCTTTTCTGCTTCTCGCCCTGAATACAAAAAAAAAGACAGACAAACATGAATATCATTTCGATCACTTCTCTGATAAATAAGAGAGATGTCTTAGCCCTCTAGACCCCATAGCACCCGCTCTAAATTTCATTATGGCGCCCGGGAGCACCCGTCACTTGAAAACTATTTCCAGAGCGTCAAACCAGGGAAAATATAGTCCTGAGCTTTATATTATAGATACTTCAAGTCGTCATCAATAACCAGAACCGGAAATACACATTGTAACGCTGAGATCAGACTTTTTTTCCCAGCAGATTTCCACCCGGTTTCGACTTGCAAATGTAAAAAACCTAAGCATACCCGTCTTTATAAACTAATGTACGCTGTAAGATTGTGTTGTGAGAGAGATCTGGCCCACCGTGCGTCATGGAAAGCGCCAAAGACCATTGCAAATTCAAGCGTTTTGCTCAAAACCACCTTCGGGACAGCAGGACCTTCCAGGCTCTCACTGCCGGAGACGGACGCTGTTTGTGTTTGTTCTAATAGCATTGCTGTGTGGGCCCAAGTGTGGGACATTTCTCTTTTATTTTGAAAAGCCTAGCGTTATCCAGTGGAGGGTCTGTTTTGTTGAATGTCGACTCAGGACGCAAACGGAGAGAAATGTTGCGGATCACAGGTTTTGTGTGTATGACATATGATAAATTACATAAGTTATAGGAAATAGCTATTTACAAGACTTTCAGTGGTATGTGTTGTTTTACCTGCTGTTTTTTTAAATGTGTTGAATCAAACTCGATCTAAAAAGCTACCCATGCCACATATTTGGCATCAAATTAAGGGGGAAGTTGTGTTTTTTTAATATGAAAACAACTTGTGATTGTCAATTTCATAATGTTTTTGAGATAATGTTGTTGTTGTTGTTGTTGGGATTAAGTAGGAAAATGCTCATTCAAGTCAGTTATTAAACAATGCAAATGAACTCTGTTACTCTTTTCTGCATTTGTGAAATGTTGGTACACTGATAAGGTAGTGCAAGCTGGTTTAAAAAAAAAAAAAAAAAAAAAATGTGGAAAATCAAATCTTGCTCATCGATGGTGTTGGGAGGAAACGCGGGGAGGTGAATCAGTAGCTCGGGGTGTGACAGCCGGAGCCCACCGCCCTCTCTACAGCCTGGCACTCACCGGTCTGCTCAAGGTACTGAATGCTGACTTCGTCCACGGGGAAGAAAGCTGCCGTGGCGCCGTACTCCGGACACATGTTGGCGATGGTGGCTCGGTCGGCGATGGACAGCTGAGCGACGCCCGGGCCAAAGAACTCCACGAACTTCCCCACGACACCCTCCTGCCGGAGGTGCTGAAAGAATAGCGGGAGAGGGACGATGTCAGGAAGTGGACCGTCTCATAAAACGCTGCCAGACGTTTGCTTTGAATGTTAAATCGGTTTAAGTGCGTAGAACTGATCCTAATTACCTTGGTAACAGTGAGGACGATGTCAGTGGAGGTGATGAACTTGTCTGGGGTCCCGCACAGCTTATATCCCACCACCTCAGGCAGCACCATGCTTATTGGCTGACCCAGCATGACAGCCTCCGCTTCAATCCCACCGACTCCTGAAGGGTTTTATGACAAATCTTATTTAGAACTTCCTGATTAATGATCGCGATCAATCAAATCAAAGTTTTTTCATCGGCTAACAATCACTGTATACGTCATGCTACAGTTATATCTATAGATATTGTTTTATAGCCTGTTTTTCTGGAAAGTCAAATGAGAAAGTGTTTATGCGTAAAATAAGCAGACAGGAACGTCTGTTTTCAACTAATCCAGTATATCCTTTTTCCTCCCCCTGCGTTAAAGGGAGTTTTCCCTCTTCTGAATCGAGGGTCTAAGGATAGAGGGTTTGGGAGATAATTAGCTTTCTTTCTGAATGCGAGATGAGACTGTTAACGAGCTGGCCGCCTCGTTAACTCCCATTTTTGGGGCCTTTTTTCTGTTTGTGTTCGGCTTAAACAAACAAGAAACATGTTAATCAGTGAACTTTAAAACAGTGTTGGCAGGTGTATTTCTGGACTTTGGACATTTGCCCCCCCCCCCCCCCCCCGCTTCCACTCTTTATGCTAAGCTAGGCTAACCACACCTGTACTGCAGCTCTGTACTTGTACGGACAGGCGTGAGACTGATATCAATCTTCTCGTCTCACTCTCGAAAGGAAAGCAAATGCGCAAAATTTCCCAAAAATGACCTATTCCTTTAAGGATTTTTAGAAATGTCCTCACAGGAGTGGTATTGTTTTAGTTTTTTTTAAATATGGCCTTCTATTGAAATCAGTGGCTTACATATTCTTTATATAATATATAAAAGGAGACATGATCTTACCCCAGCCCAGGACTCCCAGTCCATCGATCATGGTGGTGTGGGAGTCTGTGCCCACCAGGCTATCAGGGTAGAAGTACCCATCATAGTTAAACACCACTCTAGCCAAGTATTCTAGGTTGACCTGGTGGACGATCCCTGAACCAGGAGGAATGATTCGCATGTTCCTGAAGGCTTTAGAGCCCCACTGGGAAGGACAGACGACATATTTAAGGGTTAAACTAGTTTTACCTATATACATCCAACATAAAGACCTCACACTGGGCTTGTTAAAATGCTGTACCTTTAAGAACTGAAATCTCTCTCTGTTGCGGTCAAACTCCAAGTCCTGGTTTTTCTGAAGGCTGTCAGACCTGACGGAGAAAGAGCCAGTGTGTTTAGAGTGTAGAGGAAGAGATCGGTTGTATTACACAGGGGTTAAAGCCGGGAGACTCAACTTGCTTTGAGCATCGCTTTTTGCAAGATGACACGAGGCCGGAGGCCCGTTAATACACAATCAGGGCTTTCTGCCAGAAAGCCTTTCTAAACACAGGATTAACATTGTGAAATGGTCGCAGTTTGGTTACGTTTAGGCACCAAAACTTGGCTAGGTTTAGGAAAAGATCATGGTGAAATGAAACTTGAACTTTTTGAAACCAAGTGTCACCGCTGATCGCTGCGAGGCTGATATGCAACTTCCCCAATAACAGCCGAGGGAAATTATTGAACATTTACTAACTGGTAGAAACAAAAAAAAAATCCCAGTATGAATCAATTTATTTTCATTGTGAATTAGAAAATGGTCGGCGGCCTGGCAAGTTGAGTATCACTGGTCATGTTGTATCTATATGGAGAATAATACAGCATCAATGAACTGGTGGTGCCATGTTGGAAAGGGTTTGATGAACCTGGTCTTACTTCCTGTTAAAGTCCACTTGGATGGAATGATCTATGACGAGGTCGGCGGGGCAAACGGGATTAATCTTCTCTGGGTCGCCGCCAAGTTTCATCACCGCGTCGCGCATGGCGGCAAAGTCCACCACGGCAGGGACACCGCTGCAAGGAGAGTTTAGAGATGTTATGACTGAGTCCACTCACCATCATCATCATCATCATCATTTCCCATCGACCTCATCAGAGTCAATCAACTGTCACATTTATCTTGATAACAATAAATGAAGCAATGTCGTATTAAATACACCTGAGTCTCATTAATTCTTTGCACTGAACAATAAACAGAAAGATGGATTATGACTATGACTTACATATATAGGAGTTAACCCTTTGAAAACTTGGCTTTAAATTGATCTAAAATCAAAGTCAGTTTTGCATTAGACACTCTCTGCCTGACTCTCTGAGCGTCTACATACGTGAAGTCCTGCAGGATGACACGGGCTGGTCTGAATGGCACCTCCACAGTTTGAGTCTGGGTCTGCTTCCAGTTGAGGATGCTTTCCACGTCGGAGCGCTTCACCAGGAACTCGTCGCAGTTCCTGACAGCAGACTCCAGGAGGACCCGGATGGAGAAAGGCAGACGGTCTGAGGAACAGATGGACAGTGAACCTCTCTGGGATATATACTACGTAAAACTATTCAATGACAAGAGGTTTCAGTAAAGAACTGCGGTTACCATATCTGGGATCTCCAAGCTTGGAAAGATTATAAAACTGCTGCTTTGGGTCCTTGGGGTCCAGAGGCTCAACTATATGTTGAAAAGGATTATTCGCTGTCGCAGACATCGTCCTCTATGTGTCAGTACAAATCTAAAAGGGACAGAAAGTCTGTTTTTTTAAACACCTTACAACAAATATAGAGAAACAGGGATAAAATTAAACAAATATTCTCTTTTGTCTTACTGTAGGCGTTTTTCTTCTACCTTTAAAACATGCTAAATGTACATGTAGACCAAATTAACCTTTCTTTACAGAGTGTAAAGAGGGTTCATTCCAAGGCCTGGTCTACAATCGCAGGTCTTTTCCATATTCAGTGCGTAAACGGATTAGCCTTTAAGGTTGCAGCGCACGTGGGTTGGTGGGGCTGAGGGTTAGTGAACTCCTGGCCCATGTTTTACAAACCTTACGTAATGAAATCTCCTCAGGCAATCTGCTAAAACTTTAAAACAGGGAAACGTTCTGATGAGCCGTGCTCATTGAAAATGAACACAAACCGCATAGCGATTCGGAAAATCGTGATCTGCTGTGACTAATTTCCTTAAGAGGTGTTGTCTGTGTGAGAGGTGAACTGATAAAGAAAGAGCCCCCTGACAGGACCTTCACATCCTGAATGTCTACATACTTGGCTTGTTAGTTCAGGTCCAGGCTACAGCTCTGCTGCAAAGTGCAAAGTCACTTTATGATACTGGTGTTGCCGTGTGATGTAACCCGCCTGCAGCAGCCTCTGAAGGCATGTGTCTAATGTGGAGAGCTAAAATCGTGAAATTGAATGCAGACGGACCCAAATGTGTCCACATAGCACCCCATGTCAAAACTGTCAAGTACCAAAGCTGGAATCTGACGCCTGGTCAGATTTGTGGTCTTGTTTACATACTCTTTGAGCAGATAGTTCCTGATTATACAAAATCAGACTTTTGCCAGTTTAAGACCTACTTAATATTGCTATGTTGAGACAACTTTTAACATATGAGAGTTTTGCGTTATTTGTTTAAAAAACTGTTTTATAGACAAACGTGTACATCCCTCAAGTTGAGGCATCAAATGAGTATCACTATTATAGATACCATTTAAACAAACCAGCGTATACATTTCCATTAAAATTTGTACCTTTTTAGAAACTCTGTGTATGTTTTTATTCTAAATCAGAGCTACTTTTATTTACGGTGTTTTCCCTTCCGTAGAGGAACTGCTCATATTCATATTTCTAACGCTCCATGTCCAACTTAACTTGGCCTTCTGACGTAAGTTAGCATTAGCTAACGTCACTTGGTCAAACTTCGGCATTTTCAAATGCAAGCGCTTTGCATGGAAACACAAAGGGGAAAGGGACAGTTTTGGAAACATCACCAGGACGCTATTTTCCACAATAATATTAGCATGACTTGTAGCAATGGCACACAGCTTTTGAACGCGACAGCCAAAAAGTCAGCTAGCTTACGGCTCAACTATTCCGCACGAGAGCACGAAGCTCCGTTAGCTACGTCCCGCTACTGATGGACAGTTAATTAAAGACGGTTAATTAATGCCCGCCGGGTTTTAAGAACTTACTTCAGAGTGCGGCAGAGGAGACGACGCAGAGCACGGCCGTGTGTCACCCGCACACTGTCAGCAGCGACTCACGCACGGAAAGCCGCCGAGTTCCACCGCCAGGAGCAGCAGCAGCAACAACAACAACTCTCACACTTCCGGTCACGGTTTTATTCAGAATAAAAGCATCCCGTCGAAATGGAAACGCACCAGCAACTCAAAACAACGTTTAAAAAGCGACAGTGAACCCAAAATTACACAACGAAAATAGTTATAGCTCACTGGGAACTATATCCCATAGGAATGAGCTATTTAAAAAATATATTTGTTTCTAGATAAATGTAGCAGGTGTAGCGGTGCTACCCTCTGACTGCTTAAAGTTATAATAACTATGGCTTTCAAAATAAAAGTGTCCCATAGCGAGGGCCCTTGGCAGATATTTCATAACCCTCCTTTTCCTCACCCAACGCCAACTTTAGATTGTATTTATGACATGCATGTGTGCATATATAAATATTTATGATATAATACAATACAATATCATGCATCATGTATCCCGTCTATCCAGGGACCAGTGGCAGATCAAGGTGATCACAAGATCAAGACGACTTAGTGTAACAGATCACTTTTTTTCCCCTTTCTTGTCATTTTAATCTCCTGATGACCTCTTAGATTTATAACGGGACCCCCCCCCCCTCCCAGAGCATCCCCCGTTATTATTATTGATATGGCTATATGGCTATTACTGGTGCTATGTCTCTCTCTCTCTCTCTCTCTCTCTCTCTCTCTCTCTCTCTCTAACCCAACCAGTCAAAGCAGATGACTCCCCCCCACACCTAGAGTCTATTTATTAAGTGTCATGAGACGACTTTTGTTGTGATTTGGCGCTATATAAATAAAACTGAATTGAATTGAAAATTGAGTCACCAGATCCCAAATTGCACACACACAAATCCACCAAATGTCAGTGTTAAAAAAAAAATCGGAACAATCCAGGGCCCCTCGAATACGCGGGGGACCCTGGGCTGCAGCCAAGGTCGGCCTGTGCATGAATCTGTGCCGTCCGAGGACCATCAGAAGTGAGAGGACCTCTGTGTGCTGCAGTTCATTAGAACTCCCAGTAGGCGGTGCCATTGCATTACAGCTGCCGTCAGCTCCACCGCCATGACAGTTGCTCAAGAGCTGCAGACCTTTGACCTTTTGACCTCCGACGGTGCTGCCAAGGCTCAAAGGTGAGTGCACGCGTAAGGCATATTTTCTGTTCAAATCTGATTTCAGGTGCAGTTCAGCAGTGATCAGGTCTTTTCTTTTTCAGCCAAATGATATATACACAACTGTTCCAGGTTTCCCACTAAAAGCATCATCAGAGGCATGTTTTCGGAGGCCATCCCAGACCTTCACCTTCCACGGGCGACGCTTGACTCCCGCTCCTTGACTCCCACGTCAAACTGTCCAAAATCGACCAAACGGCACGGCCGCAGATGCCGTTAGCAAACAAAACAGCACATTTTCTGAGTCCAACGCAAAAGTCAAACACTGTACCGACGCCCCATTCCGCACACTATTGCATGCTGCATACTTCTACCACCAGGTGATCATCATTGTCTAATAACTGATTCAAAATATTTACAAAAAAAGGAAACAATTACACCAAATTGTGAGAATATATTGCAACTAAGGTGAAAATGTCTCTAACCGGTGCCGGAGGAAGGACTCAGATCTTTTACTTAAGTAAAAGTAAGCAACACGACACTGCAGAAATACTTTGTTACAAGTAAAAGTCATGCATTTAAAATTGTACTCGGTATGCAGAGTAACCCATTTCAGAATAATATGCATTATATTATTGGATTATGATTATTGATGCGTTAATGTGTTCATCACTTTAATGTTGCAGCTAGTAAATGTGTGGCTAATTTGAATGTATATATATACATCTATATATATATGGTCCATCTGTCTGTACATAAAGGGAATTTGTTGCAGCATTTGTTGGAAAATTAATACAAATATTTATATCATAATAATCACTGCATGTACTTATGTGTATGTATATACTGTATGTGTATGTGGTGGGGTATGCTTCACACCAATTGTCCTTTGTGTCAATATCAGAGCCACTCCAGGCAGGAAGGTGAGGGAGTGATTGACAGCTAAATCTGTTCCTGCGACGGAGGGACATTTTTCCATTCAGCCAGGCAGCCTCCACTGCCAATGCACGGTGCGGCCTCAGCAGTTACAGCAGACACACACACACACACACACACACACACACACACACACACATGCGTGCGGCAGCCATGACTTCACAAGGGGCTGGGTTCTTTCAGCAGGTTGTGATTGGCCGACAGAAGATTGTGGGCGTGGTTTAAGGAACATGAATGGATTCTGACTGGCCTGTGATGATGTACCACGTGACATCAGGGGATCGTCGGAGCGACTGCCACAATATGTCCGGATCAATCAAACGAACTAATTCCCAACTCTGGCTCACACGGGCTTGTGGAGGCTCGAACGCATTCATGATTCCTTCTGACACCGGTAATGGAAGATTTACTGAAAACTCAGATTCGGAAACCATCAAATCACAGCAGTACATGAGCAGATCAGAGGGAGATAGCCGAGCAGGCTGGGATATCTCAGCCCCTCAGTCTCTCACACACTCTGACTCAGATAGGGGGATGACGTCACGCCAGCTCCGCAGTTATTCACTCTCCCCGCAGACATGCACAGAAGAGTCACGTGAAGCCTGAGCCTGTACCGACATGTTGTCCGAGGTTACAGGTGACTGTTCAGCGGTGGGCACTGCGCCACAGGGGACACTGTGTTTGACCATGCAGAGGTAAACTTGTCTTCCCCTGCCAGTTTGACCCCCGGGGCACTGCTGGAGGCTCCAAACACTTCTGCCTTCATTTATCCGGTCACATGGGGGGGGGCACATATATGCATGTATAACCCATCCCATACAGTACAGTCTATAATTCAAAATACCAGTAATTCCAATGGTAATTTCCAAATTTCATCAATTCTCAACCACTGTAATGGACACGAGAACCCCCTCGTTTGTACAGAGTGTCCGTGATTGGCTAGTTATGTGCTTGCTAACCCTGATTGGTTGTCTGATTCCGACCGGTCCAGTTTTATTAAAAAAAAAAAAAAAGAAATACAAAGGGGGGGGGGGGGGGGGGGGGGCTGCTCACAGATACACATTTTCTCTAGGGAACCCTTCGATTAAATATCATTAGTGACACGCAGCGAAATTAGTTATTTCAACCATAATTAGGCTAAAATAATATTACCTACCGTGGCTTTAATGTGTTTAGTGAGCACTCTGCAGGACATTCAATCAACTCACGGGTTCAAGTAAAAAGACAAGTCAGTTCAACTGGTGTGTATAAGTTCTGAGATTGAAAGCAACGGAAAAGTTGAATTCACCTAATGGAATCAATTCACATGAAGTTGACGCTAAAATATTAGTTGATTCAAAAGAATCCCCGTATGACTTTGGATCCACACCAATGTAGCGGCCTATTCATAAAACATTAATACACATAAACACAGCGGTGAACTCTTGTGTCTCCCTCGGGGGCCGCTGTGGTCCCTGTTCACTAATGCTGAGGGGGTTTGTTTTGTTTTGTTTATTTTTCGCCCAGCTGTGATGTTCTTTGACAGGTGAACTGAGTCATTCCCGCTCAGTGCTAGAATAACCTCTCTGCCTCGCGCATACACACACACACGCACACACACACACACACACACACACATAACAGCCACGCACAGCTCTCAGAGGCATAGAAATCCTGGGATGAACTCAACCTACAAACTCTGTAACTGTAAGCCGTCCAGGAGAAGTCTTGGTCCATCCACCTCTGATTAACAAGGTTTGCAACCTTTAAGTGCCAGACCCCCCCCCCCCCCCCAACCCCCCCATAAATATTACATCATCTATCTCTCTTCCGATTACCGCAGACAGCTCTCTTTTGCTTGCTGTAGCCCAGTGAGTCACTAATTGAATCAGAAACCCCACCCACCGCTGATGTGTGTGTGTGTGTGTGTGTGTGTGTGTGTGTGTGTGTGTTGAAGTGCAAGAGGCAAGGGGGGGGGCTATTAACCCTAACCCTAACCCTAACCTTTACTGTAGAGCAGCTAATGTAGCTACGATCGTGGAATAGCACGTAAATGGTAAATAATGCTACATAGCAATATCTACCTTAAAGCTGCACTGATCAATATAGTTATATTATTGAAAATCCAGGGACCATCGGCCGGACTGCACCCTTCACTTTTAACAATGCGTTTTAGCCTCTTTCTGCTCATTGTTTTGGTTTTATTGCTCACAACTTAATTTTTTGAGGGGGTTTAGTCTCACGGCTCTCGTCAACCTGGTTTCCTTTTTCTGTGAGAAAGGTCTGATAAACCCACCAATTCATAAGTGCAAGCTGGTGATTTCCAAGGGGCACAGACCAAAGCGCCTCCGGACGCTACGCCCAATCAGAGCGACGGAGCGCGTGGCGTTAGCGGCAGGCTGCTAGGTGAGCTAGCTAGTTCCAACATCCAGTTCATACGGTTCAGACGTTTGGCCTGACGTGATTTGGAAGCCAACACTTAACCATTTGCGCGGAACGTGAACTACCGTCTAGCTTGTTTGATACTGACGCTCAGAGCGCTCCACGTCAGCGGCAGCCATCGTGGTTGTTAAATGAAAATGCCTCAACGGTGCTTAAACCCGTGCCATATTAGATAAAGACAATGAAAAAGGATTTTACTTTGGAAAGTCATCACTAGTCGCTATTATGTGTTCTTTTGTTGCGACGGTCGTGCGGTAAACAGTAAAATCCCTAACCCTTTCACATTTTAGTAATCTACCAGGAATGTGTGTTTGCATTTTATTATCCAACGCAGTGCCTTGCCAGATGATGTTAAGCATATTGAAGAAAAAAACAACTCTGCATTGGCACCGCTTTTGGGCCAACAAAGTGTTTTTTATTGTTGCTGACAAATGAGAAGGCTGTGTTCTGTCTGAACGTGGCCTCGTGACGCAGGAATGGGTCAGTGTTTTGCTGGAAGGTGTTTAAAGGGGGCCTATTGTGCTCACTTCCAGCTCTGTATTTTCATTTTGTGATTCCACTACAGCAGCTTTGCATGATTCACAGTTCAAAAAAAGTCCTGATTTATCTTCTACTGGCCCTTCATGCAGCCCCCTCAGTTCACCCTCTGTCTGAAACAAGCCGTTTTTAGCTCCTGTCTCTTTAAGGAACCCCCCCCCCCCAAAAGCCCACTTTCTTCTGATTGGCTGGCCAAGTTGCGAAAGAATTTCCAAAGGCAAACTATAAACCTAACGTTATTAAGCAACGTTGACATAAACATAAACATCCGGTCTGTGCCTGGAGCAGAGATACCATATAAGGACATCCGTGCCTCTCTGACATCAGAGAGACACGGCGGTTGAAAAAACTGAAACGGAGCATTCAGAGCAGTCTGAAGCCTGAGCTATTGGCTGACAGGGATTACTTTTACATACATTTACCTCATTATTTGGCTACATTTAGTATGAATATCCAACATTGGAACATTATATATATGACAGAAAATAAGGAAAAGCATAATAGGTCCTCTTTAACACTGGTAGGTAGACAGGGGGCTAGCTGGCAAAAAGTCAATGTCTAACAAGCTGTACCTTTCAGAAAAAAACACCAAACTACTGACGATTTTTTTTTGTAACTGTAAAACACCTCAATGTTGGAAACAAAGGCAAAGCCAAAATAGTTTGAATCCAGTTTCAGCTTTAATTGGCTTTGAGAACTTAATTTCAAGCTAACTGACTGCTCATTCATCCCCTGCTTATAATCCTGCAGGTTTTAAAATTGGCCGCAGAGCAATTAGTTTCAACTGGAGCCGGTTAGCGTCACCATTAGCTATCACTTTTCCCATTCACCCAGCATCCCCTGTGACAAATGGGACGGCTGGGGGTCTCTCCTCCCTCCTGGTGCCGCAACCCCCATAAGATAGGCCACCATCCCCCATAACCTGCTGCATGGTGATAATAGGCAGGTGTATGTGATATGATGATGATGATGCTGCTGCGGTGAATTTCATTGCATTTTTTTTTTTCTACTAGAAATCTAACATCTGTCTGCGAGATCTGACATTGTGAGGACAGAAAATGTGTGTGGGAGGCAGGAATTTTGCTGCTGTCACCTGACACAGTATACAAATATGTATTTAGGCCACCCTCCCCCTCCTGTTCATCCTAAAAGCGCAAAATTAACTTGCAATGAACTTGACTGGTGCAACTTTTGGCCATGCATGGTTCTCTGTAGTTGACGTATTGCACTGACAACATGGGATCCATCCCTGTCTTGTCAATGAAACGTTGCACTGAGCTAAAATAAGAGAGACCGGCTACTGGAGTGTGTGCTGGAGGAAGTGCAGCAACCCAGATTCTCACACACACACACACACTGATACAGTGGAAGGGAGAAGAGAGAGATGTCATGCAAAATAAGAATCTTCCCTTGCTGCTTAGGCTATGTTCCAGAGCACAGTGAACTGGGATTGAGAGTGTGACACAGAAGGCGAGAGTGTGTGTGTGCGTGTGTGTGAACGAAAAAGTGAGTGAGAGACCCGGGGAGAACGTCATCTGCTTGGACTGGACTACCGGACTACGAGCATACGAGCACCGGCCGGAGGAGGGACAGTGGCTCGACTGTGTAGCCGGACAGAGAGTCACTGTGCTCGGACAGGAAGCCGTCGCCGTTGCCGGCCCCCTCGCGGCAGAAGCGGCCAGCGGGGGCTGAATGCTGGAGGACACCCGGAGCAGTTGTTCGGGAGTGATTGACAGGAGGGGGAACATGGCTTCTTCTCCGGTCACCCCAGCATCGCTCGAAGGAGGGACACCTTCACCCATCGGGAATGAGGAGCCCGCCACAACCCGACAGGTACACACGTATGTGCACCCCTTCCATGCCCGATAACGTTCCCTTCACACTGAGGTGTCAAAAAAAAAACACAAGTTACCGAACTTCATTTGAAATATAGCAATTTAACACATCCTTAGGCATCTCCACACGCAAGTACGTGCAAGCGCAAAGATTTCTGATATAGTATGAGTCAACAGAAACGACTCTTTAATTCGGCATGCGTGTAATACCTTAACCAACGCTTAATTTGAAATTACATGCAATCTTTTATTCGTTTCTCCCCACCAGTAACGTCCCGCAAACTAAACAGTGATGGGTTTGATGGGTTGATCATTTTGTATGACCCATTGTAAAAGTTCAGATTTTATTGAAATTAGCGCCACTCGGTCAATCCAGTCCACGCCGAATTTAACACGACACATAAAGACACGCGCGAGCGTCCACGTCAGTCGATGTCATGCATGTCACATTTGCTGGCGTCCGAGGGCACTAAACCCCGACATATTTTGAATTGAGTTTGGCGTGGCGTATCGTCGCCACTGACACTGACACTGAAGTGCTGGAGGGCAGTTTGTCCCATAAAAAAAAAAAAAAAAAAACAGGGGGACAGCGGGCTCAAGCTGGAAAGGCGTTTCCCTGAAAGTGACACTTGCGCGGCCGTCCAAATCACCGCGCTGGAAAGTCATGAAGTTGTCCTGCCTGCTAATCCTGTTACTGCCGCTGATCCAGAGCCAGTGATGGATGGTGTGTATATGAAGATGGCACTGTTGATAATATCTAGCAAGTGTTTACAGTATATTGCCCCCCACCCCCAGTGCTTGCAAATTCACATTTGGCTTGGATTTGTTTTTAATCACAGTGATGAGCGTATTGAAATATAAATGAAATCCATTTCTTTTTCATCTGCCTGCCAAACTGCCAGGTTACGGTGTGCCCGCGAATGAGTCATACAGAGGAGAGCCATCGTGTGGCCCTCTCGGATGGCATGGAAACACAGCGTTCAGCCGCTATGCAGCATGTTGTCCTCGTAAAAAGGCGAATTTGTTTACAGCCCGCTCCAAATTGGAGGGCTTCACAACAGGTGTACGGTGGTATCAGTGTCACCGGCTCCGGTGTCCTATTGGTGTACACACTGCTGGAGTGACAGGAATGCAAAGTGACTGCCAGATGCCACAGCCTGCAGGACTGCTTGTTCTCAAACCTGGGCGCAGGGGACTTCAGAGAGTCTGGATTTCAATACCCAGAAATCCTGCGCAGCGATGACAGTAAACTGCACACATGCATGTTAAAGAGGACCTGTTATGCTTTTTCTTATTTTCTGTCATGTACATATAATGTTACTATGTTGGATATTCATACTAAACGTCGCCAAAGTTGCCAAATAATGAGGTTAAACATATGTAAAAGTGATCCCTGTGAGCCAAAAGCTCAGGCTTCAGACTGCTCTGAACGCTCCGTTTCAGTTTTTTCAACCGCCGTGTCTCTCTGATGTCAGACAGGCCCGGATGTCCTAATATGGCATCTCCGCTCCAGGCAAAAACCAGATGTTTATGTTTATGTCAATGTGCTTAGTAATGTTGGGTTTACAGTTTGCCTTTGGAAATTCTTCCAAAGACTTCTGGAACTTGGCCGGCCAATCAGACGGAAGTGGGCTTTTAGGGAGGGGAGGGGGCCTTAAAGAGACACAAGCTCAATTGGATTGTTTCAGACAGAGGGTGAACTGAGGGGGCCAGTAGAAGATAAATCAGGACTTTTCTGAACTGTGAATCATGCAAAGCTGCTCTAGTGGAATCACAAGATGAAAATATAGAGCTGGAAATGAGCATGTGTTTGGGAAATATAGAATTAGGGCTGGACACGTATAATGATAAGAAGCCTGTTATCTGTTCTGGCAGGAAATACTATAATCCACAGTTTGGCCAAAGAAGAAATGACAATACATTGAGGCCACAGGCTAGGCATCAAAACAATATAAAATATGCATAGCAATAAGATTCTTAAATAGCAAAATCAGCAGTAGAGTTTTTGTGGGTGGCTGTTAGCTTTATGAGAAATAATCTGCATTCCATCGTCAATTAATCAACCGTTGTCAAGTCCGAGCCCAAGTCACAAATCCAGTGAGCAAAATGCCTTTTGGGGTCTTTGAGTGCCTGACCACTGGAATGGCGTGGCATGAAAACGTTTCCTTTCCAGTCTGTGTTATTAGAACTCGTACATAACCAAGACCAAATCCTTTTAGTGCATAGGCCTTAATAATCAAATATTTAAGGTGTGTGGCCGCGCAGGGGCCGGCCTGATGCTGTTGTTACTTTTTGTATTGTTCTTGACATCTGATCACGTTTTTTGTTTTACTTTTTAAAAGTCTCAAATCGAGTTGTCAGGCAGTCTCAAGTAACTGCATTCTCAGAGCACTCACGTGAAAGTCAAGTCCTCTTAACTTTAGTGACTTTAAAAAGGTGCTGTGTGACGTTTTTGGCTACTGTTTTTTGCTGCAGGGCAACGCTGTGATGAGCGGGTCCCAGTTTTGTGTCTTTGTCTGAAGATTTTTTTTTTCCTGACCAATGGGCGACCCTCGTTAACCAATCATTAACTGTTAACAGACAAAATTAAAATGTGCTATTAAGACTGGACAAATGTTTGAGACCCGTTAAAAAAAAGAAAAAAAGAACAATAGGCCTGTTACAAATGTTTCTTTTGTTTTTTATAATGTAGCCCCTGGTGTAAAAGTGAGTTAGTTCCTAATAATCAAGTTGGATGAAAATAATTAAGTAAGGAAACGAAACTGAAGGTAATTTAGTTTAATAAAGGAATGAATGTTTGACAGACAAAGATAATTTAGTCATAAATATGGTAGGAAGTAAACAGTTTAATAAGTAGTTAAAATTAACAGTTATAAACAGTGTTGAAGGCAAACAATAGGTTAAACTGAATTAAAAAAAATATAGAGCTATTCCGTGTGATTGGTTGCTGTAGGTATCAATTAGTGCCGCCTGTGGTAATTGGTTGCAGGTAAGGAAGAGGACGGTCGAGGGCGGGAACAGAACGGAGAGCGGGAGGAGAACGAAGCAGAGAGGGACGAAGAAAAAAAAGAGGGAGAAGCGCGGGGCAAGAGAAGTACAGAGAAACTGCGGTAGATAGCGGGTGAATGTTTAAATAAGCTGAACAAACAGTCGCGGTAGCATACAACGCACATTAATTGCTCAGTCTCAGTTGACTAGGGGCATGTTTTTTTTTTTGTGCTAGTGTGTATGTGCTAAGCTAAATGTCCAGTCGCTAGCCCAGAGGACGCCATTGCTGCTACGCTAAACGTCCGAAGTCGAGAGGACGCGTTTGCTGACCGGAAACGACCGTTGGTGTACTTTGTGTAGAGGATTCGTCCCCGCTGCTGTGTGGTTTCATCATCTGGACCAAGTTGCTCCCGGACTGACGCCGAACTGTGAGTTAGACTTTCTTTGCGTTAGCTCGGCTGAGGATGAGGATTCTGACGGCTGCACCCGCCGCGTGTGAGTCCGTGTGTCGGCCCACTGTTGCGTATATAGTCTGGCTAAGTACGTTTGAGTCTACTAATTAATGGGAAAGAGTGGAAAAAGGTGTGAGAGATACTTTGCTAATTTTTGACAAGTGTAATATTATTGCAAGGTTTACTCTTTGTTGCTTCAAAGGGGTCTAATTTTGTGTTCCGTTAGGGTAGATATTATTTGTACATTTCAGACAAAAACTGACAGTAAACCGTTGTTCCCTTTCATGCCCAAGAGTTGTCTGAGGTCAGTAATTTGAAATGCAGCATAGTCAATGTGAACAATATTACCACTAAGGACAGCTCGTCTACTGGTTTTTTTATTCGGATATAGCGACGTGTCGACATGCTGTGGGGTTAGTCTGGTGCGCAGTCTGAGACCCCGCGGCGGAGAATAAGTACCCGCTCAGGTGGCACCGATGTCCGGTGAACGCAGGGATAGCGCCTCGCTAGAGTTGCCAGCCTCGGGAAGCGTGTCTGAATACTTATCCACTCATAAAGAAGGTCCAGTTGGGAGGGGGGCCAGTGTCTCTCATAGGTGTCCACCTCTGTCTCTAGGTCATTAGCTTGATGAGGGGTGCTGTAGTGGTCTCCCAGGAGCAACATCGTGGCTATCAATAATATATGTTTAGTTGACAGTATTAAATTGGTCACAATTCTTATTGTCGTTAACGACTAAAGGGTTAATTATTAACATCCCTAGTGCGTGCACATGTACGTGCACTATTGGGCAAGTGACTGGCCATGGGGAGCACTGGGAAAAATGATGATGCTTGAAACTGAAGATGCAGGTTTTGTGTGTAGTCATAAGACTAAAAGATATGTTACTGGCATCAACATAAACAGAATATCTGGACTTTTATATTTGTTATAATTATACATGGTCTGTTGTGAATGTGTTGAGATTGGCCTGGGCTGACGTTCCATACCTGTCCTGAATCGTTATCCTAGACAGGCACTCCAAGCGACATGATGCTCGCCCTCCTGCTGACGATTTTATGCTATTCAACTAATTAACAGTAGGTGGCAGTAATGTACAAAGCAGTGTAGCTTTGCACCAGCAGAAGTCAGGGCAATAAACAGCTGCTAGCTAGCAAACGTGGTTGCAAACGGCACAGTTTCAGCATTTGCAAATGTTTCACGAGAAAGAAAACGCATTTGACACGTTTGTCGAAACGTTTTGGTTGAAAGCTATGAATATAGATGCAACCACAGGGTACCTTTTTTAAATGTCAAAACTCAAAGTTTTAAGTCACAAGTCTACAGCTCTGCAATTCATTGCCCCTTGTGTACTTGATTTTATTGGCTTTTTTTCTGTGCCAACCGATCTTCACAGATTCATACGCTGGATGCTGCTTTACATCTTATTTTTTCAAGGGAATAATGACATATCTAACATGAGTGGAGACTTCATTGGTCCGCCAGGCAGATTGTTTTGTAGCTGTATAATTTTACTTGATACAGATACAAACATGATTGAAGCCACTGTCAATTTTACGAATTACTAACTTTGGCAGCTCGTAGTGGTGGTCTAAGAAAAGACCCAGGTTGGTCTCTACCTTTCTGAGATGAATAGACTGAAAGCAAAACGAGGACTGCACCACCTTGCGCCTATGCCATCTATTGTGGCTTCTAAACAAAATGAAAATAGCTGCCCACAGACGCCGTAACGTTAGACATGATAAATGCGCTGTCTGTGGTTATTTGTTTGCTCATGGTTTTTCTTGATGATCCACGATGGTTCGGGTGATCCAAGGGTTGTTTTAATGGTGTGGTGTGAGTTGTTAAGTAAGGCTAAAAGACGCTTTAACTCACTGTGTCAAACCAAAACAAAATCAAAACAACCCCAAACAAACATTCATCAAAATAAGCAGAGAAACCAAAGGGTGGGGTAAATTTTAGCTAGCAAGCTATGATTAAACCAAATAGAATAGCCAAAACAAACAGCATTGAAAAGCTGTAGCTCATGGCGTACTGCACAGTTTCATTTAGGCACACCTGCCTTCATTAAAAATGTTCCCAAAATGAGGTCAGGTGATGCTATGCTCATGGTATAGCACCAAAGTACCACTATGTGCTGCCGAACTGATTACAATGAAATAATTGAAAACAAATGGGAAATTATATCATTATATATATAATATATATATAATATATATATATATATTATAACAGACATGGCTCTTAACGCCAGCGCTTTGAGAAATACTATCATCACGTACGATTCCTACAGATAGTGGCTTCTTATAAACCTTCATACACATTTGCATTATGAACTCACGAGCCACCCCAGGGAGCATATGACTTCCTCTAGGCTACGCTGCCATGAAGAGCAAATGAGTTTCTTCCCTTCGTTTCACCTCAGAGTTGCTGTTTTGTAGCCATCATGGCCTTCAGCATATTCATCTCTGCGTGTGTGAAAGTGCTGGTGCGGCATGTGAGGCTGTGATGAAGGACCGGGGGGGGGGGTGAAGGTGTAGTTTGCCACCAGTTCTGCTCCTGTAGAGGAGGACATCTGCCACTCGGTTTTAATTGTCTTAGCCAAGGTCAGATTGTGACGCTGGCAGCACGATTCTGAAAGAGAGATGTTGGATGTTAACGGAAAGAGGGACATAGGAGAGAAGAGAAATGTAGTGTTTTGGTCGTGATCAGTTAAATGATCGATGGGGAGGGGGAGAGCAAGTTAGGGTTTGAATTTGAGACGTTTTGCCTGTTCAAATCCCAGAACAAGTTAGGTTTAACTCTGAAGGAGAAAGTGATGGAAAGGATCATTCTGGTTCATTATAACCGTCCTATAAATCTGAGAATGGGTTGAAATGTTTGGGGCTCAGGAGCAGCAGTGGGTGTCACAGTTGTGTTAAAAAGCACTAGAAAGGGTACATAGCCCCCCCCCCCCCCCCCACTGCAGTCCCAACGCCCAGCATCCTTCTCTGTCTCTGCCTCCACCTTGCAGGACATGACGAAGCATTTTTCCGAGCAGAGTAGACACTTAAGAAAACGTGAGGTGCAGTACACTGGAGAATGGCCAGTGGTGTTTGTCAAAATCCGGACTACATTTCCCACAAATCCTTTTGTTGTTTATTTGCAAAGAAAAGAACAAACATTAACCAAAGCCTCTTCCCATTCCCTCCCCTCAGGGATGTTTAGACCGTTTTTTTTTTAAACAATATTCATTTGTCAACCTAAATCTTGTATCTGTATCTCACAATAAAAGCTCTAATCCAATGCATGCCACATACTCATAGTGCATCACAAACATAGAATAAAGAATATAATTCTTCTTTTGCAGATTTACTTTTTTCCTCTCACGTGTTGTTATTCAGTGTTTTGCTTTTGTCCTTGAAGCTTTAAATACCCTCCCTCCCCCACTTCAGTTCAACATAAATCACAGTTGATCATCTGTGAAAAATCACGTCAAACTGATTATTCAATGGATTAACATTTTGCTGTTATTGAAAGGAAGAAAATAACATCTTCTGATGTGTAGGAATTTGCTCATTTTAAAAGTTTAAAAATCGGGTTGAGACTTTAAATCCTTTATATAAGGGGCAAAGTAGAGGAAGTAACGAGGGGTTACCAGAGGTTTTACATTAGAGAAGAGAAGTGATATACTGAGGCAGGACACCTTTTTATAAATAAAAATGACAGGCTGTAGCTCTGTTCTTGTATCTAGTGAGGACCAGCCAAGACAGAAACATGCCTTTATTCTGGTATAAGAAACCTATTCTATCTTTAGTTTCCTTCCATTAAAATTGAGATGAAATGAAAAATACCTTTTTAGATCACATCCCAGGCCATATTGTACGATGATATGCAGTGCACACAAATGACAGTCAAACACAGCAGTAAAACAGGCCACAGTTTCAACTATGACATACTGAATGTGAATAAGCATCCGGATTAGGTCAACAAAATGTTAAGAAGTGGGCCTTTTTAATCATAATTTTTTGGCACATCCACCTATGAACGTTGGCTGACAGAAAATCAGCAGATGTCTGTAAAATCTCATTCATCATCCTGCCCACCAGCGCCCAACAAACCCAGCTATTCAGCCCTATTCTCCCTCCGCTCACCTCCGTCAATATCCCACACATGCACTGCAACAGAGTGGAGAGGGTTAGGAATGGGGGGCCCGACAATCACAGCCTTGTTTTCTTCAGGCATGGCTGCACTGATGAGGAGCAGAGGTGTTTAGGGAGCCTGAAAATCAAATCAAATGTCAAAACTGTCGAGTTTGAACCATTACGGTGGAAATCCCTGACTATTACAGCATTTTGACGTGAACAAAGGACGGTAAATGTTCACTATTTAAAAGAGTGACAATGTAAGAGGGGCTAAGCCAGTATTATCCAATAGCATAGCCACAGTAGCAGTAGTTCAGTCCAACCTGCTCCAACTAGAGACAAGAAGATTAACAACAGCAGCAGGTCAGAACTGCTTGAAATCATGCTCATGTTAATAGTTCTGGAGAGGAGACTGGATGATGTCCCACTGAAATGCGCTGATTTAAGGGTTGGTATTTCTATCAAGTTGACAAAAACTGCTGCGTCTATCTCTTTCAGGCGCCATTTTTGTCACTATTTTTCATGGACGTACATACCCCAAGGTTTTATTTCAGACATGGGGGCAATTTCTATCTGACCTCTGGTGACCTTCAGCATTGCATTTCTTCCAGTTTTTGCCCCATCATTCTGCAATATAATCATGTATATCTTTACCAAAATTGCATTTTTGTTCTAATAAAGATGCTTATTTGCTGCCAGCTGCCTCAGCCCCTTTTAATATAAGTCCGCTTAGAGCACCAATTTGGCCAGGGTTGGGGCTCCTGACCCTACCAAGTATATGTGGTTTATTTCCAAGGTAGCTATAGGCGTATAGACAACATTCTACTGTATGTTATATGGAATTACATGGCTGTCATGTGTTGGACCGCATTTAAGAAATCAAGTAAGTGCTTCTATTCCTCCACGCCAGCGATATGTTTTCTGGTTGTCCATGTCTGGTCGCCCCATTCCAGTGAACGTGATATCTCAGGAACGCCTTGAGGGAATTTCACATAGTAATCAAGTACATGTGTGCCATGTGTTTAGCCAATACATTTATGATAATCCTTCATTGATCAGTTCAACAATGTATATTCACTGGAATCATACATATGTATCATCAATATGGTGATAACTTCCATGTATTCCAAAAATACACTTTTCCCTTTTTATTCAGTTCCTTCATAGTATTCACTACATATAATATGAGTCTGGACAGACATGGATGGAAACTTGACTGGTTGGTGGAGGCAAACAACCGCAGGCGGTGATTCTAGTTTAACCATATCTGCAAAGCATTGACATTTGAGGTGAGTTGAAACTTCCATTGCTTATGGACCTAGTTGAGGTGAGTTGAAACTTCCATTGCTTATGGACTTAGGCGATGGACAAAATGTGACCTCAAACATTATTTATAGCAGTCTTTCCTCTGGTAAAAACATAACCTTGTACAGCAACGTGAAAAGCAGAAGGTATTCTTAAATACAACCAATTCTTTCGTTGCCTGTGTGAAAACTAAGATCCTTGCTCTTTCAGTAGTGAAAGAATAATAGGAGAAAGGTCCTGGTCTGGTGCACTTGGCATGCCATATTTCTCATATTTCTGGGAGTTGGTGTCCATCTTGTTTACCCCCTTGTGTTTTACTTGGTTTGACTGAGCCACAATGTTCCCATGTGGGTCATTGTGGCAGGCCTCATTTAGTTGTTTTTATATTGAGTGCAATTATGTTGCGTTGACCTCTTTTTATAGGCCTAATTATCAACACCTTATAATGTTTTTGCATTTTTTTGGTCTAAATAAAAACCCAAGGTTTTCAACTCCTGTTTCCTTGTTGCCTCACCGCTTGGTCCCTGACACTAAAATATCTCCACACCTGAATGAAGTGAATGGTTGACCGTTTTGCTTGTGAGTTAAATGTCTCGAGAAGGACTGTATGGATCGCTATTTTGGTGCAAACATTTATGTTCCCCTCAGGATGAATTATAGCAACTTTGGCGACCCCTCTGACTTTTGTTGGTTTATACCCTACAAAATGAATAACATTTCCACCAGCCTCAGCTGTACTGCTAATTAGCAAGTGCCTGCTAAGACGCTAAAGTCAAATGGCGACTAAGGTAAACATCACTTACTAAGCATCAGCATGTCCTCTCAGAGCTGTAGATTCTTGCAAGAACTAGCAAGTTTCACCTGTTTGCACTTGTGTCATTGAATGGTGCAACAGCAACATTGCCTACAGTTTCTCAAGACAATAAGTTGCATTTTGCCTTGACTTTACACTTTGGAAAATGATTATCATTTGCATTTGAGCTTTAATTCTAGACTGTTTGGTTTTTGGCCTTAACTGTAATTACTCAGTGATCAGCGGACAGGCTGTCTTTTTCTGCTGTGTATGGCTGCGGAGTATGGGTGGGGGATTGGATTACTGGCTGTCTGGCAGGTATCATACTACGCAGATGTGCCGCTCAGCTGGCAGCACACAGATGTACCAAGCTCAGTTTGCTGTGTCATTCTGGTGTTTAGTAAATCTGAAGCTGACGATCTGTCGGATGTGACTCATTCTCCTCTGTTATCTCATTATATCTTTGAATTATAGTTGATACCCCCCCCCACCCCCAGGTTCGCACATTCTCTTTGTTGTTTGTTCAGCTTGATCTCTCACTCTCTCTGTTGCTGTAGTTCATCAGGTGCCGTCGTTAGCCATCGTTAGCTTTGTCTCTTTCTCCTCTTCCCGTCTCTTTATCTCCACAAATCCCATTACATGCTTGTCCTGCGGACACGTAAGCTGATGACAAACCAACCACGAGCTGTGATGGAGCACCGAGGACGACTGAATTAAGCAGGGAGAAACCATCACACAGTCAAACACCGTCTCAATCGTATTTTCTTCCCCTGTGTTCTCCCTTTCTTCTTTTCAAAATGGAGATGAATCTGATTTCTGGAACATTTCAGCGACTGCTATTTTTTTTCCCCATTAGTGGCAACACTTTGGTCCAGAGCAAGATGATCTACAGCTTCTGTCTAGATTACCATGAGATTTTTGTTTCCCCAGAGAACAAATCCTCCCTTTCTTGACCGTTGTTTTTGTGCCACTATCAGGTCAAACCTTTTTCAGTGACTACCTTTCTTATACTCAAACTAAGGGCTGCAAATTTGCTGTGGATATTTGTGGTCCCTAGAGGATGAATCCTCATGTGTTAGGTTGACCCCACTGATCTTTTTAGTAGCACCACCAAAGCACCTCCATATGTACACAAGAAATATGAACATCCATCCATTTTTTTCAGTCACTCTACTGCCAACTGCACTGTCTGTTATTATTGTATGTTCGTATATTATTTCTCTTATCTTATTCTTCTACCTGTAAATACTCAACTTTTTCAATTTCAAAAATGTACCTTTATATTTTTACATGTTTGTTGTCTGTCAGATTATATGTTAAGCTCCATCAGACCACGGCAAATTCCTTGTAATGTATGTTACTTGGCAATAAACAGTTTCTGATTCTGATTCTCTTTCGCTTACCTGGGGCCGGGTTGCGGCGGCAGCAGCAGCAGGCAAAGCGAGGCAGTCCAGACGTCCCTCTCCCCAGCAATGTTTTCCAGATTGTTGTGGAATATTTGGACAGACATGCGTGGTCCTTAGAGCTAGAATAGTTACTTTGGTGATCCTCTGACTTTTTTCCCTAGAGCTACTATGAGGTTAGGTAGGGACTGTGCATTTACATTGCAGTCCATAATCCTTTCTATTATAGCTGTTCCATTATCTGCTAGAGGTTGCTTGTCAGGAAATCGCCATTTTAGGTAAATGTATGACTCATGAATGCTGTCGTTCTGGTGAGGGCAGTCTCAAATGACAGCAAATTCTACATCAGGAAAATATGACAAAGACTGCTCCTGTTCTGAACTGTTAACACTAAATTGTGACATATGACATCCATATAGACATGTGTTTTGGAACTACAGAGAATCTGAAGAAAAGGGAATGTTACTCAGTAGGTTTAAATTGGACTTGAACTCACAATGTGCAACCTATGTCCTTTTGGAGTTGCGCATTGCCCCCACAGTTCGGTAGAGTATAATCGATCTTGGTTAACAGCATGGGCATTCCATGCATCTCATCTAACCTCGCCTAAATTTCCCAACAGTGGTACATTTTGGCGTTGTTGCTGAAGACCTGGATCAGTCCTTTTCCTTTGAGCCTCATTTCACCGACTTGCTCTCTGATCTGAATCTGAAGGCGCTGACAGCATATTTGCACTGGTGTGGGCTCATAGTCTATTTAGACAGCCCTCCAGGCGCTGGGCCGTGGGCATGTGTCACATTGGTGGCATGCCTACACTGGGCCTCCTGGGGTGGTATATAGAGTCACTGTGTGTGTGTGTGTGTGTGTGTGTGTGTGTGTGTGTGTGTGTGTGTGTGTGTCTGTCTGTTGTGTGCATGAGGACAAGCAGGACGTGAAGTGCAAGAGCGGTACACCGCATTGAAAGAGTCAGGTGTGAACTGGAGGCTCTTCTTGTTTTGTATGAGTGTGTGTGTGGAAGCAGTCTGAATAGCAGTCTGTGTGTCCAGGGACAGTCAGCAGCCTCCAGGGGACAAAGCCAGCACTTGTGTTTGTCACAGAAGAAGGCGGATTTTAGGGAGCTGTTCGTTTCCCAAAAAAACCCCAAAACAATTGGCCATTTGATCGGACAGCTCTTTTCCACTTTTTTCAGGGTCTTTTGTGTCTCTGGCTTTGGGATAAAAAAAAATCCATCAGGGAGGGCTGACAACATGCTTAGGCCAGTTCTGAGGGCCTGAGAATGTGTCTGCAACAGGTTTAAGACAAAACCCAACCTAGTGTGGAGGATAATGAAGGCACTGATGATGATTTTGTTCGCTGTCTTAGATCATTCTTACGGTATCCTTAGGGTACGTCTTTCAGCAGCTTTCAATATTTAATTTTTTGATCATTCCAAATATCTCTGGTTCTGCTGCAGATCCCTTGATCCCTTTTTTTTTTTTTCTTTTTTCAAAACTGCCCACTGTGAGTGAATGTAAAAATATTTGTAATGCGTTGGACTGCAACAAACAGGGTTGGGTATCATTTCAATCTTATCGGTAACATAAATTTGCCTACCTTTATTCTTGGCACATTTAGGCTATAATCAGTCAACTGTCACAGGAAAATAGCAGGTCATATACAAGGCTAAAGTCCATGGATATTACTGTGAATAGAGTGTTGCAGGGATGACGTATTCTTGTAGGCAAACCTGGAAGTTAGCATCACCCCCGGTTCCCACGATAAAAAGCCAGTGGGGTTTTTCCATGGGATTTTTGATTGCAGAAAATAAACTCTGTGGCAAAACAAAAGTTTATGATACTTACAAGTTTTGTTCAGCAGGATGATCTTCACTAATGAGCCCCTTTTAGGATTTTTGAAGTGCGAACGGAATCGCCAGAAGTAAAAAAAACAACAACTAATGTTAGGCTATAAACGAACTACACCGTGGCCGCATGACTTCTGATGTATTTTATGTTGTAGAACAAAACTTATGCTAACCACAGACCTTATTTCAGGTATCTAACCAAAAACCCATTCTAAAATCCCACTGACTTCGATGAGGGAACCGGAAGCGAAAAATGCTAACTATTTTCCAGGGTTTTAGGACTCATTCCCGCAGCACTCTATAGAGAATGTGAAGTTGACGTGTTGAATTTTGGGTACAACACATCATTTTGTTTACGCCCCGCTGCCTTATGAATTAGAGATGATGAGTAACAGCGGGGACCCTGCATACAGACCATACAGAAGGATCTTCTTTGTTTCTCCATCCTCCATCATTATCTGTTTTTAGTGAAGCTAAGACAAACTTGATACCCAGCCTAGTGTGGAGGATAATGAAGGCACTGATGGTGATTTTGTTCGCTATCTTAGATCATTCTTATAGTATCCTTTAGGCTAGTTTTTCCTAACCCTAACCCAAATACAGGGGAAAACAATCACACCACTTGTTTCAAGGAAATGTCACCCAAAAATAACTTTTTAAAAGCTATATAACAAATGACTTTACAGGATGTTCTGTGGCGTTCAGAGTGAAGACGTGAGTGCAGTCTCTCTCTTTCTTACAGATCTCCTTTAGCCCCTTTCTTCAAAAGCTCAACCCATGATGCTCTTACATGAGCTCAAAGCTTAATCTGAATGTGTAAGCCTCTTTAGTTTTCATTTGTCTGTAGGATTTCTCTTTATTTCTTGCAGTAAACAGATATCAGGGCTGCACATTATAGCTGCGGCACAGGCTTCCTCAGATGAGAGCTGCAAGCTCTTCGCGGTAACAGTGAATAAACAGCACCTTTCAAAAGCAGGTTTTTTTTTAAACATCTGTTTGTTCAGTCTAGATTAATGGCTCTGCTTTGTGGTCTATTTAAAAAAAAGAAAAAGCATCTAAATTAAGGCTGTTTTATCATCTGACCTGCAGCAATCTGAGAGGTCAGGGGGAAACGGCCATCCATCTCTGCTTTGTTTATCAAACGCATGAGCTCAGGAAATGGATATAGCAAATGTGATATATGTACAGCAGTAGCTATATTGGATACACATATTTAGTTTGTGTGTTCTGTATCGACTAGAATAACGTTAAAAAATCTAAAAGGAGTTGTTGAATTGCAGATCCCAATCCAATCCCAAACAGCCAATTTACCAACTGTACATGTTTGTTGTAAGCTAGCTATTAGTCGAGTTCAGACTGATACCAGTGCCCCCTTTTTCCCCAATTGAAATTGTTATACCTCACTTCATGGAACTCATTGGGATCCTTTTTTTTCATGTAAGGTAACATGAGGCCAAAAACTGATTTGGTGGCCTGCCTTGGCTGAATGAATGGAACTGACAGCGGAAACACAGAATCTTTATAATGAGGTCTACGAAGAGACCGCGGGTCGGTCACGTCATGGCCGACTCCCGATCTGCTCAATAAGGTCAGTATACTGATGAGGTGTATCGGATCAGTGCGTTCCTTGATGGAAAGGTAAAAACAGCAGGAAAGATGTGACTTTCTTAAGCACTAGTGCTAGACCAGCAACGGTTACAATGGATCATACAATGGATGGTTAAGTCAGTGTGAAGAATTTAATTTTTGTCTAGATGAACGATCGTAGTCACTTCATATGAAGAGCCTCCCATAAACATATGTGCGTGCAGTAGGGCCGGATTAACCCACCCGGGGGCAGCTTCATATATATATTTTGTGTCATAAAAGGAATCCTGCAGATTTCCTGGCCACATTTCCCCTCTCTCATTGTCTTGTTTCTTAAATGTAATTTGAGTCTTGTCTCCATTTTAGCTGCAACGATTAGTAATTAATTGATTAGTCGAATTGCCAGCCATTTTGATAATCGATTTAAGCGTTTGAGACATTTCCAGCTTCTTAAATGTAAGGATTTGCTGCTTTTCTTCGTCATTTATGATGGTAAACGACATTTTGTAGACTAAATGATTAATCGTGAAAATAATTGGCAGATTGATGATAAATAATAGTTTTTTATTTGCTGCCCTATTGAAATGAATGTGGTTGTGATTTACTACTGCCCTGATGCTACACATAGCATAACATAACTCATATAAACCTGATATTGTATCTATATTGCATTTCTGCAACTCAGTTAGCTGGCCTTTGGCGAATTGGTACCATTTAGTGCTGCTAGCAACCCGCTGTCCCCTCTCATTTGTCCCTGTCCCATCCATCAGAGTTATTCCCTCCCCTCCCACTCTGTGCTGTTAGTGATGGGGGAGGATTGACGTGCAGCAGACCTTGAGGTGAAGGTTGTTATGGCCCAGCAGCCAGTGGGTTTGAACCCTCATTACAGCACGAGGATGCTCAGTATTCCATCCACCCCACAGTGGATCAATAACACTGATGGGGGGGGGCTGTCTGCAGGATGCTGCATAAGCACAGTGGTGACACGCCGTCAATATCATCAGGTTCTCCTCTCCAGTCTTATGGACTGGTCACACTCTTCATCACACACATGCATGCTGGTTTTGGTCTTGTACTTGCACGTGGACTTCAGCCAGTGGAACCGGGTGTGTAATGACTTGTGTGTGTGAGTGTGCAGACACGATCACTTGGCAGGAAATGTTGGAACATTTCTGCAGAGTGAATGCATAAAAGAATTTCTTTGAGGATTTCATGCTTCTCTCCTCAATATTGTTTCACTTAGAAAAGGTATTTGAGGAATGTTGTGACTCAACAGCTAAATATAGCAAATCATTCTGGAAACGTAAGGGACTGGATGAAAACGATGTGGGGGGTGGGGGGTGTATTGTAATGTGTCGGACTGTTTGGGGAGAGCAGGGGAGGACTCACTCTTACTAGCCGCTTTGGTTCGGTAGGTCGACTAGCCAATATTAGCATGGCGAGTCATGGCTACTGTAAAGCTAGACAGACAAGGGGCCAGGTTCACTGATCCTACGGTGTACTGCTGTGTCTCTGTCTGACTGGTAGAAAGTCTCTCCCTCGTGGCTGAACTGCTACTAAAAGAAGAGCTGCGCTGTGTTCACGGTGCCCTCTGAAAACAGAGTTAATCACAGTATTGACAGTATAGTTACCATGAGAATATTTCATTTACCGTTTTGGATTTGAGAGGGTTTGTGATGAACTCTGCGCTTTCAGTCCAGTCCACAAAATGCCTTATTCTCTTCTGGATCTGACATCATTTAAAAGTAAGAGCTCACTTGGAACAATTGCAGCATTTTTTTATTTTTTTTAGAACAGTGTAGTGTAATGCATGTCCGTGATGTCAGCATAGGTATAAAATGTGACCCCAGAGACAGTGGCTGTATCTGGGTGAGGCCTTCATTCTTCCGTTAGACTGCATTACATGTTATGTGTGAAATTGTGCTTGCAATGTGAAATCAATTATCCTTGGTTGCCCCCCCCGCAAAAAAACCCCAAAAACCATCCAAGAGTGGGGGACTACGCTTGCCATTGCAGCTTCTTCTGAGAAAATGGCTCAGGCTTAGCACTCCCCCAACGCCGCTGGGTGCTCTAATCCCACGATGGAATATTGGGAGTAGAAATTAAATTAGCATTTTAGCAGCGCTAATCCAGGCTGGGTTTTAGCTCGAGGCTTAGCAGCGCCAGATGTATGTATGTATACTTCTGGTGCAGATGACTCACACACTCCCTCATTAACACTCGGGTAAGGGCCAAATGCTTAAAATGCTGACAAGATGAGCCAGATGAGTTTTTTGGGAAAATGTATCAAGCCCGTGCTGGCTGGTTTCTTTGCCCATGGTTTTTAATGTGTCCGCCCTAAAGTGTGTGCACCGTGCTACATTCTGTTCCGTCATTTGGGTCCTTAAAGCATGGGAGTGGTGTAACTGTGCTTTCATACCAATGCTTTGATTTCATATCCATCGAGGCTGTAAAAATTGGCTGTCTTATTGCAAATGCTTATTGTGTTTTTGTTTAAGGATCTTGACTTGCATACACAGGGCTGGGTATCTGCAATGGGCCCTCGGTCGGCGAGCTAACCCAGAGAGGCCAGCGTGATGGAGAGAGACAGAAAAGGTAGCACTCTGGCTTAAATTTTTCAAACGATGCATAACATCTTATCTTGTCTTGATTTAGACAAATCATACATTTCTGCTGTACATAGCTGATTCACGCAGGATTCAAAACACATGTCCCCAGGTCATGTTAGTCCCAATCGATCAGCGCTGTGTTCCTCTGTGGTTACATGCTGACTCTCCTCGCATCTTACCATCAGGATGCATGTTTGTTTTCAACCTGTAACATTTCCTTCCAAGCTAACGATTTCTTTAAAAAGGCTGAGTCCCTCTCTTTCACCCATTCGTCTCTGAGTCACATGACTCACATGCTGATTTGAAGCTGTCGGTGTTCCCGGAGGCCTTGTGCGTTTTGCTCTCCTCTTCGTATCCTGTTAAATCAGCTCAGGCGCCCTTCCTCGTGTTTGCGCAGCTCTGGTCCTCATGCTGCTGCAGTGTCTCTGTGGTTCCGGGGCTGCAGCTGTTGTGTGAGTTTGGTCAAACTGATGTAATGGTTTGGACGTTGCTCCAATAGCTAATTAGCTCTCAATACACTTGACTACAAATTGCTGTGTGTGTGTGTGGGAGAGGTTGCTACTTTCCTTTAACCCTGTTATACAAAATGTATTTCTTAGCCTGTAAAAACCTATGCGTGCATGTAAACACGTATGTTTTTTTAATTGATTTCATTTTATGCGTGTTTGTTTTTTCCCCGTACTTTTTCATATTAGTAATTATTAAATGAGGTGTTTTCAAATTGTATTTTTTGCTCAAACAGTCAGCATACACACCAACCGTGCGTGTGTGGAGCATAGACTGTATATAAAGATGGATGACGTGTCTCCACTTCCTCCCACTGTGCAAAAATAAAGCCAAAATATCCTGAGATACGGCCGCTGCCATCTTGCGCTGCTGATGTCAGTTGGAGCCAGAGTCTGTGCAGTGGTGATCGGGGCGGGGTGGATCCGCGGTATCGAGATCCCGCCCATACACCAGCTTGACCCAGCTCTCAATCATGAACCCTCTTTTTTTCTTTTGGCCCATGTCCCATTTGCTAACATGGAGGGGGCGGGGCTTATGGCCTATACTGCAGCCAGCCACCAGGGGGAGATCGAGAAGTTTTGGCTTCACTTTTGGGGAGCTGTCATGTTGTCCATCTTTATGTTTATATGTCTATAGTGTGGAGTGTGTGTGCGCGCATTTATGTGACAACTAAGTCTCTGACTGATCCCAGAACCTCCTTTCTCTCCTTGTTCCTCTTGTTGCCATACATTTTAGGTACTAAGAATTTTTTTAAACATTGTTTTTGACAGCAGTTTGCACCACCAGAGCAATGTCGCACATATTTGCGCCCACGCTAGTGTCTTTTCA
Organism: Enoplosus armatus; assembly: GCF_043641665.1. Taxonomy (NCBI): domain Eukaryota; kingdom Metazoa; phylum Chordata; class Actinopteri; order Centrarchiformes; family Enoplosidae; genus Enoplosus; species Enoplosus armatus. The sequence continues at coordinate 15,570,729 of NC_092202.1, forward strand.
TTGAGTATGTCTGCAATCACGTCATGCTATTAATCTTATTTATTCATTTAATTTTGACAGTCATACCTCCACAGACTGGCAGGTGGAAAAGTGTAGGTGTGCTAGCTGCCTCAACACTTGTATAGCAGGGGGCTCTAATCCATTCATCTCTCTCACTTAGCACAGATTGTATGTGTGTGTGTTTCACGTGTCCATGTGTACATGAGTGTATGCATGCGTGTGCAAAACGCCATGCTTCCCTTACCTGTGTGACTCCTGGCTGCTTTCTCCGTCTCATGCTTTGCAAGTGTGGGTGTGTGTGTGTGTGTGTGTGCGTGCAGCACTGCCTCCACCCTGCTGGTTATTCCACCCTGCTGTCGCACTGTGTAAGATGTCATTAGTGTATATGTGGACTCTTTAGGGTTGTGTGGGGAGAAGGATGTGTCATTATGACTGACCTCACATTTGTGCTGACAGCTTTTCAAATAAGGCACAACTCTGGACCTGATCTGTGGACTTGGTCTTCAGTTTTGGATCGTTTCCCAGAGAGACAGATTGTTGGATGAAAATGGCCAAATGTTGGTCATTGCTGTCCCTCGCTGTCAGCCTTCTTTCTCTGCTTCCTCTCCTCTTGGTCCTTATCTTTGGTATGTTCATACTGGGGTGGAGTCTTCATTTGTTTGAACGTGATGACATTACAAATAAATACATTTAGTAGAGAAAATATGTCTATTCCGTATCAGGTTTTCACTTCTCAGAAAGTCATAAATTAGAACCATATGCCTGTCTTTCGTACTTTCCTTCATTCCCTCGTGCCTGACATTTCTTTGGTCTTTCTATATGTTGCCGTTCTCTGTGAGACTGTTTGAACGGATAGAGCCTCGGTATGCCAATGACACTTTTTCCTCTTTCAGAGACGCTGCGTCTCAGCTGAGACAGTGCTCCTGTCTGAGAGAGTGAGATAAAACAGTGCACTGGGTAGGACTGTAGACAATGATACTTTAGATGCTTTTGATAGCTACGAGGATGCAGCGGTGACAGTTGGGTCAGTAGCTGAGGTTTCAATTTGTCCAAATAATCCTCAAACGTAACAACGAATGAGTGTTTTCCTTCAAGGATAATTCTGGTCACATGACTTGGATTCGAGTCACAATCTGATTTAAGCATGACTCAAAAAAAAAGGCTTGCAACTTGACTTTGATTTAAACACCAGTGACTTGAGGTCTGGGGTTTCCTTGGGGGGGGCAACTGCGCCTGTCAAAGTACGTCCACTAAAATTGCTTATTTTTGCCACTGACAGGCTCAGATTGTTATTCCAAGTGTCTGACAACATTATGGAAAGGATCCTTGCAGAGATAGACCTTTTTGTTCCGATGTTCGTTTCCACCGTGGTCCTCCTGCAGCAAGATTTCAGAGCGAGACTGCGATGCCATCCGAGACTGTTTCTGGTTCAAACAAAAAGGATCTTAACTCTTTAACAAAAGTTAGCTATAACTTCAATCTAGCTAAAAGCATTTTACTGACACAAAAACATGTCTCTGCCCGGGTGGGAAAGTGCAGATTTACACATGTTTTTCTCAGCTGACCCCAGGGGGACACTTCTGTACTGTCCATCTTGTATTTTACATGTTATTTGTGTTCTGAAGAAATCGTTCTAACCCGAGTCATGATTGCCTGCCAGGATTAGAGCACTTGTGTTGCTTTTTTGTTTCCAAATGAATCTGATGCATAGGCCTTTTTTATTTATTTATTTTTTTGCCGCAGACATGCAATGAAAAACGTCCATTCTAGTTTAGATTCACTGCACACACCACATTTTGAATGAATCCTGCGTGATATCACTTCAACATGGCCATTGGTAGTTTGTTCCGCAGATCTCAGTATTAGCCTTGAAAAGACAATATCAGACAACTTATAACTTACAACCGTATATGGGGGTCAAGGGGATGTTGGAGTACAAACCCCCAGCTCTCTGATCTCTGGACCCGTATTAACCTCCACCCCGCAATGTCTCAACACCTCTGCTTAGCCCTGACAGCAACATTAATTCACCGTTTCGGTATGGTCGACACGTCTGAGGTCTGGACAAAAATCAATTAAAGTCTGACTTTACCTCTGCTGGAGGGAGAAATCAAACGTGTGCTTGTGTGGATTTGTCCTTTTTAAAGTCCCAACTGAAAAATGAAATAAGAAATAATAAAATGAGAAATGGTAAGAATGCCGTACTCTGACACATCAAGTCAATCAAATCATTTTAAACTGTATTTGCATAAAGCAGTATGTCATTATATTAGCTTACATTAGCTTTTTAACTAATGTCTCTTTGTCCTACAAGCACGAGCATGCGTCTTACGTTGCTCCTTGCTTTACTGAATGAGCGGCAAACAAACACCTTCCGCGGAAAAGTGCACTGCTAACGGCTAATTAGCTAGTTAGCTGTAGCATGTTGAAAAGCTCAAAGGCTTACCTGCAAGGATGGGAAAACAAATGTTGGACCTCAACTTTTATCCACTTCATTTTTCCCCCACATTGAGCATTACAACCTCACTGAGCTGCCAGTGTGCTTTTAGACTTGAGTCCGTGTAGAGTAGCCAATGAAAGACTAAGGGCCTCTGTCCACCAAAGCCCACCCCCCCCACACACACACTTTAAAAAATACGCTGGAAAAAAACACTTTGGTGGACGCAGGCCCTGAGAGAGGATGTCGAGGTAGAGAAGCAGAAAGAGATGTGATCCTCTCTCAGAGCATTGCCCTGCATTAGCCTGCTGTAGTAACACCTTTATACCTTCATCCTTTAGGACTTTAAATGAATACAGCTGCAGTAATTCTGAAGCATATAAAACAGCAGAGCCTCGTCTGCCAGGAATGTGCCTCTGCTCTGGCCTGACATGGGCGGAAGCCTGTCACATACCACGGCAAGGGAGATTTAGGAAACTGGATGTGGATCCAGACTGGACTCAGTTCTGTTGGTATTTGCATGCAGCGACAAAGGTCTTGGAAATAGTAAAAACAATACAAAAAAATGTGCGTTATTTGTCTCTTTGCCTCACAAAACCTGCTTGCCATTGAGCAACAAAAGCAACAATGACATCAACATTTCTGCCAGCAATTCGGTCACAACCGCCTTTTAGCAGAAGGTGCACTGAAAACTGTACCAAGACCTGTTTCAAATAATCCATGTCAAGTTAGGGCCCCGATATCTCCGTCAGGAATGTGGTGTGTGGGCGTACACTTTAGTCAACCCTTTTTAACATGCGTCTCACACCACAATTGTTGGTGTGAGTGTGGCCCTCAGAGGACTGAGGGCTGGAACGATTGGGGGGGGGGGTCACATATTCTCCACCGTTTTAGTTTTGGCAATGATGGTATGGTGGAGTTGAGAAACTCCTGAAAAGGTACATCTCAAGGGGCTTATCCTGATGCATAATAAACTGAAACATGTCAGCAAACAGTTGCCTATTTACACATCCAGCAGACATGGAGCAACATTAGCATTCCTTTGGAGTGAGGCTCTATTATCTTATCGGACAGCCAAGTCTCCGTAAAACACAGTAGGCTGCTTTGTCGGCATAGGCGATCATACCTCAAGTAAGTTGTCAACCTTATTAACCAAGGAGCAAACGTTCCCCATTATAACAGAGGATAGCACTGTTTTGTACCCCTGCCGACTGTTCCTGACCTGGACCCCTCCTCTGCGGTCTCTCTCTCTGGTCTTGAGCTTGATTTCCGACACCAAGATCCAATCCACCTGATGCGGGAGGCCACGGCTGAAGAAACTTGTGCGGACAGTAGGTGGTGAAAGGCGGACCTGGTCCATGGAAGGGTCGTAGAGGTGCTTGAAATTACGTACCGGTTCGGCCAGTCTAGTTTCACAGGCGTCCGTGTTGAAACGACGCGTCCCCTAGTTACAAAAATTCAGAGGCGCACGACCACGCGTCACGACAGCTCGTAGAACCCTCGGCATGGCGCAATGACGTCATTTTGGCCTCGCGCCAGAGATGCTACGGCGGCCATAAATCCAGCTTTGATAGCCTGGGTGCACTTACTCCTCAGTGCAGGTGCAGCTGTTTTTTTGTGTGTGAGAATATATTGATTAATATTCAGTGTGTGTGGATGTAAGAACACAGTGTTTTTTTTCTTCTTTCACCCTTGACGGTGTTCAGACCGCAGGTGTGTTTCTGTCTGACCTTTTTTGTGACCTTGGTGAGTTCAGGATAAACTGTCTCCGTCGCAGCTCTGTTTGGGTGTGTTGTTGAATGAGGAGACAGAGCTTTAGGTGTTGCCCTCATCAAGCCGGTTCGCTCTAATCCAGACACACACACCACCGCCATGCCCAAAGTTGCGCTGCTGGCTGGGTCATAGTGTGTGTTTTTGTCCTCTTTGGATCTACTCTAAAATAATAATACTCTAAAAGGGAGAAAATTAGCTTTGCATGCTACACATGACTACCACCCATTCATTTATTTGTTACAGTATATTCTTAAAGCCTAGAAAGGTCATGTCAAATGCAACAACTATGAATAACGTGACTATAATTCCTATTTTTTACAGCCTGCTTTTGGCCATCATTATTATCGAGAATGTCTTCCCAAGAAAAATGACAACATGAGTACCTTTTTTAAATGCCTAAATATGACTTTACTGCCAAACACCTTTAGTGCCCATGTAAATTATAACTGTCAGGAGCAAAGGTGGAAGTCGCGTGGCATTGATATAGACCCATAAAACTTCTCGGGGTGGTCTGTCCTGATGGAAGGTCAACAAAGACAGCGACTTCGACAAGGCAAAGCCGCTGTTCTTTTCAGGTTTCCCACCAATAGTCAATAAGTTTCTTTTGACCTTGACAACGAAGGTGCCCAAACCGAAATGATGTAGTCGTTTTTATTATCTAATTAGCAGTTTTTGTGTCTAAACCTAGGCGACATTCAGACCAAATCCAGCGTTGCGCGAGAAAACGCCAATCCTCCCATTCATTTTGAATGAAGGTGGTCAGTTTTTGAACGGCCTTGGAAGTCACTGTTCCTTCCTTCCTGGAAACAAGGTTAATGAGAGCTTGAGAGACTGAATCCAAAAAGTAAAGTTATGGGCCGCAAAACCAAAACAATGACATTAAAGAAGCTAAAAAGCTCTGGAAGTTTGTGATAATTCTCTGTGGGTCCACCACTATTAGTGACAGCTTCCACATTACACACAGTCCTTTCATCCATTGTTACAGACATTATTTAGTGCAGCTTTAAGGACATAACAGATTCAAGTCCATGTTATTGGTATTGACCAGACTCTCTCTCTCCAAAATTAGACTGTAATAAATGAATGAATGAATGATTGGGAGTCATAGTTAGCATGCAGAGCTAATGTCCTTCCATATAGAGTTGCTCTGTTTTTGGCGTTCCCCATGTGGAAGAGTTTTACAGGGCTGTGAAGATGGAAATAATGATGGTGGAGCTGCTGGAGAAGTGTTGCCACCGTGGTACAGTTCGAGGGAAGTCATTAAAGCGCCAGAGCTGGCAGACAGGGCAACGAGTCAAGGAATGTCCAAGGGCAGGGGAATGTTACCACACTTACCATGGCCTGGTTGAGAACATGTAGACAGACGGATAGAGAAAAAGGTCAGTCAATGGAAAACACTTCCCGCTTTCTTTTTTCCTCAAGATATGGGAACCTTTCATATACTGGAGAACTGCAGTAGCAATAATAATGTGGGTGTGGAGGAGGTATATGTTTTAAAGGTACATGTCGTGTACAAGTCATCCAGCAGCAGGCTCATAAAACAAGGAGCGCTCAGGGGCGCATATCCCATCATGCCACTCTTGCTAATGTTTTAAATGGCACCCTTGAAAATCCCCCTTGAAACAAGTAAGAGGCCCAGATATACAGGCTGATGTGGTATTTTCCCAGAATGTCTGTTGCGATTTCAAAGCCCCACTACAATGACACAGCTATTTCTTCTCCTCTCCTCTCTTATTTAACAAAAACATCACCTTCACCCTTGAATTTACTTAATCCGAACATGTCTGCAACAAGGACCTTGAACTAGAGGAGGGTCCTTTTGACAAGTGTAAAAACACTTCCACACATGATCTTAGGCAGCAGTGTCCGCATTTTTATACTTCCGGTTCCCTCGCTTTTATGTGTCCTAAAAAAGGCGGTTGCTAACAAGTGGCTAACTGACACTACAGAGGTTGTCACGGACATTAATGTGTCGAACGTGGAAAGTCATCTACTCACTAGTCCGCCTTTACAGCCTTGTTGTGTTTATACTCTATATCTATCTGTCTATATATCTATATCTATATTTATCTACATTCTCTAAGCTTAGTGGTGGTGCCGTTGAAGTAATGCGACCGCGGTGTAGTTCCTTTATAGCCTAACATTAGCTTTTTACTTCTGGTGTTTCTGGTTACACTTCAAACATCCATAAAATTGGTGTTAATTAGTGAAGACTATCTTGCCGAACAAAACATGTAAGTATAAGTTTTGTTTGCCATAGAGTTTATTTTCTGCAATAATCCAAAATCCCATGGAAAAATCCCATTGGCCCTTTGTCGAGGGAACCAGTGCGATGCTAACTTCCGGGTTTGCCTACAAAAACACGTCATCCCTGCAGCACTCTATATGTTCCTTGAGTTCCTTCCCTGTTGAGGCCTAAATCTGTGGAGTGTTTTATGTTGTAAGCTGGTCATGTTATTTATTTACTGAAGCATCTTTCTTTCATTTACTCTGATCCTCTCCGGTCAAAGAAATTGTGCATTCTGTTTGCTCCTCCACAGCTTTATTTTTAGTCTTGCAACGCTCCCATCGCTTCCGCGATGACTAAAGGAATGATAATGCGCTCGTCTGCCTGCAGTATTTGTGCAAACTTCCTCACATCAGATGTGGGCCGACAGATAGGCCGCTATCTTGCCCTTTTTCCCTCTCCCCTGTTCTCTTCACTGTTTTGATGCACAGTGATAACAGCATGATTTTTACATATACAATTTAGTAGAAGAGAAAAGGAAAACAGAAATAAAATGTGAGAAAAAGGAAAGTAAGGTGGTTCAGCTGATAAGAGTAGAACCCTTGCAATAGCCAATCATTTGCCATCACAATGTCCAGTGGGGAGAGGGAAAGAGATAAGTGTTGCCAATGTCTGGCATTAGCCTCGCGACCTCACACATTTAATGAAATAAATAAAAAATATAGTTTTGGGTCAAATTTGGCAGCACAGGCAGATTTAGTTGGGTCGGGTCTTAAAGAGGCAGAGTACAGGCCGGGTTTGGGTCTAGTTTTTGGCTCTTTACGTGGGATGAGTTAAAGGTCCCATATTGTAGAAAGTGAGATGTCCATGTCTTGTTTGATTATAAAGCAGCTCAGTCCACAGAGAAATGAAACACAGCCCGCATTCAGACACTGCGCCTTTAGACGAATTGTGTTAACATCAATGGATGTGAGGCAAAGATACTGCGTGAGGTGAAAGGGACAGGTGCATGCTGTTGTGGAAGTTAGTTATTGTAGTTTGGCCCTCTGATTTGGCTGCTCATCAACATGGTTAGCGGTTGTAGCAGTGTAGCACACTGCTTCTTCCATGTCCAAAAACACTGGTAACAGGGAACCAAGATGTGAAACACTCAGCAACATAACATTCAACGAACTGGCACTGGAGAGAGGGAAGCACACAGACTAAATACAGAAGCAAGGTGGAGGGTAATGAGGGGCAGGTGAAACTAATCAGTGCAGGTCCAGACAATCAGACAGGTGGGAAAACACACAAAGGCAGCAAGTGGAGTCGACTGAAACGAGGCAAACAACAAAATAAAACAGGAAACGTGAAACACAAATGACCGAATGAGCTAAACACACAACCCAGGAGGCAAACTCAGGAGGTAAATTAGACAACTGTGACACAGTCAGATCTGAAAATACATATTTAAAGATTCAGTGTGACTTAATGTCCATAAATCCACTTAGAAATGATGAAAATTGAAAAATGACGCTCTTTATAACTTCAGAACTTGCCCGAGAACCATCAAATTCTAAAGTTCCCCTCAGTATCACAGTAATCCAGTGATAGTTGTCGGTACACTGAAAACAGGAACTGCTGATAGCTAATTCGGCCACTTTTAATGGCGCCAATGTGCCAAAATGTATAGAAATATGTAGCCAAGTTGTAGCCAACAGCATAACTCACCGAATGTATGGCAACATTACACTTCCTGTTTGCATCCCCCTGGGAACTGTAACTGTTAGAGATGATGATCCCTCATAGAAGTACAAAGTAAAAGTACAAACATGCCATCCATGATATCTGGCCTTGTCATCATTGAGGGGGAAAAAAAGAAGAGAAACATGAATTTACAGAGTGAAATCATCTTCTTTGTGGCCAAGAAGCATTTTATGGAAACTATGTGGCTGATTGCAGCTCTTGACCTCATGTATCCACCTCTAAGTCAGTAGTTTGTGTGAATATTTTATTTCTTTGTGTATTTTCAGTATCCAGCAGCCTCACTACTCGTCTCACTGTGGAGCTTTTACAGCCCATATGGCTCCCATATTGTGGTTTACGGGTGCCACTACACATAGATCGATTCGAAGGATCATTTTTGATGTGACCCTAATGCCTTCTTAACGCACCCTCATCCATCAGTGTCCTCTTTTGCTTTCCCAGTCATTACAGGTCAATATAAATGAAGCTGATTGGTCGGCACAGCGCCAGAACAGACTCAACAGCAGCGCAGTTTCACGCTTAATTGCTGTAACATTTAATAGACGATCAAGACGAGAAGCTGAGCATGTCATTCTTAATTCTGTCTCTGTTGGAAGATCACAGATAATTTTCCTCTTGCTGTATCAATTTCCACATTTCTAGCATAGAATACGATTTCCAGAAGCCTTTTGGTGTTTTTATATCAGCAGGATACGTCTTCTCCCCAGAGGAAGGTGTCCTTGTTTTTGTCTTGTCAAACACAAAAAAAACCCCTTAACTCTAAAAATACATACTGTGTGACAGTAGGGTTCTTGTTTCTCCTCGCTATGTGGTTTCAAGTAGTTGAGATGTGGCTCTGCATCTCTTCTTTGCTTTTTTTTTTTTTTTTGCAATAAAGAAATCCCATAACATGTAGGGGATCATGAAACTTCTCAGGGCCAAGAGTGCTGCAGCTCATCACTGGCCAAACGTCAAACAACCCTGAAAGTGGCCTCGGTCGGCAGTCTACCTTGTAATCAGTGGCGTCTATCTGGATTCCAAGTCCAACTAACTTGCCCCACCATACATGACCACTTGTTATCATCTTGTAGTAACACCTGAGTATATATATTTTTATCTCACATGTGTTCCCAAGTTCAAGAATGATACTTTGTGCTACAGTTCAGTCCAGTCGACATAGATGGGGACCCAAATACCTTGTTGTTTTTAACCTGAATTTGATGAACTTACTGAAAAAACAATAACGTTGGATGCCGCCAGAGCGGAGTGTTTCTGGGGGCCGAGCCTCACTTACTACTATACAAAAACACAAACTTTATAACTTTATTCACTGATTTTGATGAAACTTAATTGTGTTTTTGTGTTGAGTTTCCTGATGGACAGGAAGCTTTACTTGTTGCTAAGGTAACTGCTCACTGTAGCTGCCATTAGCTAATTAGCTCAGTTAGTGTTGTAGCTAAGCGGTCCAAAGCTCCTGTGCTAGTGGTGTAAACACCAACACTCTCCCCCGGTGCTCCGAGCTCACAGTCCAGAGAAGCGCTAGCTGCACGGCTAACTACCTAACAGCAGCTAACAATTAGCAGTTGTTTTAACAACAAGTAAAGCTATGTGTCGATCAGGAAACTCCCGTAAATCACAGAGAGTTGAGGCAGAGCAGCAGGACGTGAGACGGTGTGTTTCTTGTGTACTCCATCCACGAGAATCTGTTTTGCTTGTTGTTGTGGCGTCTTCTTGTTGTTGTTTCACATTTTGAGTGAGTGCATGCGTCCGCTTACACAGAGGACGTCAGTTGAGTAGGCGGTCCTACAATGTAGCCCAAGACGCGTTCGCGTACACACTGCTAAAAGAATGTGGCCGTAGGCTCAGACCACCTCTGAATGTGGTCTGAGCAATGCGTCCTCAATGCGCCTTAGGTGCATTCACCTGAGCTGTCCACTCGTGATTGGATCACCCAGGACGGATGTTAATACCAGGTCTGAACAGGGCCAAAGTGGTGATATTCAGGTTTACTCTTCACACTTAATCTCTTTCTTTCTTTTTCTCACACACACACACACACACACACACACACACACATGCTCCGTCACACATAGCTGTAGCCGTGGAAGTCCTTCTGACAAACTGTCTTTGGTGTGTTTGTCTGCTCTCAGCATGTGGCAGCCATGACAGTAACTACTTGTTTTGTTTTAGCTGTCCTCCTTTTCTTTTTACCCTGAGCTGTCTCTCCTTTTCAGGGTCATCCACATCCTTTTTTATCCTCCTTCTCCAGCCCTCCCTCCTTCTCACTTCTTGACTCTCACTCTTTTCTTTCACACTATTTTGTCTTCACATTTCAGTCATCGCTGTTTTCTGGTTTATGAAAGGCTCAGTTTTCCATTATTCTGTGTGGTTATAAGAAATGTATCAATTGGCGTAAAATAATATTTAAACATGCATGTTTCTTAAATCAACAAAGCATGACCAAACCCTCAAGAAAGAAATTAGAAAGTCAGTGTAAGTTCATCTCAGATATTATACTATAGAAATATTACTATCTAGAAAAGATATTATTTTGGTGTGAAAAAACAAGCATTTTTGATTGTAACATTTTAACATCCTGTATACAGTACACGTCTGGCATCTGTAAGAAACCAAACTGCTGGGAAATTGGTTGAAAGTTCAGCGAGTTTAACTGTGGATGGACCGTCCTGCCTTCATAGACTTGCATGCATCCCTGAGCCAATATGGCGGCGGCGTTGACACATCGCTGCAATCAACAGCAGTGGCCAATGTGGTATCTACGCATATATTTATATCTATGCGGTACGACAGCAACAGTTTAGCTAGCATGAGCTAACAACTATCCGTAAACACAAACGCGCGAATGAGAGCGGCAAACAGTCTTCATCACCTTCACAGGCTCTAACTGACGTCTTATTTTGGTCATTTTGGATTTATGGATACTGCAACATTTAAAAAAAAAAAAAAAAAGTTAGTTCTGACAACATAGGACAAAGAAACACAAGCGATAAGACAGGTTGTAAACAAGTCACCACCAGCCTTGGACTTCAAAAGCCTGGCATTTAAAAATCCTTTCCTCTTCCAACAGAGGAGGAAAGTGTAGTAAATGTAAATTCTACAGCACAAGAAAGGATGTGAGGGAACCAAGAAAGGACGGCTCCATCTATTGATGTTTTCTGTTTCTTTCAGTGAAAACTTTTCAAAGGAACTATAGTCTATCTCCTTCTCAGCTTGACTAAATAACTTCTTGTTTTCTACCCCCTTTTTCACAAACAGTCTCTCTCAATAGTGTGTGTGAGCTTCTCTGTGAGCAGGGTGTCCATCTATCACGTCAGGGTGAGTCAAAAGAAGTCAGCAAAGACACCCTGTGACCTCTGACCCCTGTGTGTTGATAGCGCTGTCCTCTCTCGCTGCGGCTGTGTGTGTGTGTGTGTGTGTGTGTGTGTGTGTGTGTGTGTGTGTGTGTGTGTGTGTGTGTGTGTGTGTGTGTGTGTGTGTGAAGGGGCACAGAGAGGGAAAGAGCTCGCTCGGTAGCCATAGATACACAGTATATTTCTTTGTCCCCCTATGAACAGAATCCAAATGAGCTGTTTTACCGGAATGTCCAGTCAAGTGATTTGTAATTAATGTGCAACAAAGCTTTGATGTAAAACAACAGAGGTTTAAATAAAAGTTGCATTTTTTTTTTGGTTATATTTATGTTATGGCTAACGTGTCCACTAAAGTAGAACTAGGACAGCACCCCAATTACCCGCAACCAGCACAACAAGCATAACCATAACCTTACAGACCCCAAGTCTCATGATGTAAGATACTAAAACATGGAAAAACAAATAACAACAAACCAAAAAAAAAAAGACCCAAGCAAAAGAAATCTCCTTGTTCATCAGGGTATCAAGGAGGTGTACGAGGGGTGTTGCTTGATTAATAATCTAAAACAAACAAATCTAAATCCTGCTTTTTGTCTTTTATCCATGGGCGTTGAAGTGATACCCAGTGCCCAACGCCAGAAGGCAATTCTGGGAAGTGATTTAGGAAAGGGACGCTGTAGCAATGCAAGCAGGCCCCCCCCCCTCGTGATCCAGACTGATAGGATGTGATGTAGCTTGGCACTGACGGCTAGTGACCGAGTCACCGCATGGTTGACAGACAGCTGATATTCAGCGACATTTCCATCTGGCCTCTACAGCAGCGGTGGAGAACTGACGTTTTTGCAGATCAGCTGTCGAGTCGAACTGCAGTAATGATCTGAGGAAGTCTTATTTTTTCCCCTCCGCGAAACAAAAGAGCCTCTTTTAAAAAAAAAATAAAAATCTGATATGTAATTGTCCAGTTGGATGAGGTCATTCCAATCACATGCAGTTCAGTTTCCTGCGATGAAACATTTCCTGGTACGCCAAGACCCTATAATCAAGTTATTACACGACTTGATGAGATGCATTTTCTTGTGCTGTGCAGTTCTCATGTTTCAGCCAGCGCTCCCGCTCAGCACTAGTCTCAACTCACACTCTCCGGTCTATGCTAGTACACTTCTCTGAAAGCAGATTATTGCATTCACAAATGCTATTAAAGCCTCTCTCCGTGGACAGCAACACGCCCTTCACCAGTCATACGCAGTACTTCTGGCCCTATCACCCCTGGATCTCTGACCAAGCCGCCAGTGGTAGAATTGCATTGTGGGTAACGTAGGCACCAGTTTTTGACAAGGAAGAAGATATCTCCATTTCGGCTGCATCAGTTTTGACTTTTTGAAACTGTCCGTCATGAGTCCAATAATGTTAACATATGCTAAATGCTAAATCAGTGGAGCACTCTTGACTTTGCATACAACATTCAAATGTATAATATATATAACAACAATCCCATGGGACCCCCATGTTGGGAACCGCTGTTTTTCACAATAAAGCAATTACGGGATGAGAGCCTTTATATTTTATAATATTGCGACTACAGAGACAGAATATCTAGCTATATGTTATTATGATGTGAAACTTGAGCCCTTCAATTATTTAAAGAAATTCTAGCACTTTCATTTCAGCTAACTGTCACACACACAGTGAGCCATGAAGCTGTGAAAATATTTTCTGACTGTCAAACAGCTTAAGAAGGAACTCAGAATGTTTGACGGCTTTTATCCAGACATTGGAAATTCACGGAGTAAACTTACAGTCCCTTCTTGGCCGACGGTAGCATGACTCGGCAGTTAGAGCAGAATGACAGCACAAAAGATGACTCGGCAGATACACTGACTTACATTCATTTCCTGGAGACTTACCCTAACCCCAACCATAACCACTACTCATCTACCCCTAACCATAACCTTAACCACTGACCCAAAAATCAGCCCTTTTCCCAATTGCGGACACAGCTTTTGTCCCCAGTTAACTGGTCTTTGGTCTGAAATGTGTCCCCGAAGGTAGCCCACGTCAAAAGCACACACACTTTTGCGCATATGTTTGTTGAATTCTAAAACCGTAAGACCCTCTGCCACTTTGTCCTTTGCTTCTTTCTGCTCTCTCTCTCCTCCACTTGAAACATGAAGGACACGCTGGTGTATGTGTGCTTGTAGATGGATAATATCTAGTAGCTGGGTAGGCAGTTAAAGACATGCTGCACTGCGGACTCAGTGACATTGTCTGTGGCTGCAGTGACCTTCTTTGGATGTACATCCCAGAGACACCTTCCAGACTAGCTTGTTGCTAACTTATTAAAGCTGCATTGATTGTTTTTATTTTTTGTCCAGCTGAAAACACAACATCTGACATATTATCACCACATCACCTTTTAGGGGCTGTTGTTTGTCGTTTGCTTAGCTGCAGTTTAAAGAGATCCTATGTCATTATTGCTGAACAGCAGCCACTGTGGCCACAGGTGACAATTACAGGGCAACGGTGCTACTAAAAGGTGGACAATAGCCATTAATATTACATGAGTACTCAGCAGTCATTACTACATTATTACATGAGTACTCCGCAGTCATTACTGCTTTATTACATGAGTACTCAGCAGTCATTACTACATTATTACATGAGTACTCAGCAGTCATTACTACATTATTATGTACTCGGCAGTCTATGTTCACCAGCTAGTCTCTAACTGTCTGTCTGCTGGTGGTGTACAGAGGGTTCATCAGAGCTGTCAGAGCTGCCTGCTGCTGGAAATGAGGTTGATGAGAACAGAGATTGCGAGACAGAAAACCAGAATAATGAGCTAAAAGAGGAAACTAAACTCAAAGTTGGTGCTAATCCCTTTGGGTTCATCCCTGCTAGTGATACCTTTACACACAGTTGCACACAGTCATTTGATCCATTGTGAGAATAAGGAATATAATATACATATTAGTGTGACTCTAATGTATTCTTTAACTGAAGAGGTGTAGCTCTAGAGATGTCAGTATCAGTCAGTTGACTGGTCTTTATATATCTGTGTATATATATTTATATAGAAATATCTGTGTATCTTCCATTTAGTACTAATTTGTATATGTCATGCCATCACCGTCAAACTAAGATGGTGAAAATATACAATGGGACATTAGCATTTAGCTTACAGGATGGCTGTGCAGCCTCACAGAGCCGCTAGCATAGCTGTGGACTCTTTGGTCTCTGGTCTCAGGCGTGTCTGTATTTATGTCAAATAACCAAAAAAAATAAAAAAATAAAAATACAATTCAAAAAACAAAACTCAGCATTAAGCTAATTATTTCATCTTTTCTCTTCCAGGTAAGTTGACATGGATCTTGTACAGACCAGATCCAGGCCTCTCTGTAAGTGACTCCACCCTACTGTCTCTGCTTCTCACGTGGCTTCGGCCCCCGTCTTTTTGTTTCTCTTTTTGTTGGATGCAGTGGATGATAGAGGAATTAAGGTGTATCAGTCAGTAGGATCGATTCATTGTTGGTTTGGGTCTTTCTTATTGACCGGTGAGTGTGGCGCTCTGGGGTGTGGAGACAGAAGACCGAAGCAAACCAGCATCCTGTCTGATCTGATTATTTGAAACCATCGATATAAATACAGTGTATCAGAGAGGGGGCTTCTTTATTGTTTTGGTTCATACTGTACTGGCTTAGTCATATCTTAATACTATATGACTGCTCGCACACTTACAAATCTTCCTTTCATTCTCTTAGATATCTTTTAGATGACATATTAGTACCTGCTATAAAGATTTTTTTTTTTATGGTCGGAAACAGAGTTTGTGTGTCTGGAGAGGCTCCAGTGGCAGCAGACTGGCCCGCCAAGATGCAGAATGTTACTCTGTTGGGAAAACAGACACTGATACTGAACATGCTGGACTATACTTAACTCATAAGCATAGAGCTGCAAGGAGTAGTAAAAGATAGATGGGTAGTTGAATGGTGAGTGCGATGTGCGTGGTGGCTCCATCGTTGAGGTCTGAGAGGTCAGGTATAGGAAGGCTTGTAATGCTTTCAGTTGGAAAGGGTCAGATTGCTTGCACCGTATTATGGATATGAGTGGTTCGTTGGTCAAACATGTCAATAATTACATTCCACCACTGAATAGAAGTGAGATTCAGAAGTAAGAAATAAGAGCAGCAACTGAGTAAAATACAACTGAGTGAAGACTCAACTCACCTCAGTGACCAGGAAACTAGAAGCACCAGTGTGCTGCATTACATTACTGCATCCCTATAATACATGATAATCAGTTTAAATTATAATGCACGCAAGTAGCGGCTGATATTCACCAAACGTTTTGTCAAAATGCTGTACCTTAGAGGTCCACATGTGTCGCTAGCTTTATTTAAGATGCATTTTCAACTCTTTTTTTTTTTTGACAAAAACGGAGACTTACACCAGTTCGTCATGTAGCTTGAGACCTGCTCGTAGTTTCCATGTTGTCATTGCTTGAGGTGATGCTTTGGTCAAATGCTAACGCCTAGCGTGTGCTGCAGTGTGGCCATTGTGACAGGCAGTAGCGTAGAAATATTGTAAATGGTAAATGCAGCATGCTGCTTTACAATTTGCCTCTCATTCACCCATTAACACACACTGATGACAGCATGAAGTGCTGGCCTGACCATCAAGAGCAATGTGGGCTTCAGTGTCATGCCCAACAACACTTGGACATGTGAGCTGGGCATCAAAACCTGCCAACCCCTGTGATCAGTGGACCATCTTGAGCCACAGACCGCCCAACATATAATGGATGGGCGAGGATAACTTGAATCTTTAGGTCTGAAATAAACCTGGAACAGGCAAGCCCTCAATTCTGTCCCATTACGTCATATATAAAATAACCCTTTTAAGATTTTAACGTATGCAAATGCTTCATATGACACCGTGTAGCAGGTAGTTCTAAACAAAGCGCTTCGTAAACAGAAACAACAGAGCAGCACTGGCCAAAAATGTCAAGCAGCTACGTGAACTCATGTGCTGTCGCCAGCCAACGGCCTGACCCTCTGCACAGTCAGTTACCTTGTCAATCACTGTGTGCTCATGAACCACTGAGGGGGTGGTCACCAGGATATCTCATCGCCTGGACCTGATCCTGCCTCAGAGGCGTGTTTTGGTTCGGGAAGCAGGAGAGGCATCTTCTGCTCTCAGTTTTTTAGGGTTTGGGTCCGCCTCTCAGACCTGGCCTGGCTTCCTCGTTATCTCTGTGGCGTGACTCTGTGAGACCCGCTGGCTCAGTGTGCCCTCTGCTGGCGCCCTGTGAGCTCAGACTGTCTTTGATTGCAGACATTTCATTCATTTGTCTCATCTTTCAAATGGGAGGCTCCAGTCTGGGTCCTGTCCGTAAATCTGCGGTCCTGGGGATCCGTGAAAGATGTCAAGCCTCTGTAGAACCAGCCAACATACACCCAGCTGAGTGAATGACAGAATGTGCATTGTGTATGCCATGCTCCCTTTTGAGTAAAGCTGTTAAGCAGAATGCATTAATTATGAATGAAGATGCCCTCAGAGAGCTGTCATATGTTTGCATGTGCTTGTCTTGACTATGCATAATTAATATAATAATAAATACCCTGCCGAGGTTAATAACAACAAGGGCAATACTGTGCAGACACGCAGACAGTGTTAACACTGATATAATTGTGATGATTTTCAACTGAACACAGTAGCCTGTGTATGAACACGAAGAACTGAACCTGACATTTCAAGCCAGTCGAGCGGCCCTTTACTAGCAGCCGCGGCTCTTGTGTCTCTGCTTTGGCTTCCCTGTACAGCTAAGTGAAAGGTGATTTCACAGTGACTCTTATTTCGACACATGCTGATGATGCCAGTCACTGTGCAAACACAGATCAGATGTCTGCTGCACACTTTCATTTATGGCAAACTGTCAGCTGTGTTATTTTTGACAGGGACAGTAAATGTCTCGTGCTCTCTGTCCCTCTTGTGAGTGTATGTGTGTGGAAGTGTCTTTGACACGTTAGTGTGTCATGTGAGCTGCTGCCAGGAATAACACCGTACAGTCACAACAGGCGTGAGCGCTGTGGAAGAAGGTCAGGAGAGGAAGAGGACGCAACACAGAGTTCAGACTTGGAGTTACTGCTCACAGATCAGCTGTTTTTGTTTTATTTGTTGCAAGCTTAATTTCCAACAATCATAAATTCTACTTAATATCTTAAAGCTCTTTCCATCGCTTTAGTCACATGCAAAGCAATTGTGATTTGTGGTTTTTGTAATGTTAGTGAACATCCTCAAGAGGGCGCCATTCACCAACTGAAACTCGGTTAGAGCTTGAAGAGACTTGGACCAGTAAAATGTGGTGGTGAATGAGAAATGCACAAATTTGGGAGCTAATTTTCTAATGTTAGGTTATATTCGTAAGATAAATGATAAACAAAAGCCCCAACACAGATTCTTCATCTCATCAGAATCTCATCATTTCACCTCCTGCTGGAGGTTGGCGGTTTTTCGTCTGTTGGTTGGCAAGACTGAGAAAATCAAAGCAGGAAAAAAAAGAGAGTGACAACACCTAAAATATACAGAATTATTAGCAGGAACAAACAGCAAAAATAACAAACCAAACGAGATGACGTTTTATATGTGCTTGCATATCTGTCAGTGTTCCTGTTGCTGACTGTTTGTCTCCACTGTCCTGTATCTCCAAAGGGCTTGATGGCTCTTAAAATTGGTCACACACAACATGCAACACTAACGTTTTATCTTTCATGAAGTTATCTGTTCTGTCTGGTGGGGGGGGGTAAAAATCAATACAACTCTTACTGCAGGTCAAAGTGAGTCCAACAAATGTAATCTGGCCCAATTTTAGGCCAAGATATTCAGCCTACATTATGAGTCCTGACAAACATGATTTACTTTTGTCCATCCAGACATCCATCATGGACTCCTGCTCATCCTTTTTCAGGCTTAGTATACATTTTTGTATGCAATAACGTAACGGTAAACGAGGACCCGAGATAAACAAGCGCAGTACAAGTAATCCGTTGAAATAGTAATTAAGAGGGCAGGCTGCCATTTTTATAAGAACTGAGTCTCCAGTATGTACATTTTTAACCACAGTGAAATCATGAACATCTGCTGCCCCGCCTTGCCTTTGTCATCTCCTCATCTGCCCCCCCCCCCCATCGGTATTTTCCTCTCCAGCGCCCCTGTTGCCCTGACAACAGACAGACACCTAGGCAAGGGGGTTTCCTTGGAGACGGGACCGATGAGGGTTCCCCCCGCCCCTCTCGTCTTGACAGCGCGGTCGCAGCACCACCTGTGAATATAAAATCTGATTTCGATGACAAATACAAATCTGAAGCCCCCCCCCCCCCCCACCCCGACAAACTTCTTTTGAGTCTCTTTGCATTGTCCAGGCTGAGACTGCAGCTGTGGCTCAAGGTCCACATGGAATTTTTGAGCTTTCTGTGTATGGATCATGTCCACGAGCACGTTAACGCACGGCTCTATGGCAGATTGTGGATTTGGATTTGAGGACATGGAGGGTGGAGGGGCAGCAAAGGATTAAGAAAATCATCTGCTGTATTCGTTCACTCACAATCTTAAAGTGCATCACACAAGGGGCCATAAGCAGCGAGTCGCATCTGTCGGAAACCAAACCAAACAGAAACGTTTTACTTTTCAAAATTGACCATCTGAAATTTGGCACGATTACCAATCTGACGAGGAAATATTTAAACATAAACCAGAAGAATGCCACAGACCAAACATGGCCGCACACTCCGCTGTACAGCTCCTCAATGCCGAGCAAGAACTGTAATTAACCAAAAAACGAACACACAATGTAATGAAAAGCTCCTTGTGTACAGTGGAAACTGCGGAAAACTGCAAGAGCCGCTAAGCCAAGCTGGAGAAAGTTGTCATCTGAGATCTGCGAAATTGGTCAGCAAAATATAGAGAAAAAGATTCTGCAAATACTAACTTAATGTTTGTGTCCACCTGATGAATGTAAAGTTCCTTTTGGCTCTGTTTCCCGTCTGCACCAACTCCTGTCTTTGCCTGCCTGCTGTTTGGTGCACAGCAGGTATCCTGTGCAGTGGATTTGTCAGAGCTTTTTGTTTTCCCTCTGAAGTCATGGCGAAACCAAAACTGTACAGTTGTGGGCTAAAATGTAACTTAGACTCAACTCAACTTACTAGGTTTTTCCAAAGTTCAGGAGCTCCTGAGCAACCTCCATTGGCATCAGAAGACTGTGAGATGGGTTGAAAGCTTCAGAAAGGAAGTGGCCCTTGACTTAAGATTTCTTTTTCCAAGCTTAACAAAATGGTAACTTTTTGTTACCATCTTTAACTGTGACATCTTCCACATTACACATGGTGATTTGAACCATTGTTTATATAAGAATAGTGGAGCTTCTTTAAAGATAAAATGGCGCCAAAACTGATGAAAAATTCCTCATAGATTACCACTTTAAACTCTAGTAATCCCTGTCTCAGCAGCCGTAAGCTACCAAAGCAGCAGAGGAAGACATCCGTGAGGATTATTTGGTAAAAAGCAGTGATCATGTTGACCTGTACTGGCCTGCCAAAGGCACCGCTCTAGCTCTCACACAGGTACTTCAAAGAGAATGATCTCGTTTTGGAAGCCATTGGCTCTAATTAGGCTCTGTATTAAGTTGAACACAGCAGGGTGAAACAGCTACTTATCACCAGAAAGCAGGTGCTGCTCTACTTCCACCGTATACCCCCGACAGGTAATTATTAGACACAAGGTATTCTGTAAGGGTGGCAGTGCCTTTAGGGAATACCTTCTTCACTTTCTTCTCCTCTTCCTCTCTTTGTCCCTCCTGTTCTCCCTCTCCGTTCCCTGCTTTCTCCTCATCCTTCCTCTAACAACATCAGGCCTGTTTGATCTCCAGCACTGAAAACCAGCAGCCAACCGCTGTGCCATCAAAAAAAAAAAGCATCTCTACGGTTGCTATGGTTCTTCACTTGGATACAATTACTATAGCAACGCTGTTTGCGAGGGCCTAGGAGGAAGTGGCTCAGTGGGAGACCAGGTAGAGACACACTAAAAGGCATACACTACATAGATGCACGCGGCACATGCTTCATGTTGGTGACTTTCCAGTGGGCTGTCTCTGGAATTCATCAAAGAATATATTGTTTTCCAGAACATTCATAAGCTGTACACATACTACTGGAATGGGAGTTTGGAGAAAGTCCTCTAGCCTTGAGGATTAGATTGATCTGAATTAGCGTGTGGACCAGTGAGGTTTTTGGCTTTGGTCTCTGGGCAGGCAAGATGGTACCAAACCTGGCAACCCTCACTGTGATGACAAAACTCCAGGGGTCTCATTTATAACCATTTATACCCTTTTCTATTGCCCTCAAAGACCAAAGAGGTCCCCCCCCATTTGGTTTCAGCTATTTGTGACAAATGTAAATCGGGCGAGGGGACCATGACTCATCTTTTCTGGGCTTGACCTGAATTGATCCAGACTGTGGGCTTGCTTTTTTTGTTTGTTTTTTTGTTTGGGTTGTCCTGAACGCTCCCTAAAACTGCCATATGAGATGTTTTTATGGTTAAAGGGTTAATAGGGTTATTTAAAGGTCCCATATTGTAGAAAGTGAGAGTTCCACGTCTTGTTTGATTATAAAGGGGGCCAGTAGAAGATAAATAAGGACTTTTTTTTTAACTGTGATCGTGCGAAGCTGCTCTAGTGGAGCCCCAGAATAAAAATATAGAGCTGAAATGAGCATCATATGGGACCTTTTTAACAAGGGGCTCATTGACATGGCGTCTTGTCTTGTCTTTGGAGGAGA
Organism: Enoplosus armatus; assembly: GCF_043641665.1. Lineage (NCBI taxonomy): Eukaryota > Metazoa > Chordata > Actinopteri > Centrarchiformes > Enoplosidae > Enoplosus > Enoplosus armatus. The sequence continues at coordinate 15,592,088 of NC_092202.1, forward strand.
TTAGGTACTCCTCATCTGACTCATACTGTGGATGTCTTAAGATTTGGGGGTCCCTTTATGGATTATATCAGAAAGCAAATGGACTTGGCTGATTTTATGTGGCTGAATTTGATGAACGATGACCACAGTGGCAAAGAAAACTGGCTTACATTGGGTCAAAAAGTCGGGATATTGAACTGAGTTTGCAGTCAATATAGTGTCCTTATTGATATTAATCAAGAACCTTTTAAATAGGAATTACTGCTGCGTATCGTTATCATCACTGTGTCCTTTTGTGTTTATCTGAGATGGATGGATGGCTGATCTGACCACCGCATCATCAGTTGCAAGTGCGAGCTGGTCCGGCACAGTCCAAGGCTGGATCAGACGTGAACATTGTCACGCTATGGATCGGCCTGTTCGCACAATCAATCCCTCATCATTGCTTTTTTTAGCCACCGTCCTGTCCAGGTCATCAGCGGCTGCCAATAGCCTCATTAGACCCTGCAGCTGATGGTGCTGTGAGTGGGTGTGTTAGCGACATACAGTGTACTGTATATACTGTACAATGACAATGTTTATTCTATATGTTAAAATGACTTCCTTGATGAGTTGCGGTTCTATGCAGAACCGTCCCGAAGAATGTAAAATGTGTGCAAATAGAAGTAAAAATGTATTTAATTGTGTGAATCACATTTAGTTTGTTCTCTTTTGTTAAACTATAAAAAAAGGTCTATAGAATGAAATTAAAGCTGCACTAATATTAATATTTAATTGATAGATTTATTGACAATGGATCAAAAGACTGTGTAATGAGAAATGGGTCACTCATAATGAGGAACACCGACAGAGAATTACCACCAGCTCAAGCAGTTCCCCTTAAAGGTCCCATAGTATGCCGTTGTGACATCACAACCTTACAGAAGTCCTGACGGCTCATCTAAAGGCGCAGTGTCTGAATGCAGGCTGTGTTTCAGAATCAGAATCAGAAATACTTTATTGATCCCCGGATTGCTCTCAATTGGCTCCGTTCAGTCCTAAGGAGGAGCGAGTCTCACTGGGCTCCATAATAACCTGTGGAGGATTAGACTGGTCTCATAATCCAGGATGTGGTGGTCGGGGGGGTTTACTCATTTTTGTACAAACAGAAATCCTGAATGCTGAAGTATAATTTGAATCTTAGTGGTGTTACAGTATGTTGTCTGAAGGTCTCTTATGATTTATGATGGTCAGACTCAAGCTTATGGGTGCTACTGTACTGTCTCACAACCCCCACCCCTCCCTCCCTCTGTTTAACCCCCCCCCCCCCCATTCTCCCCTCCTTTGATACCCCCCCCCACCTCTCCACCCTTCATAAAATATTCAGAGAGCCTGGCGCTTGGCCAGATGCCCCCCCCTTCACTGCCAGGCAGGCAGCCAGCTGACAGGGCACGTGGCTCAATGAGGGGCACAAAAGGCGGGGGTGGGGGGGGGGGGGGTACAAAGAGCCGGTTGGGCTTTAAAGTGCAGAACAGGGGGAGATTTTCATGATGTTTGCACACGCTTATAATGAACCCAGTTATTTTGTAGTCACAGACCTAGACCCTACACACCATCTGTAAACCTGATGGTTGTGGATCATAAAATTGACAAAACTGCCATAAACCCTTTCTCAAGTGCCACTTTGTAACTGTGTTTTGACAGGTTAAGTGTATTATTATTTTTTTATTATCATAAAAGGGTTCTTTTCCCTGAATCCTTCATTACATGCAGAATCAGGGCTGAACTGACCTTTTTAAGAGCCCCCTGGGGTGTTCCTGTCATTTTGTCCACCCCATTTATCAATTCATCATCAACGGTAGGCTCCTGTTAAAAGGAGTGAATATATAGCAAAGATATATTTTATATTTTACATTTGTAATTCCTGTAGATGGCTTTGTTGTTTTCATGTTGATCCGTGTCAAAAAGCCACATGAAACCTACTTTGATTGAATGCTGTAAAACGATAAAACATGAAAACTTCCAATAGACACTGTACACACACATATATACACATACAAACACAAACATAGCGCAACCTTACAGGAATTCTACCCTGAAAATCCCTTTTCCCCGCACTACATAAACACCACGCCTCCTCCTGTATCGGCACCAGACTTGTTTTCAGTCAGGAGAGACTTAAATGAGTGATGGAGTCTAGACACTGGTGGTGGTGGTGGTGGTGGTGGAAGAACGTCTGAAGATCTGGATGTGATGAGGAGTGTGGTCTTTTGATGAGCTCCACCCGGACACTGAATGATGTGATGACTGGAGGTGTGACAGGGGAGGAGCGATGTCCACACCGAAGTGACAGCTGACAAGCGTACGTTTTGGCAGCAGCGATACGATTGGCTGACGGAGAACGTGGGCAAAATCTGGTTGGATAAGTGAGAGGGTGAGTGCCCATGATCAGCTGATTAGAGAAATCCCCGCAGAATTGTCCAGTATGGGTGAAACTCTCCCAGTGAGGCTGTGTGAAACAGCAGATTATCAGGGCCCTTTATGCTTTGAGGACCCTGGGACGTGCCCCTCTTGCCCTTTGAGTAATCTGCACTTGCATAATCACAGCCTTTCTTGAGGGCTTAAACCCCCCCCCCCAGTTCTTGAAGAATACTCCAAGTATTACTGAAGGAGGACAGAAGACACAGTGAGGAGGTTTGCTCTCACCTAAAACCTAGCACCCCTGAAACTGAATCCCCCAAATTTTCCCCCTTCATTTCGTCTTTTTTTTGTGTTTGATGTGACTTTAAACTTACATTTGTCTGCGTCTCTGTCTCTCGCCCCTGCATGTCAGCGCAGATTCGCCTCTTAACTCTCCACAAAAAGCTTCCCTCAAAGCCACTTCTTAGCACTCTGAGGCGTTCGCTGCTAAATCACTCTGATTGCACTGGGAAGCCTTTATGTGTGTGTGTGTGTGTGTGTGGGGTGGGAGGCGTTCAGTGGCTCTCTGGAATGTGGGAGTTCTTTTTGTCTTGGCGTGTATGTGTAACATCACTTAATGGAAGTAATGTCAGGCCAGGTCAATGTCACTGTGTGTGTGTGTGTGTGTGTGTGTGTGTGTGTGTGTGTGTGTTCAGAGTTGGCCTGGGAAACGGTTTGAAAAGACTTTTTCTTCTTCGGGTCATAAAGTGAAGAATCTCGGTTTCTTCTTTGTGTTTTCATTTAATAGGAGTTAAACAGAGAATTCCCTTGTTTTGGCTTTAGTACACAGTTCTATTACACGCGCGCGCGCGCACGCACACACACACACACACACACACACACACACACACACACACACTTAAACACCCTCCAAGCTGACAGTGCACTCACTTGTTTAAGCTGGATCTCAGCATCCACATAGCCAGATCATTAGCTCAATCAGTGGCCGTGTATGTAATGCCATAGTGATTATTATTGCTAGCAGAACAACACTCAGTCGCTCGCTGTGTTGTTTACACAGCGTCTCCATACACACTGTGACATCAAAACCAGCAAAGTTCACTTCATTCTTGCCTTATGGCATTATATTTGTGTCTCAATTCGGACTGTGTAATGTGACATTTTGAGCGAGATAAAATATTTTTGCATGCACTATTACATGCAGTATTATTATAGCTTGTTGCTATTATCCAAGCCTGCAACAATCATTTTTACTCACTCTCTCAAGTTCCCTGCGTGACGCTGAACCATGCTTACATTTGAATCGTACAGTGAGAGCGTGAAAGTGGCAGGTCAGGCCAGACGAATACATGTATGAGTATACACACAGTTTGTACAAGATTAATAAACACACAGCTTCAAAGATTCTTGCGACGCTACAAAGGCCTCAGCATGCTTCAATTAAAGCACACACCCACTTCTTCAGGTGTGAGGGTGTGAAAGAAGGCACAGGGTTGAACTTACAATTTCTTTTGTCACCTTTTTAATGGAGTGCAACACCACGAATACCTTTGAGAACAGAACTGTCTGACACTGTGCACCATTATCCCCATTTGTACAGTTTTTCACATCGAGACCACATAGACGCGGAAAACACAATTCCTGTGAAAGATCAGGGGTGTGTGTGTGTGTGTGTGTGTGTGTGTGGCCATTCAGAGCAGGTATAAACACTTCTGGCTTTTAGACGTGGTCGGGATGATACGTCGTAGGAACTGGTTTGTGTGAAGCATACTGAGGCCTTGACAACATCCCCTTGCTTCCAACCTTTGCTTTGCACGACCGCAAGAGACATCAGCGCTGCTCCCAGTAGACCACACACACTGTAATGGACAATCCACTCTCATGCAATGTTTCTGAATGTATAACAAATGGTGCAATATCTACATCTCTCTATGTGCAGCACAGTAAAATTCCTTTACCCGTTCTGTGAATTTGTACATTATAGTTGTTTTTCATAATTGTTCTTATAGTTTTTATAGTCTTTATTGTTTTTATTTATTATATTTTGATTTTTCCTACTTATGTCTCTTGCTATTGCACTATCCTGTATGCTGCTATAACAATGCGAATTTCCCCGCTTAGGGATTAATAAAGGATTATCTTATTTTATCTCTAAGAGGTCGCTTGTCAGGAAAACATTTATGGCAACTACCAGTCTCGAGTGAGGACATTCCCAAATATTTGATCCTTCCGTATTACAGCTTAAGTCTGCAGGAGAATTGAAATGTATTCTATTAAACGTTGTGTTTTCGAGCTTCTTTTGGGACTGACTACCTGCAGTGAATGGAGAGTCATTTACCCACAGTGAAGGACAAAAAAATAAAAAATCAGCCAACTGCGATAGACAGTTTCTTACTGTCCTGTCAAAATGAAAGGATGGATGTCATTTATGGATGTAATGACAGGAACAAGGGAAAGTACTACAACAACCTGAAAGGCTTTAAGGAAATGGAGATTTGATGACTGCAAAGTGTTGAGCCTGATAATGTTTTTTTTTTTGATAGAAAATGTAATGTGACTGTGTGTGTGTGTGTTTGCTACTTGGAATGTCTTGTTCTGTTGAGCCAAAATCTGCTGGAGGGGAGTATAATTGCTGACAGTGTCTCATTAGAAAATAATTGTGTTGCTTGCGCACACACATATTGCTGCCGTTAAATTTTAATGACCGTTCCTAAGCCGTGCTTGCAATAAAAACCGACTCAGTCTTTCTGCTGTGTTCAAGGAATTGCACATAAATGTCCAAGTTGGTGAGTACATAACGTGTCATGTCATGAATTTTTGTAGGCAAGTAAAAAAAAAGTAAAAAAAAAAAAGTTGCAATCTGAAGGAGCTCTTCATCCACAGTGGACACATGCATGCTGGACTGCTTTGCCAATTTGCAAGTGGCAACATGTTCCTAGTTACCATCACCACCATGAAGTGCTCTCATAGATGAAGAGTACATTGTTGATGTGACAAAATGTGTGATATCCATTGAATAAAATCAGACAGCGCTTGTTACATAGACCTATTAAATGTCCGTCCGGGTCGCGGTGGCAGCAGGCTAAGCAAGGCAGTCCAGCCGTCCCTCTCCCCAGCAACGTTTCCTAGCTCCTCCTTGGGGATCTCAAGGTGATCCCAGGCCAGATGAGATATGTAATCCCTCCAGCGTGTTCTGGGTCTACCCCGAGGGTCTCCTACCAGTTGGGTGTGCCTGAAAAACCTCCAAAGGAAGGCGCCCAGGAGGCATCCTGATCAGATGCCCAAACCACCTCAAGTGGCTCCTTTCCACGTGAAGGAGCAGCGGTTCTACTCCGAGCTCCTCACCCTATCTCTAAGGCTGAGCCCAGCCACCCTGTGGAGGAAGCTCGTTTCGGCTGCTTGTTTCCACGATCCATTTCTTTTGGTCACTACCCAAAGCTCATGACCACAGGTGAGGGTTGAAACGTAGATCGAGTGGTAAACCGAAAGCTTTGCTTTGGCTCAGCTCCCTCTTCACCACAGCGGTCCGAAACAATGCCCGCATTACTGCTGACGCCGCACCGATGTGCCGGGTCGACCTCACGCTCCATTTTACCCCGAGATACTTGAACTCCTCCGCTTGAGGCGGTAACCCCCTCTCAACCCGTGACCCCAGTTCACCTTTTTTCTGGCAGAGAACCATGGCCTCAGACTTGGAGGTGCTGACTCCTGACCACTTCGCACATGCTGCAAACCAGCCCCAGTGCGTGCTGTAGGGCACAGTCGGATGAAGCCAACAGAACCACATCACCCAGCCCTTCCTGGAGAATCCTGGGTTACTCCAGGGCCCCGTGATTTGCCGTGATTTAGAAACATTTGTGGTGACTTCCTCTGTTGAACTGTTTGTGCAGCGCAAGTCCACTACTGAGGTTGCACTACTTTCCAGGAAGTAGCAGTGTTCCAGAAAGTTCAAGTGCCCATGTCATGAGGTCCTTTTTAGAGTTGCTTTTTTCATTAATTAGTGACTTGGAAAAAAAGCGGACTTGATGTGCTTGCAGTGTATAGCTCTGTAAGACCCCAGGAAGATGTAGATGTGAAGTCTGCAGCACAGAAATGCAACAGATGGTGTTGGGCTAATAAGGTGTACGATTAACATACCTGCCTGTGTTTGATGATAATGACAGTATTCCTGGCTTGTTAGGTCCGGTCCGGTTTGGTCTGAACAGCAGAGTTGATTTGATGCAAGTCGACACACGAACACGGGAAGACACCCCCTCCCCCACACACACACACTGGCATGCACACATCACATTTTCTTTCCTCTTCTTTTTCCTCCTCCTCCTTCTCCTCTTCCTCTCCTCCATCTGCTCCTGTCTCCATCCCTCCCTCCTCACTGTGGGGAGGTGCCAACACACAGATGTGCCCTCTGGCAGTGGCAAGACTGATGCCAGTAGTAACAGGTTGCAACACACACACACAGTAGTGGTTCATTTGCAACTGAAAGGGTGCGGGTTTGAAAAGTTGGTGGTAGGGCTTTTTTTGTGGTCGCCGAGAGTTGAAAAAAATGCTCACCTTTGGGTGAAATGCTGCGCTCGTCACTGTCACTTTTTACCCAGCCGTCCAATCTCAGTGGAGGAGGGGCGGGACAAATACCACAAAGACCAACTGAGGTGTGTCCTCGACCATAAAATCTTTAATAATCCCGCTAACTGTGCGTTACCGTTTTCAAAGTCCGTTGTTTTTAACGGGTCCAGTGAGCTCCAGAACTAAAGTATAGGTAGGCTTCACCTCTAGGACACCGATCATCAAGTTATGTTCGTCAGTAAAAGTTGTAAAATCACACGGTCTACACATGTCGTTTAGTATTTTATGTGGAGTTTTCTTTAGCAGGGATTTAACCATTTTAATGCCAGGGCTTGCCTCCCTATGTGGAAATGTTCCACCAAAACAAGTCCCCCCCCCCCGACACTATTTTGCAAGGGCACCGTCGCTGCATCCTGGGCTCAGTGCTGCCCACGACGATTGTTGCGACGTGAAGGAGCAGCGGTTCTACTCCGAGCTCCTCAACCTATCTCTAAGGCTGAGCCCAGCCACCCTGTGGAGGAAGCTCATTTCGACTGCTTGTATCCGTGATCCATTTCTTTCGGTCACTACCCAAAGCTCATGACCATAGGTGAGGGTTCGAACGTAGATCGAGTGGTAAACCGAAAGCGAAGGGCACCATCGCTGCATCCTGGGCTCAGTGCTGCCCATGACGATTGTGATTAATTTAAAGAAAGACAAACACGCTAGAGTGTTTTTTTCTCACCCCTGTCCTAGAACGACGATCGGTTGAGATGCGAGACTATTGATCGCCTAATTGGCTAATTGTTTAATGGTTTCCGCACTAGTTTGTGCTATAAAGGGTTGACCCTCTGGGGATCATAAACATCCACTTGATTAATGTTCAATACCTAGTGTACAGTGGTGACACTTTGACTAGAGGGTGCCTCTAGAGTGTCCTAAATGACAAGGGTTCATCTTCTGGGGAGCATGAATAAACTCAGTAGATTTCATGACAATCTGCACATTAGATTAGAATCTGGAGCTAGAAGAAAGGTCCGTGAATATCCACAGAAATATTATAGTTGATCCTCTGGGGACCTTGAATATCTACAACAAATACCTTTATATTATAACCATTATAATCCAATCTCAACCCAATTTCATTCGTCTCAAGAAATCTTATACTCAATCAAAGGTCCGGTTAAAAGAAAGTCATCATTCTCTGGTCCTTAGATTTGGTTGTTATAGACTTAATATTTGATCTAGTCAAACATTTTGGCATGGGTGCATGGCTGGGTGTGCATTGGGGGAACTCATGACCCGAGTACCTCCCTAAAGTCCCAACTACAGCCAGCTGCTCCGTACAGAGCCGGTCTCCACTATAGACTGGCTGTCATCCAACAGGAGAGAGCGTCTGTCCCTTATAGTCACCTTAACTCACCTCACCACACTCAGGAGCTGTCGGAGCAGCTGACAGGAGCAGGTGTTAGTGTGTGTGTGTGTGTGTGACAGACAGAGATGGAATGTGGAGGTTTGTGTGTGCCAAAACGAGGGGGCATGAAACATGTGGACAAAAGGAGAAGGTTCCACAAACGGGGGACAACACCGTATTGCCCGTAACGTTCACGCGCCCTGTCTCATCTTTAAGCGCCTCTCACTTAAGCGTAGATGTGAGGACGAAGTGCTGAACAGCAAATGGCTCAATTTGTCATCACCATCGAAGGGATGCAGCTTCAATCTGCTGTGAGTGGGAGCCCAGAGCCAGGGGCCATCATTAGGATACTGGCAATCAATGCTTTTTTTTTTTCAATTTTTTTTTTCAAAGGAACTCATAAAGCTGTGTGTGAGGGAGGGGTGTGTGTATGTATGTATGTGTGTGTGGGTACACATGGATTTAAGACCTGGCTGCCTTCAGACAACAAAGACTGACAAGGCGGTGTGGATTTGCTGCGTGTGTCTGGGTGTGTAATCCTCCACTGGGTGGAAGTTGATCGACTGAATCTGTAGAGGGGAGGGGGATCCAAACACACTGGCTCCTGTTTTACATTTGAGCGGGGACACGTGGAACATGAGACTCTTTTGCTTCTGAAGCTTTTGTCGCCTCCCATCTCTTTTTAAATCCAGTCAGGGTTAGCATTTCATTTCCACACTTAGTTTCCGCTACAGGCCAATTTGTGTCTTTTGCATAAAGCAAATATAACGTGACGATTTTCTTCTTCTCTCTCTTTTTTTATGTCGCTGTAAACTGAATATCTTTTGCGTTTTGGAGTGTTGGTTGGACAAAACAATATTCATTCAACTTGTAACGCACAATGCAACTTTATTAGACTCTGCAAAGCATTAACACGAAATACACCATAAATACGAGCAGGTTGGTTGTTCATAGTTTGGCTCAGTTGACTGGGAAATGACTTGTGCATGCAGCACGCTGTCTGTTGGCGTTGTTCCACCAGTACATTTTACCGTAGTATATACTGAAAACCTGTAAATGGGCACATCTCTAAAAATGTGCCTATCAGTTAATTTGTTGTTTAGCCCGTGAAGGGGGGAAAAAAAGCACGGTGGCTGACGGAGCTCAACACACATATTCATTACGGTGTTGTGTTCAATTCTTAATGACACAAAGATGGAAAAAAAAAAGAGGAGCTCTCTGGTTAGCGTCACCATACGCTGGATATGTTTGGACGCAGTAACATCCTCACATTAGAGAAGCTGAAAAACAGCAAATGCTAGGCTTGTTTTTGCTGATTAATTGGCTAACCGATTAGTCAAATAGCTTGTATGCCATCTATATCTATATAGACGCAGTTGTGTTTTTTGGGGTCTTGGTTTCATTAACCGCCTCATAACAGTGAGGTTAAAAATTTGATTCATGGATCAGTGTCATATTGAGCTGTCGGTATTCAGAATCAGAATCAGAATCAGAAATACTTTATTGATCCCTGGGGGGAAATTGTACAGTACCAGTGCTCCCATTCAAGAGTAAAGTAGCATAATTTAGAACTGATAGTATGTACAGAATATAAAAATAAGAAATAGAAAATAAAAAATATACACATTTACAGTATTTAAGTGAACTATTCTATGGCTCAAATCAGTGTGTGTGTTTTAATGGTTGTTAAAGGAAGGACAATTGGAAAATGTGGCACACATGTGACTGACTGAGTGTGTGTGTGTGCGTGTGTGTGTGTGTTCATGCGCGTGCAGCAACTATTTTGGTTCGCCAGCGAGGTTACCAGATAAACACTGGTGGCAGCTGCTGCCATAGCAACAACCATTGTGCTCCCTCCCTCCCCTCCCTCACTCTTCTCTCCTCCCCCTCCCCGACCACTCCCCCCCTCCGCCCCTCTGCCTGGCTCGCCGCTCCACACACACAGCCAGAGAGTGAGGACCAGAGAGGAGAGAGGTCGGCTTTGCTTCGTTTCACCGAGGAGGGGGGGGGTAAAAGAGAGACGAGACCGAGTGGATAGAGAGAAGACACACACACACACACACAAAAAGAAAACACAAGAGGAATAAACTGGAGCGCAAAAGTGGCAGTTCTGAGGGGGAGAGAATGAGTGAGGACAACCACTCCCACTACAGGCTGGACCCCAGCGATCGCCTCAACGGGCTGGGACAGAGGAGAAAGAGACCCAAGAAGGTAAATGAATAGATGGAGAGAGCCACATGGTATAGAGGGAGTGTGAGGGATCTGGAGAAGGGTGGGAGGGTGTGGGGGGGCGCGGGCTGATTCCACCCAGCTGGAGCTGGGGTTAGTGGAGGTGGAGCAGGTGGAGAATAGTGGGAGTGGGTGCTTGTGATTTTTTTTTTTTTTGTTGTGTCAGGGAGTGGTGTTCAGGTTGCATTAAAAAGCTAATTTCTGCTAATACTGATTTTTTCCCCCTCTCCACCTCCACCTCCACCCCTGGAGTAAAGCCATTTCCCCCAGTGGGAGCTCTCCATCTCTGCTGATTCCACATTTTTTTTCTCTCTCTGTCTCTTTGATGGATTACTCCTCCACTGCTCCCCTCAAGTCCATATTCTGCCCCCTGTATTTTTCTTCTCTGCCTCTCAGTGTGTTGTTGTTGTTGTTGTTGTTGTTGTTGTTGTGAACACCTCTAGGTAGTGAGTAGTAGGAGGAGGCTCTCCTCTCACATGCTGGCCAGGGTGGGTCCCCTGCTCCGGCTCGGCTCTTTGTTGTTGTGGACGCCGTTACACACAGACATCAGCTCTCGCCGGGAGACTTTTTGTTTTGTTTTGTTATCCTGTCAGCCTCATTATAGGAGGTCTTTTTTTTTTTTTAACATCCATGACTTGTGATTTGTGCTGCTTATTGTTTTCTGGTTATTTCTGCGAACCACTATCACGAGCATGCACACGCCCATCATCACCCCGTGTGTCAGCTCATGATGAAGGCACAGATTTATCCGCTCCTAGAGACATGGAAATGAGCTGTCAGGTTTTACGCAAGATTAAAATGATTCGCAATCATTCTTTACTTAATGATGCTGTTACTACGATGCTTTGATTTATCTTCTCAATATCCTGAAACCCAAAGTGACTTCATCTTCAAATTGTTTTGTCCAACAAACTGTGAAAAACCCAGAGATACTCAATGTAGGATCACGTAAGACGGAGAAAAGCAGCAGATGCACATGAAAAGAAAAAAAAAATCAATGATCAAGATAAATTGTCTTTTTTTTTTTACCAATCATTTCAGCTCTAATAGTTTTTATTATACAGTCCAATAAATCATCTATATGTCTGCCTATATTAGCTTATATACAGAGAGATTGTATTTTGTTCGCCAGAAAGCACTGAGAAGTTGAGAAGTAAAATGTCTCAGCACATATCTTGATCACAATTCCTTTAAAAATACAAATTTAAGAGATCCTTATTATAACTGCTTGTTTATATTATGCGTTTAGATAAAAAACCCAACGTCATTGGTCAATATAACGTTACCAGATTTTTTGAAACTCTTAAAAAAATCAAAATAGATACCTGAAGTCCAATCACATATTAGTTCATAGTTTGGTCAATACTTGTAATAGTTTGATTTATTCATAGCACTCTTCTAAACGGCAAAGGCGCGTTACAAAGTATTGGATAATTAGAAATAGAAGCAGGATTAAATAGATTTTCTTGTCTTTTTTGTGATTTTTTGAGATGTAATTTAGACGTAGTTATGTGGCAAGTTTTCAGTTCAACAATGTCTACACAAAAACGAAATGCTTGAAATTTTCTTCATGTTTCTATGACAGCCAACAAGTCCTCCAAGCTAAACAATAAAACAAGTTGTTCCTCGTTGCGTCCCTCCAAAAACAAGGTTAAAGGCTGGGTTTAGATTAGGGAGCTAAAGCTAGCTTGGTAAAGGTTCAGGAGAGACTGTTTGCGAGAAACCAACGTTGACTGTTTGGTCCGAAACTGAAAGTCACACTTCTCGTGTGCCCGACCGTCCACCTTTTGCCTAAAGGCCAATCCCTGTTTGATAGAAGGAAGAAAGAGACGGAAAGGTCGGCTTCTTGACATTGTTACTACACCCAAGTACTTGAGCATGTCAGTGGCCATCCTACGCCTTCCTCTCTGTCCTTCTTTCTTATATATGACCAGCCTTTTCCCCCCAGGCCAGAAGGACAGAGCATTTCGACTGACTGTCGGATCCAGTGCTGTCACGCTCATTTGGCTATGTCAGCCTCGAAGCCGTGCTGCTCTGAATGTTCCCTTAACGTTGGTTGGAGAATCTGCAAGCGACAACAAGAGGTGTTTCGTGACATGGCATTAACTGTGATTAACTCTGCGGACAAGCACAGGAGGAGTAATGACCACTTACCCCCCCCCCCCCCTCCCCAAAAGACTAAAGACAAAATAATAGAAAACAAAACACCACAGCAATTAGCATGTAGCCACGCCCCCATTCATAGACCAGAGTGCCTGTTGCCTTAGGGCGTGTCTGCTTCTTTAATGGGCTGAGGAAGTGTTGGGAGGTGCCGGAAAGAAGCACCCTTGTGTAGCGTCACTAACACTGGGTAATATTTAAAAACAATACAAACATACTGTGAGGGACCCAAGGTTGCTGATGTAGGGGCTAATGTTAGACCATCGGGTAGCCATGGAAATCTCCTGGGTAAACCCCCCAAACAAACAATGAGTAACAATTAAAGGCCCCATATACTGCTCATTTCCAGCTCTATATTTTCATTCTGGGACTCCACTAGAGAGCAGCTTTGCATGATTGCACAGTTGAAAAAAGTCCTTCTCCTGGTCCTTTCTGCAGCCCCTCAGTCCCCCTTGTGTCTGAAACAAGCCGTTTTAGACAAACTGAACAACCTCCAACAACTTGAAGAGTAGTCCTGAGCAGAGCGCTCCAATAACTCAGACAGCCTGAGCGGGTGGAGTAGCGTCCCTGTACTTTGTGGACGTACTGTGTGGCTGAGTGCGGCGACTGTACAGTTGTGACATCACAACCTTACGGAAGTCCTGACAGCTTGTTTAAAGAGTTTCTGAATACGGTTTTGATACTGTCACGGTATTTATACAGCACGAGACCTGCTTTATGATCAAAACAAACATGGACATCTCACTTTAAGTCTCAAAAGTTTCATTGAAAAAGTAAAGTAAACACAAACACTGTATGTGCTGATGTAGCTGCTCCACCAACCTCTCAACTGTATGCCATCAGTTAGATTTATACCCCTGTCTACTCTACTGTGATTGGTCAGTCCAAAACAAATGTTACGAAATAGTGAACACCATTTTGCTCTGATTTTTTATTTTTATTTTTTTTTACCAAAATAAAGGCGCCGGAGTGGACCGGTGCTTTCCACACCTTTTATAGCCGAATGGGACAGTAAAGGGAACGACAGAAAGGCTCGGAAGGAGGCAGGTGTGCGAGTCTTTAGTGCTGAATCTCCACAGTAAAGTGTTGGTGTAAGCAGAGGCAAAGCATTTGGCAGCAGGGGGGGTGGCATTCAGGATCAATGGATGAATTATTGATATGCTCCCTCCCCTCCCCATGCTTAGATAGGCACACAGGAACACACAAACACACACACACACATACAAATGCACACTCCTCTGGAGACCTGATCTTTGCTGTGTGCAGGGCAGGCTCCGACTTCGGTTCTAATACAGCGTGTTCTTGGCTCTTTCATAAAAGCCACTAAGCACTTTAATCTTCCACTGCCTCAATTAAAACTCTCCCCCTCACACTGATCCAAATGGGGGGTGGGGGGGTTGAAACACAGCCCTACTGTACCCATACAGCCTCTGCTCATTCGTTGCAGAGTTTCTTTTCAAGGTGAGAAAGACGCAGGCTTCGTTTTTCTGATGAGCGCAGGGGAGGTTTCGGGTTCGTGGCTTTCTGTCCTGCGGGTTAGGACAAGGACAGTTTGAGGAAAGTCAGACTGGCGTTTCGTTTCACTGGAGATGTCCGGGCGCTGTTTGTTCCCGTGACTCAGCGGTTTCTCATTTGGGGGAAAAAGACAGCGAATCATCAGGATTTGTTGCCCCACTCATCTCTTTTATTGGCTTTTCAGCTGAGCCGCAGTTCCCTAGGAACGAAAAGTCTACACAAGATTTGCCTCATGCTTATGTTTGCCTTTTATTGATGATGTCATCAATATCATAAAGCATGTATGTAGCACATATGGTGCTGTATATGATATGTACTGTAAACCTACCCGCGTCCAGTCACAGAGCTGCAATTACAGCTTTAATGATAACTACTATGACTAATAATAATAATTGTAGCGATGAGAGTCAAGCAGGCCCCATGGCGGCAATAGTCAGGCGTACCAGGACCACGATCCACAGGGACCTGCGAGACGAGAAAGCACAGTATCATCCAGTCTTAAGTGTTCATCTTCACCCCGATGTCTTAAATATGAGGGCAAAAACAGTTTCTTCTGTACTCCGAACCACTTCAGACTGGACCCACTCTCAGATGCAGGGCTATAAATGGCTCATGACTCATAGCCGATCAGTTAGCCGGCTGATTAAGGCCAGTTTCCTCTGCTGTCTACACAGTGGCCCATCCACCCACCAGGATGGGCAAAACTCCCAACCCTTTCACAACACACAGTACAAACTGCGAGCCACCTCAGGAAATAAAAACTGTTATCACACATCACATGTTTTTTTTGTTTTTTTTTACACTTGCCAACCACCTGGTTTCCTTTCTAATTTTGAACAATCCAGGAGCAGAAATAGCACCACTTCCTGTGAGTCAATGGATCGTTCACAGGAAAGACTTACTGGTTTCGTGCAACATCACTTTGATATTGGTGGAATGCAACATTCAAGTGGCGAAACATTTTGTTTTTTTAATTTTTTATTTTACATGAAAACATTGTGGATGGTTTCCCTGCAAGCGGTGGATTGTGATGTCGTACGAAAAAAAAGAGCCTGATATATTGATAACTGGTGGCCAAATTGTCAGTGCCGACCAAAACAACCAACACACAATAAATAAACAATTCAGCGTTTTCATTTTCTCATCTGCCACCGTGATTATTAAAGTTTGGTTGAATAGGGTTGGGGGTTCCAAGGAAGATCGCGGTCATGGTTAAAAGAAGGCGGTTGGTAGGAGGCCACGCTACTCACAGTAATTATTCAAATGGCCACAAGAGGAAGTAGGTCGTTTTAAGCATTTGAACGATTGATGAATGCTATCAATTTTCTCAGAAGTTTAGTGGGCAGTTTGACATGACATTTTTCTGAGCGTGTTCATGCTCCCCACAGGATGAACCCTTTTGATTTCCATGACTCTCATGCCTTTGGTCTAGCACCAGCTTTAAGAAGTATTATCGGGGCTGGTTTAGACTTGTAAGCCTTGCCTTACTTTTAAAGACAGATGTTTACAAATGGGGGGTGGCGGAGACAGAGAAAGTCAATTCTAATTCGAGGACCGCTATCGACAGGCGCGACACAATTACTGGGTTACTTCTCTGATGTCTGCTCTGATTTGTCTGGAAATGACTCAGCACGGATAAAGAGGAAGTAGCCAGTGTGTCCAGCTGATCCAGTGACTGTTCACGCTGTGACTCAGCTCGGCGGGGACCAAAAGAATCGGTCTTAAAATCTCCACGTTTACTGTTCGTTCTATGTGTTCTTCATCTTCACCCAGATCTTCAGTCTTGGCAATTTTAATGCTGAGGCAAGGGTTACAGAGAGGATTAGGATTAGGTTTAGGTTATAGTTAGGATTGAGATTAAGCATGCGGGGGGGTGTGTGTGTGTGTGTGTGTGTGTGCGTGTGCGTGTGCGTGGTGCGTGCTGAGATGCTGAGATGCTGTAGGCCATCCTTTTGACTGGAGGCTGATTCTTAAATCATCAGCTGTTTTTCTGTGGGTAAGGAAGGAGCTGTTGGAAATGTGTGTGTGTGTTTGCATGTTGTATCTGTGTGTCAGCAAGCATTCATGTATCCATGTTATTATGAATATCAATGACCCAATATATGTGTTCTTTCTATTTTCTTTTGTTTTTATAACGTGTATTTTTTTAAGTGTGTTCCCAGGCCGGCTTTGATAAGTGTGTGTGTGTGTGTGTGTGTGTGTGTGTGTGTTTGACCCTTTCATGAATTTTTTTTTTTTTTTTTGGACAGCAAACAACAACACAGATGGTCTCTGAGGATGACACTCAGACGTCGCCATAGCGACCAAGAGCCTTGCCGCCAAAAAAGAAAAACCTTTTAGCTGAAAACATCTGAGCTGACATCTCTGGCTCTGGCAGCATATTCTCAGATGTCCAACTCAAAAAATTCACTTCATTTTGCCTAACAAGGAGCCGTACTATGATACGAGGACTATACGTCCTCCTGTGATTTTATTTTTTAATATATCTGCGTGTATAAGTGTATTGTCTGCAAATAATCAATCCCTGATCCTTCAACACTCCCTTGATATAAGGTCAGGTTCTGGCTATTCTCTGGACAGCCATTATTCAAAGAAAAAAAAACAACCCAATACCATAATGGGGAAATGAAGAGATAGAAATGAGGATGAAGATGCTAAGTGAATAGGTGGGGGCCAATGACAGAAAAATAGGTTTAATGAGCGTTTAATCTCAACATGGCGTGGTGTGGCTGCTAATGATAATGAGACAACTTCCATCAGTCTCCTTCTGCTCAGACTCCTGCTGCCACAACACATGATGGCTGAACACAGTGGACGGGGGCCACCTCTTTAAGTGCTTCACTTGTCCCACTTTTCCCAAATGACGCGAGAAAGTAGGCTACACAATCACCAGAGCTGTAAAAGTCGAGATCTTTAGATCTTTCCAGGAAACTGTAAATTAACTGGCCTCATAAAGTTGATATGGGCAGTAGGGCTGCAACTAAGGTCGTAATTTTCATTATCGATTCATCTGCCTGTTATTGTCACGATGAATCTTTTAGTCTTTAAAATGTGAAAAATGCTCGTCACAATTTCCCACGCCTTCAAATTGCATCTTTTGTCCGACCAACAGTCCGAAACCCTGAAGACTCTGCTTTTACCGCCATAGACGACAAGGAAAAGCAGCAGATCCTCACATTTAAGCTGGAACCAGCAACTGGCAACTGGCGTAATCGTCGCATCTCTAATGCCTATTTACACTGTTGGTGATAGTTCTCTGTGTTCGTCACTACGAGGGACATTTATATATCCTTGAATTCTTAAATTTTGTCCATACACATTGGCACTGGGTTTGTTTTTGTTTTTTTGCACTAACAAAAGCAACGACGTGTTTCTTTGTCATCAGGCACAAGGCTGCAAAAAGAGGATAGTTACATCATGGATTGTTGCTATGCCTGTCAGTCGTTCCATCCTAGCACGTATGTAGCATGTAGTCTACAACGATACAACTTTAAACCACAACCATCAATTTTGCCCGCAGAAATGGCAGCTGTTCATGAACTTGAAATCTTGCGTTGCCTCCACCTCTGGGCGACTACAGTTTTAAAATAAGAACCCTGGAAAGGTTTCCTTAATGTGCACTTGTTGAATACATACAGCACATATAACATGCTAATATTGATCCTACTACAACCTTTTTGCCATGTCAACAAACCCAGAGCTTGACCAATCTGCCCATGCTACCGTTTCTTAGCTACATTTGGACAGCCGCCGCTTGATGGGAGGGGGTTTGGAGAATGTTTGATTGCCAATGTGCGAGACTCGTGCGTTTTATTAGATGGTCAGTGTCGAAATTGAAGTAGACAAAGTATCGCGAAACGATCCTTTACGTATAAAGCTGATTTTCTCCGAAGGGCTCTGTCTTTTTTTTTTTATAGGAAGTGGGATGTTAAGCATAAGCGTGATAAGCATATTGTTTCTTTCGCCCAGTCTTCATATTCTCAAAGTTGGACCTTTTCTAGTGATTTCAGCACTGGACCAGCTATCAAGATGATTCTAATGAAGCTCAAAACACCGATGGGTTCAACCACAGTGATCGTTTCCCTGATGAACTGCCAAACCCAGTCATTTGCTGAGCGCCAGGCCTGCATTAGCGCTATACTGACGCGTAGTGACAGGTTTGAAAGCCAGCTCTGTGCTGAAGTGGGAGCGCGCTCAGTCTGACACTAAGCAGGCGTCTCTCCCATCTGATTTATTGATGGCAAGATCCATCCATTAGTAATGCCTGGGGGACCCTGGGGTGGCGCGTGGATCAATGGAGCTTCTCTGGTTCAGACGACGCAAAGGTGTCTGGGCAAGTCAGAGGGGTTTTTGGCTCGGCGAGAGGTCACAGAGCTGAACACCAAGAGGACACCGAGGCAGTCGGATGTGGTTTCACTTTCTAAAACAGAGAAGCCCACCTTTGATCCCATGCAAATTGTGAACTTGGTCGTCTAGTTGGGTGCCACTCTGAGACATTCAAAGTTCCAGCCAGTGGCCGAATGGTTGTACTCTAAATGCTTTTTTTAAAACGTAAGACAAAAAGCTTCCACAAAAAAAATCTATATAAGGACAACACAATCATAAATCGTAAATGTAGTACACGTATGCGCGCTTGCTACTCGTTCACCTTTGCTCGTTATACATTTATGCCCCCGGCAGTTTGAGTCTCTTTTATATTACTTCTCGCCTCCCTCAGCTTGTTTCACTTTCTGTTCCCTCTGGCTTGTTTCCATGGCACCTGTGACCTGTATCCCGTCTTCAGAAACACACAGACACACTTTCTTGAATGCATCAAAAGAGAGGGAAATGCTACAGGCACCACTTCAGCACCTGCCAGTAGGATAGACTACGACATTGTGATGTGGAGCCAATTGTAGTCCTGATTTTGGTGTTCTGACTGATGGCACCATGTTGGACAGAATCCATCGGGGTCAGTGGAGATAAAAATAATGCCGCATGTCATGTTGACAGATGGATTCAGGGACCATTGATTTACATAGTATCAGGGGAAAAAGGGAAAACCTTTCTTTTTGTGTTCTTGCTGGATTTTTGGGGGTTGCCTCTCGACACAACTAATCATAGTCTACCTGTCCTCCATTGTCTTGTCCCCTATAATTATCTGTATGCCAGTTGTTTGATAAATATATATGCTCCTTTTTATAGGGCTTGAACATGCTTTTCCGGGCCGCATGTTAAGACACTTGCACAATTGTTGTTCGCAGAGGTTTGCATGGCTCCATCGCAGCCCACTGGCCGAAACCCGAAATTTAATGGAAAGCTCCACCTTAGCCGCGGCGGTGGGGGCGACATATATTCGGCCCACCCAGCAATCAGAAGAAAACAAACGTGTACTGGACCGTGACGTGCTGTTCCCTCGTGCTTCGTTCTCCTCCGTCTCCCTTTTAAAATTGAACCTGGTGAGGTTGGAGACAATGATTAGCTGTGATCACACAGCACAGGAGCCGACACTGTAACACCACACGCAGGTCTGTTCAAGATTCAAGATTAGAGCAGCTCTGGGCTCCTGTGAAGTTGGGGGTTGGTCTAACAGCGTGTGGGTGTAATGCCAGCTTGATGGGATAAATGCATTACAGTTTTTTTGATTCTGAAAGCACCCAAACAGTGAAGGAGAGAGAGGGGGGCAGGGCAAGCAGAAACAGAATGAGAATGGAGTATATGTCTCTATTCTACGTGTTAAAGATCATGACACTCTTTGTTAAACGTCAATCAAGTGACAAATAGAACATTTCTTGATACATCACTTACGCGCATTTAATTAGCCCAGACAGGGATGGTATTCTCTTTCGATTGACGAAACGTTCCCTCGACAGAGCGGGCGAGTTCATGGGCGAGTGATTTCTTCAGACACGCAGGACAGGGAGGGCCGAGCGGCGTGGACGTTTTCCGACAGCAGAAATTACATCTTAAAAGTTTGGAAAAATTAGATCAGAAAAGAGCGTTGGTAGATGTCACGGAAATGGAGGAGGCCGAGTCACAAGGATGAAAGTAAATGGTAAATGGGCTTCACTGTTATGCCGCTCTTCAACCCGCGACATCTACTGGAAAGAGACCAAGAGAGGTTGTATCTGCAAAACCTCTTGAGTGCACTGAACTAAGCACTTTATTGCATATGAGTTCGACTTTTCATTTCTAAGAGGAAGATTGTGTTGTTCCTTGGAAACTTACATAATCTATCCTTTTTGAAGAAGTTGTAGCTTTTAATCTTGAGGGAACATGTGAAATTGATGTGAAAAGTGGGAGCTCATCGTGTGGGCGTCTAATTGCCCTACTTTTCGATTTTCTGACTGTACATATTGTTTATGGGCAGGGTTTATGCTGAATGTGGTGTTTTAATGCAGAGCTTCCAGTCCAGCCTCTGGTATGAGATGGAACTGGGGAGCGATTGAACAAAGGCACAATCTCTGTTATTGGTTTCCTGTTATTTCTGCCATCCGTCAGCCTCAGTAGAAACCCTACGCAGAATTGAATAGAAAAAGACATTCATATAATAATATGTATATAAAATCTGCATTTTGTTTACTATTGATAACTTATTCTCTAGGCCTCATCACCTGAGGGGCCAAACTGGCCCCTGTGGGTAACACTGTGGGGAGGGAGACATTCAAAGTAATTAGAGAGAAAGGTTACCAGGTTACAACAGAGTGTATGTTTGTGTTTGAGTCGGGCTGGATCTGAACCCACAGGAAAGATTTCAAAGAGCACCGTGCCACAAATGGCCTTGATCCAGCTTGATTAAAAAGCATATTATGTAACCTTTGCCCTTCAAAGTGAGAGACAGGTGTGTGTGTCTTTGTGTGTGTGTGTGTGTGTGTGTGTGTGTGTTCATTAATCTCCCAGGCCTGTGTCATCCTAATATACACCTCATACTGTCGAAATCTTATTAGATTCACAGTACGAACTCATCTCCATCCAATGACACCTCAAGGCCATGGCTTCACGTGAGACCAGGGAAAAGAATACGAGTTGGATTTCTCCATCTGTCTTTGTAAATGCTCTCATCCAACCAATTCATTCTGATGTCGCAGTTGGTGAGAAACGAAACAAAACATCTCTCTCAGAGGTCAGAGGAATCTAAACGGTCAACACAAGATGGCTTGATCCACACATCCCCCCCCGGGTGGATTTGGTGCAGTTGAGCACAGATTTTTTTTTTTTGGACACTTAATACTGAGTGACATCCTCCATTGATATGGAAGTCTACGATATGAGTGTCATAGAGTCTACGATATGAGTGTCCCAAAGACGATCAGGAACGGACTCATCAGGTCTGATCAAGACCTTTTTAATGGATAAGAATTATGGCAAAGCCTGGGGGGTTAAGTGTAAGCAACCCAAAGCACGTTGTTAGGGTTAAGTCGCTCCCTTTACCTTGTAGTCTTGGTTAAAAATGGGGGAAAAAGCCAATGCTGACTTTAAGCAAGACGGGTCACGTAGACTTTTTCAAAATTTAACCAAAACCACCATCGCTAGTGTTTTCGTAGCCTGAACCTGCTGGCGGGTCGCAGGATACGGACCATTTCATTCTCTAATATCAAAGTTCAAAGCTTTGTACACCCAATAATTCACCCCAACCTCCTCCATGTGACTTCTGTTCGGTATAAGTACATAATGTTTCTTGGATTAGCAAAAACATTGCCATTTAAAATAGCCAACAGCCCTGAGATGAGCCAACGGCTCTGAGACTTGACTTGGAAGTTGAATGACTGACCTGTGAAAGACACAGAAGTGACATTTGTTTTTTCGTCCTCTGCACACCCTGTTTAAGATGAGATGGATTACTGACCAGATCACTGGAGCCAGTGCCCTCTGACCATGGGGGGGGGGCTCATGAGGACGAGGCTCCCGCTGATCTTGGGCCCCTGGTTAATCTAAAATGATCACGTGTGCGTTGGAATATGACCAAGTGCTTTCCATTGACCAACACTTCATCAGTTCTTTAGTAACTGCTTTTGAATGAAGCCTGAGCCTCAGTTTGGCTACAGCTAGGCCGAGCTACTCTACGTATCTAAGTGTCAGACCAGGGGCCCTTTTTTCACGAATAGTCCAGATTGAAGGAGGCTGTCTAGCGTTGTTTCTACAGTCATTTTTATTTTTCTGACATCTCGCCACTGTGGTCAAAGAGTGCCTCAGTTTACCTTGACACATAGATGATCTTGATGATAGTGACTGTCAACACCGTGCCAAGTAACACATCTGACACTGCGATCCTCAGTGCTGCGGCGAGAACTCGCCAGTCATTTCAGTGAGCACACCAGACCACGTGCAGCAAGCGTTCAGTACTGTTTTAACCCAGTGGGCTTCAAAGGGGCTGCTTTTTTTTATTTTTAAAATTTGTTTTTTTAAAGGCCTGTCAGATTCAATGCAGCCAATCAGAAGCGTTTCCCAGAATGCCTCAGTCTATACATATGACAGGCTGCTAACCCACCATCTGTCCCCTGTTTACAGAGGGGGGGAAATGCTCATGTCTCACAATTCTCAAATGACTTAAGTGAGGTTTGACAAATTTCTGAAGGACGTCGCGTCGAGTCTCATTATTCCTGTCGTCACTAAACGTTGATTCTGCATGTCTTGGAAAGTCTGAAGGTGTACACATATTAGGGGGACGAGGTGATCACAGGCATCATGGTTTTAAATTAGGGCGGCACTTTTTTTAATTTTTTAATTTTTTTAGCAAATTTAACAATTAGCAAAGATTGAAAACATGCAAAAACACTGGTGAGGTTCTTTAAGTCCGGTGTGTGGAGGTTCTTAGACTTGGGCTCTTGGTCTCCAGTAATACACATCCTTGAATCCTTGAATAAAGCCACTCAGGAGCTGAATAAAAGGGAGTAAAGAGGTCATTACCCAGCAGCCCTCTGTGCTGCGGAGCTACGTGATGTAACCGCTCGTGCAAAATCAGCCTCCGACCGTGTTTGTGGGTGTTGGTGTTCGACCTCAGTCTCACTACAGACTACAGACTCGGAGGACAGGACCCCCCTCCCCTTTCCAGCAACAAAAGACTTTGTGGCTCTGACCTCTGCAGCAGCAGCCCCCCCCCCCGACTTCCTGATTGAAGATTGACCTTTCTGTGGAGGCTGAGGGGGTTCACTGGGGATTTGTTGAGCTTTGCTGTGGTGTGAGAATCTGTGTGTTCTTTTTTTATTTTTTTATTAGAACTGGGTGGATGTGGTTTGAGGCCTTTAAAGGGTCATTCTGTTTTGTTCCGTTTTGATAGTACCCTGGTCCCAGTTGTATAGCTTTTCCTTTACGGCTGTTATTTGCAGAGTTTTGTACTGAATCACAAACCTCAGGCTTCTGTCTGCAGCTCTCCTACCGTAGTTGCTTTCTTAGCTGTGTGTGTGGTGGCAGGGGTGTACTCGTGCGCCTGTGTGAGTGTGTGTGTGTGTGTGTGTGTCTACCCACCAAAGCCTAGGCCGCTGCGTTCAAAGGCCTCGTCTTGGCGGCCCCGGGGGCTGAGAGCTCAGGTGCAGAGATAAACAACCCGAGATGGGTACTGTGTGTGTGTGTGTGTGTGTGTGTGTGTGTGTGTGTGTGTGTGTTTTCCCTCTTGAGTTTTGATAAAAATAGATGGTACGCTTCCTGACATGTCTTGACTTTTGACTGTATCAGGATATTGAAGCCGTCCTTAGAGTCCTGTTCACCTGTATTTTATCCCGGGGAAAATAGTGGATTCATTTTTCACGTTTGTCACGTTTCACGCAAATTCAGAATCAGATTTTGGTGGAACTCATCGTGTGGGCGTCTGGAAAATTAGGAGACAGTCGGAGAAAATTTTTTTTTGGAACAGGTATGGTTTGTCACCTCTCTGAATCGCTGCCCTCCTGCTGGTGGGCTCCTTGTGCTGCATCCTGACACACTTTATCGGGACTATTTCACCTCACTGTGATTTTTACCCTGTAACAGATACGACCTACAATATTGCAATACTATAATATTGGCGTACTTTTTGCAGAAGTGGTTGCAGTTGTGACTGCACCCCCCCACACACACACTTTCGCCTGCCTCCTCCTCTCGCCGTCCATCCGTGTCATTTGGAGGCATGAAGCCACAAAGCCTCAATGACGGCTGAGCCCACAGTAGTTGGGCTAATCCAGTTAGCTCGGCTCCACAGTGCCACCAACATCACCTTTGTTTCTGCTAATCCCGTTGGCACAGCCTCGCCACACACACACACACACACACACACACACACACACACACACACACGCGTGTCTATACAGATGCGCCGCAATATTATTCTCATCCTTCACATACAGATGAAGAGTCACACACGGAGAGAGACCCCCCCCCCCCCCCCCGTGGATTAAGAATGCATGAGTGACACCTCTTTTTATGTAACATGATAAAGCAGTAGTGTGACGGGGGATGAGTTCCATTAAAAAAAAACAACAACAAGCTTTTGTTCGATTTTCTTATCATTTTTAAACACTCCCCGTCGGTCAGCCATCGGTGGATGTCGGCGATGCCGCAGATTTACTCTCAACGCCGGTGATGAACCGAGGCTCCCCCATGGTCAGGACTGAAAATTGGGACCAAATAGATCCAAAATGGAATTTACCATTTGGGACAAATTTCCTCGCCATTTATTAAGCTTGTCATTAGTGCTTGCTGCCAGGCCACGTATCTTGTTTGTCTTTCTATAAAGAGTTTCAGAATAAAGGTCCATCTTACCTAATTGAGACGCTATAGATGTAATGTAATGCAAACCTTGTCTCTGATCGAGCAGCAAGCACGATTTATTGACAGTGGAATGAACATTCTTTCACTGCGGATGATACAATAAATATAAAAAGTCAGAGGGATGCCCACTTTACCGAAGCCATGTGATATGTGGTGCCTTTGACCCCGGTGACCTTTTTGATATGTCACGTCAGGGTCTTATCGAGGCCAAAGAATGGCAAAAATCAAAGTCAAAACATATTGTAATGGCTCTCTGGCTCTAAACATGCAGCTTTATCTCCGGTTCACTCAGTCGCTCAGCCGGATCTCTAAGTACTCCACAATCTCGGGAGCAGTAGTGTGTCACGTTGTCAGGCGTTTGGTTCACATTCCAGAGTCTGTGTGTGTCACAGGGTCCAAAGCCCATTCTCAAACAACAAGGCCCGTCATACATGTGAGAGCAGCGCTGGAGACGTGACAGCTCGCTGAGCAGCGACGACGGAAAAAAGGGCCAGCCCATTCATTTGGCACAGAAAGATGGCCTTGTTACGCAAGACCCTCCACCGCACCTCGCGTCCCTCCAGCCCCTCTTGCTTCTCCGAAGTGACACAGAGGAGCGAAGCACAAGGCAACCGCTGTCATCTGTATCTCGGAGATGTTCTGTTGATGTTTTGGTCAGTGTCGGCGCTCAAATGGAAGGAATCCAGGATGAGAATTGAATGGAACACATTAGAGGGGGTCAGAGGACCAGAGCTCTGGCTACAGTCCGTCTTAATTGGTCGGACAGACACAGTCAATTGGAGGCACGGCTTATTTTCCACATTAACTACCTGATTTATATTCCAAGCTAGCCCCTTCAATTCTGTTTCATTAGTGTGTATTACTCCAGCCCATTTGACTTTTTAAATTTGGACTATTTACTGAGGCGAATGGCACAGTCGCCACATAGAGCCTCCTTGTAAGTAGGCACAGCGTATGGAGTTATATTTGCAAGCACATGAATTATATTCTGAAGAGCAATTATAATTTGATTTTAGCAAACAATAATCTATTCTGTGCTCGGTGACGTTTTGCCAGCTGTCTCTACTAGAAACAGGACGGGAGAGAA
The DNA here is from genome assembly GCF_043641665.1 of Enoplosus armatus. Classification (NCBI taxonomy): domain Eukaryota; kingdom Metazoa; phylum Chordata; class Actinopteri; order Centrarchiformes; family Enoplosidae; genus Enoplosus; species Enoplosus armatus. The sequence goes on from NC_092202.1 coordinate 15,618,136, forward strand.
AACGGCTAAACAGAGATGGCCTCACGCAGTTCTTTGATTGGCTGAAGCTGTGGTGCGCTGTAACACTGCTGTTGCCTTATTGCACTCATATATGTGACAAGGCACCCTCCTCAGAAACTGGCCAATCAGGTGAAGGCCGTAGAATGAACCTAAAGAGGTGAACAAAAACACATATATTACTACTACTACTAATACTAATGCTAAATATTTTTTACATTCTCTGTCTAAGATCTCCCATCGCTCCACTCCACACATTTTATTCATGAGGGAGTGCTAAAGCAGAGATTGCGTGTTTCTTGTTTACAGCCGATTACTACATACATCAACCTTAATCTGAATAAAACGCTGCGTAGAAACCGTCGCAGCGTGACCTTTTTAATCAAGGTGCTCCTTTCTGCACTGGTGTAATAATTCACAAATGCTTGGCAGGTAATAGCCAATGGGAGTTGGACGCGGAAGCAGTCTCATTGGCTGTGACGCCTTGGTTCTCCTTCTACCCGCTGAATCCCTATCAAGTCACCTTCGACCCCCCCCCCCCCCCTCGTCCGAGCAAATGCATCCTATTTACCTTGATCTGACACACAACACAATACAGCGTACGTAAATGTGTCCTCATGATGTTCCTCTGCTCTGCAGCCCCCCACCCCCACCTCTAGTGTCCTCAGGCTGTGGTGAATAATCACACCCTGCCCACCCCACCCCCCGTCTAGCCTCCATCCATTATTCAACACCGCCACGGAGGGCACGTTGTGTACGTGTGCACATAAATGTACCTGAGCATCACGTCCGTATGTTTTACGTGTTGGACATGCATGCTCTTGCACTTGCATGTGAGGAAAATGTGTGTTGGTGTGTGTTTCTGAGCATTAATACAGGCTGTAGGGGATCGATGGGGGCACAAGTGTCAGCCTTCCTCTGTGGACAGTATGGGTTTGGCTCGCTTAAATTTCTGTCATTACAAGAAAGACTCATTTGTTTTTACAGTGAAAGCTTTTGGACATGTATTCTGTGATTTTGTGATTTGACATCCCCCCCGAAAGTCCTCCAGCACGGCAACATGAGGCCTGTAAATATTTCTAGTAATGCTGCTTCAGCTGTGGCGCCACCTGCTGACAGAGGCTCCTTATTACATGAATCCCATATAGCACTAGACACTGGGGGGATGGTATAGGAGGGAGTCTCTTTACCTGCAATGTTTTCACCTATTTTATCTTAAAATCTGCAAGTATGTCAACAAAATGTAGGATTTCAAAATGACAAGGCGCTTGAAGACATTCCTTGGTAATTGCTTGCCATTTCACTCAAATCGAATGAGAAGATCAATATTTATTTTCATCTCTGTGTGTCCAGTCCAGCAGAGATACAGAGGATGATCCGTTGACTCCTGGAACAGGTTACAATGCCGCGAGGTTAGCGAGTCCGTTTATAGTGAGTGTGCTGAGAGCCAGTCAGCCCTGAAAGAGTTTAGTTAGCCCAGGTCAACATTACTTTGCTGCCGCAGAGGAAATACATTCACGGCAAGTGGAAACAGAAACAGACCAGGGACCGAATCGGCTGTCAAACAGGCAAACGTTGCCTCAGGTCGTGAGATGAGCTAAAACATCCATTTTCAGTCTGTTAAGTGTTGTCAGTCAAGTCACTTCCTGTTCCCTCGTCTGGAAGTCGATGGGTTTTTTCGGATGGGTTTTTTGGTGAGATGCCAGAAATAAGGTCTGTGGTTACACACAAGCTTAAGAGTTTTCAACGTTTTGCTGTACGACATGAAAGACGCCAGTAGATACCCCCCACTTATGAATTTTGAAGCTTTTACGTGTCTTAAAAAAGGCGGTTGCTAACAAGTGGCTAAATGAGGCTACAGTGGAAGGTCATCTACTCACTAGTCTGCCTTTACAGCCTCGTTGTGTTTATGCTCTATATCTATCTGTCTGTATATAGCTATCTATCTATATTCTCCTTAAAGTGAAGCTCAGTGGTGGTGACGTTGAAGTCATGTGACCGTGCTGTAGTTCCTTTATAGCCTAACGTTAGCTTTTTACTTCTAGTGATTCCGTCTATGCTTCAAACATCATTAAAGGGGTGTTTATCAGTGAAGATTATCTCGCTGAACAAAAACGTGTAAGTATCTTAAAACTTTTGTTTTGCCACTGAGCTCTTTTTCTGCAATAATCCAAAATCCCATGGAAAAAAATCCCATTGGCTTTTTGTGGAGGGGACCTGGGGTGATGCTAACTTCCGGGTTTTCCTGCAAACATACGTCAACGCTCTATAGACCCTGCTTTTTGAAACTTTCTAATGAAACCTTTTTATTTTTTTTTTACCAGTAACAGTAAGAGCTGGAACTCAGTAGACATGACATCATCCTCGTTGCTCTTGGAGACTGAGCTTGGCAACATCCTGCCAGCTACAGAGGGAATACGGCTGCTTAATTATGAAAAAGAAAAAGAGAAAGTTAGTGAGCATACTGCTTTCTCTTAAAGGAGCGTTTCTGGTTGTTTGATTCCGACCTGGTCCAGTTTTTTTAAAAGTGAATTAATTGATTTGTCTAAGAGCTTTTCTCATTTTTGCAGTTATTTGTCACCTTCATGACGTGTAGCGACACACACAGCTGCGAGCTCAGGGTGGCATTCTGTGTTCAGAACGTGAGGCTGTGTTAAAGGGGGAAAAAAAAACACCTGGACTGTTTTTTTTGTGTATTTCCACATTACCTGTGTGCGTACACTCCAGCTTGTCCGCCCTCCATTGTCTCTTTATTACACCATTCTGATTCTAGGTCAGTAGAAAAGACTCCTCTATTTTCGTCACATAATCCCCTCTAAGAATGCACACACCCCTCAGTGCGCGTGCATCCACGTGTGTGTGTGTGTGTGTGTGTGTGTTTGCATGCTGGCCGCAGTGTGTTAATACCTCCAGCACGTTACACACTAATCCACTCAGTCCACCACACAGTCGGCAAGACTGTCCTGCGGGCCCCCCCCACCGCCCCCCTTTCCCCATCTCACACACACATTACGCACGCTCCCAATCTCGGTTCAGACGTTCCGAGTCATACACACATTGGATATATTTCACCCTGGGGTTGTTGTGGCCTCTCTGGGAGCACCCATGAGCGCAGGCATGGTGGTAGGAGCAACAGGCCAGGTAAGCTTTGATTGGCAGGTCGTCCTCACGCGCTCGCTTTATGGATCATTCTGAGCTGTGTGTGCTTGTAATGTAGTTGTCGTGTCATGAGGCCGTCCTGCAGAGTGAACTGCTCAGTGTTTGGACACATTTTTAACATATAACGTATGAATTTAAGAGCCTGGAAATCAGTTTAAAGCACTAACATCGCTCAAAAAAAAAAGACAAGCCCTAAATTGACTAAATCAGCAACTTCTCCTGCAGCCTCCTGCACACAACGACAACTCTCTCCGTCCGCGGTTTGAATACGATTCTGCATTGTTTGACTTTGGTGTAAAACTTAGCGTTTCATGTGAAGTTGGCGTGAAGTCGAGGCGAGTTTGGAGTAACACTAATTTGAATTAGATAGGAATGTATTCATGGTGTAAATTCTGCAGTTACATGGGGAAAAAAAGGGCCAAATTTTGTACTTTTGGAGAAACTAAATGGTCTGTCTGATGTAAATGGGGCTTCTACGCATGCCACAAACCATCTGTGTGTATCTGTGTGTGTTTGCTTCATGCATGACGGAAGACATTTCACTGTCACAGCTGTTCCTTTACTGAGGTTTGCAGTCTGTCCTGTTAGCAGCTTCGGAGCTCAAAGTCCCTCTCCTTGTAAGCACGGCCCGGCCTTCTAATTAGTGCTGTCAGTTTGGGAGTGTGATGACTTGCCTGCTGTGGTTTCTCTCTCTCTCTCTCAATGGGAAACCACTCTGCACTTCCTGGGTTTTTAACCCCTAATCCCCCATAACCAGGATTCCCCTGCTCCATCTTTTCACACCGGATTAAAATCCGAGAGACTCATTAGCCAGACAAAAGCTATGAGGCTAGTTAAGCAGGTCTTTGCATCAGTGTGCAACACTTAAAGTGGCGCTCATAAGACATCATAAGCCCAGCGTGACTGCACGGTTTATTATTATAATCCGATCAGACAGTTCCAAAATATTGGAGTGGAGCATTTCAAGGGACAAGTCCGTAGTTATTTTCATGATAGTGAATAGCAAGTACATTTCTGATGATACAGTATGTATTTAATAGTTCCTTTATAGCCTAACGTTAGCTTTTTACCTCATTTACGCTTCAAAAATCATAAAGGTGGAGTTCATTAGTGAAGATTATCTTGCAACAACACGTGGAAGTATCATAAACTTTTGTTTTCTGCAATCATCCAAAATCCTATGGGAAAAAAATCCCATTGACTTTTTGTGGAGGGAACCGGGGCGATGCTAACTTCCGGGTTTGCCTACAAAAATACATCCTCCCTGCAATACTCCATAGCCAAACTACAACATTAAACTGTTGATTTCTGGTAAGCTGATGTGTGTATGCTTGACCAGATATGGTTTGTTACTGAGAGGAACGACCAGTGCTTGCTGATAACAATGGTCGGAATCCAGCACACCAGCAGCAGGCTGCTAAGCTAACGTTAGTTAGCCCACGCAACATTAGCCTAGTAGCCAAAGAGACTGAGAGCTGTCTCAAGGATCAATTTAAATATATATATACCAGCAGTTTGTCTTTGTTAGCAGTTAGATATATATATCAGTCATCACTAGATATAGCTATACAGCTTTTGGATGTAATAATTATTTTTGAGTAATCATTAAATTTAAGTATCCCAGTAGTGTAGCTATCATCACTGCATGTGAGCTATCCGCTGTGGCTTTCTAGATGCAGGTACATCTAGGACCCTTTCCTGAGGACCGTATTTTTCATCACATGGCTTTCTACAAAAAGGTGCTATTGGTTGCATTGTGGGAAATGTAGGATTCAGTGTTTTTGGAGCTTGACCCATATTAGGGGCTTAAAGTGCCATATCTCGTTCTGTCTGGTTTCTGGTGTTATTTCTGTTGTCGACTGACATGTAACTGGTTTGTGTCGATTATTTTTGTTATTTACTCGTTGTACAGACTGATGGCCAGACCTAAAATTTAAACCATAATACTTTATTAATGTATTTCAGGGGGACTGATCGAGCCTCTGTAGTAGTAAAAACACTCCACCTATGGGCAGGTGTCCTCCATTCAAGTTTTATTATGTGCACACAGCCCTCTAATGTCGAATTAGGGCAGAAACTGGGATCTGCTAAAGGTGTGTGTGTGTGTGTGTGTGTGTGTGTGTGTGTGTGTGTGTGTGTAAAGATGAATAATGCGTGAAGTGGAGAGGGGAGCAGCAATGGATGATGTCATCAAGGCCTCAGGGGAATTCTGGGACAGCTCATTTGGCTCGGTCGGGCAGGGCGCTGATGAATCAACTCCCCCTACCATGCCTGCTCTCTCTCTCTCTCTCTCTCTCTCTCTCTCTCTCTCTCTCTCTCTCTCTCTCTCCCCCCCCCCCCCCCCCCCGTCTCTGTCTCTCTGTCTGTAATGCTCCCTCGCCCTTTTATGTCCACTATCGGTCGAGATGGGGACTCTTGCTTGTTCAATCCTGACATTCAGATGTGCCTTCTATTTCACACACACAAAAATACAACCTCTTTTTTTCAGTGTGTGTGTGTGTCAGTATGTGAGCTCATTAGGGGAGGAAATTTTGTGCTAATAAAACCCAAGGGACTGGGTTATCCAACACACACACAAACACACACACACACACACACACACACACACACACACACACACTCACCCCATGGAGAGCCTTGTTCTTTACCGTCCTTTGCTTCACTGTTGACCACGCCCCGCACCCTTGTTGCTAGGCAATGTGCGATTGAGAGCAGCCGCTGTGTTCGGAGTGTTACTGTAAGGAAAATAGAGACTATGCTTAGTGTTTCACCCACAAGCTTATCATGCTAATGTCAAACAAAAGAATTAAAAATGCACCGTGAAGTGATGTATTATTAAAGCACTTACCCCCATTTAAAATCCCATTTAGCTTCTTTGATAGAGATCTGATACTTGATGATCAGGAATGATAATGTATGTACAGCTTTACTCTGGACAATTGTAACACATTAAGGATATTTAGACCCCCCCCACAAAAAAAACCCCCAAAACCTTAAAGCTGCACTAATCAGTATTTTAGTATTTTTATAGTTCCTTGTTTTGTTTTTTTTCTTACAGCCCACAACTTTCCCTGTTTTGGTTCAGTCACACCCCTCTCTCACCAAACTCTTTTCCAGCAGCAGGCAGCCGTTTTAAGTAGAGAGAGAGAGAGAGGAAAAAAAGAGACTTTACACTACCTGTACCTGCTAAAGAGACACATGTTTTTATCTGGACACATCATGAAGATATTGTAGCTTTTATTAATCCTTCTATTTCATGCTCTGCTAATCAGACGGTTATGGGCAGCGAGCCTGAAGGCCAAAACTCAGGGCTTTAACCCCCATCGTTATGTTTAGGAGTATGTGACAAGTGATGGCTAGATGAGATGTAATGAACATGGATTATGACATTTGAACAAATCTGATTTGAAGCCAGTGGGTATTGCACCCTTAAGTGCTGGGCAGTGTGAAATAACAGCTGCAATTTCACCATCGTCATCATCTGTGTGAATACAAGAGGGAATCTTCGTCATATAATCACGGACGCATTAAGTGATGTTGCAGTTAGAGCTGTAACATGATGGCCTGGTCAGACTCCTTATTTGTCCCTCGGGGGCTTCCATCAGACAACCGGGAGAAGCTAGAACTTGGCAAAGAGCTAAATTGCTCCATTGTTGTGTGTGTGTGTGTGTGTGTTTGTGTTGACGCTATCTGCTCACGGTACACTGACACATTACAGCTCAATCTGTTTTGGAAGTGGCGATAAATTAAAGGCCCCTCCCCCCCCGGGGCCTCTGAACAACACATCCATGTATGCATACAAAATAAATGTACACACACACACACACACACACACACACACACCATCTCCAACCCCCCACCCCACCACTGCTAGCGTGTCAGAGGTGAGGAATCGTGTTTAAATGGTTTTGAGGAGCAGCACATTTACACAGCAGACAGATAACATCTCTGCATGTGACATATGTTCGTGATCGCTTTAAAATGCAGATTTTGACAGAGACGGCAATGAGGAATGGTGTGTGTTATTGTTGGAGAGACTTAAGGTGTGGTCAGGCTAGCAATGCCTCTTTGTCTGCTCTACACACAAGGGAACCCCCCCCCCCATAAGGATACCCCAGCCCCTCTTGAGGTTGAAGGGATATTTGTGTGTGTGTGTGTGTGTGTGGGGCGTCTCTCTGTCTGGTGTGTGAGTTCATCTAAGGTGTGAAGATGAGTAAACATGCCGTATTATGTCTTTGAAACAGGCTTTGCATTGTAAATCAGAATCCCCATAAACGTCCGTATTAGATTTAGATTGGATTCAAGTCAAACTGTAGTTTATTACCACATTGGATTTTTTTTTTTTTCATAGTTTTGGCCATCGTATTAACAGTTACGTTAACTTTGTACTCGCCGAAGTAATTAAGAGATCTGGGATCCAACACAAACACAAAGCAGCCAGGCAATCAGACAGCTTGTAAACGAGCCCCAGGCTAGCCAAACTGATCTGGAGTCGTGTGATCTTTCTCTGGTCGTCCGGTCGACGGCCACTTTGACCTCTTCCGGTGCGCGCTTGTGAGCGGTCTCGGTCTCGGTCTGGCGGCCGCAGACAGACTGATGCGGTCTGTTTCTGGTGTTCTGGGGTTCATTCGGTGGGGGTGTACCAGCAGGGGATCTTAGGGTGTTGAAATGCCGGTGGCTTCTGAAATGAGGTGATTTAAGGGCCCCCGCGTTTGTGCCAATTTTCAAGAAATCTTTGCTTTTTATGACCAGCAAAGCGCTATATAAGTGAGGTCCATTTACTGAGGCCCAAGTTGTGTGTTCACCGCATATCATCTTGCACACATGATCTGAAGCTGTTTGTCTTTCTTTTCTCCTAGGTAAGTTCAAACGGACGGTGGGACGTTGACACGGGGGCCTGGTTATAGGTATTGTTGAGCCGTTGCTTTAGCATCAGCGCTACAGGACACAGCTGCTCCTGACTGTTGTATTGATTTCAACACTTGGGTGAGCACATCTTCAGCTGAGTAGTAAAACCTGTGTGTGTGTGCGCGCTGCACAGTTGTAGTCGAGCCCGCTACTACTGCCATCATACACACACAAATCTTGTTAACTCTCACATTAGCAGTGATTACAATCTGATACACACACTCACCGAAGAAATCCATGATTTTTTTTTTTTTTGTTGTTGTTGCTCAAAGTCACCAATAAAACGCAATTGGTTTTGTTTTAATGGTCTCTTGAAAACGGCAGCGCATATGACCTGCTAACATGGTGACTTGTTTCCTCCTAATTGTCTCTCTTGGCCGTCCCTCGCTCTGAACCAATCACCTGAGCCCACGAGGCTCAGAGGTCACGGCTCTGTCAGGGTTATACTCCTCAGGCTGTGTGTAGGCTGTAGGCCCCCAGCGCTGAGGACCGCCAGAAAGGTAGGAGCAGCTGGAGGTCCGTTTAATCTCGGAGACCCTCAGCAGATTACCGATATAATACACACCCTCTCTGTTAGTCCAGATCTGCGCAAGATTAGTAATCAGGCAGACACCTGCTTTCTACTCTGCTGTAGGTTAAACCAGGATTTGCACTGTGACAGGCACCAAACACACAAACAGTCCTATTTGATTGAGTTTTTACTTTCAATTGAAACAAAAGAGTGAGGCCAGAACTTTCTGTAAGGAACCGGTTAAGAAAAGGGTTCTACTTTGGATCACAAGTGCTTTATATCGTTATTCAACCAGTGGTAAAGCAGCTGGTTCTATGAACATCCTACCCTGTTGTTGATGCCGTCACATTCACGCAGCATGTGGGCTTCATTGCTCCAGCAGTGTTTTATTGCCACCGTTTGTCCATATAGTGACTCTCAAGGGGGGTTGAAAGAGAAATGGTCGTATGCTGAGATGCAAAGCCAGGCAAAAATGCACATTTGCTTGATCGCAAACGCCCGCGTGTTCAAACAACTAGTCTTGATCCCGATGTGCCGACCACTCTGCGCACTAACAATATAGTCTCGTCTTTTCTCTGTTTTCATACACCCCAGGACATGGAAACTATCCGTATTCACATATTCTTGCATAATAAAGGGGCACTCATTTGTGGTAGGCGGAGGTGTTTGAGGGGGAGGTAGTCCGCACATTGAATGCAGCAAGAAATGTATTGACGCAACCTTTTGACCTTCAATGTCTTTATCGGGCAAGAGTCCATCTGACCAAAAGGCCAATTATATATACATTTATACAAATAACAAAGGACACCACCCAAGATGATTTATTACGTCCATAAAAACCCATAGTGTCCCAAAAGACATATTTTTAAATAGTGGGGGAAATGTGTTGAATGTAGTGATTATATTACCATCTGTAAGTACCCTACATTTTGTATTTCTATAACAGGGGTTTTATTATGAGTTCCTCGTTTGGACCATGGGCTAGGGTTAGGGTTAGGGTTTATTCAGTGTTCAGTTACACAGTATGTAAGTAAGTGTGTATATCAAAAAGTTTGGGCCAGTGTCCAAAGAAAGATCCAAAAGGGTTTTTTAGGGCCATGGGTGTCATTTTGAAGTATATGATCTCCTATTTGTGGGTGGAGTGTGTGTGTGTGTGTGTGTGTGTGTGTGTGTGTGTGTGTGAGTGTGAGTGTGTGTGTGTCCTTTTCTGTATATGCCTTTCGATCACACCATTAACTTGTCCGGGAGCTTTTCCCTTTGTGTGTTGGAGTTGTAATGTTTGGGCCAGGCCATGGGGTGGCGCCATGGAATTACAAAAGCAAAAGGGGTGAGGCCTTGGAAAAGACAAAACATTGCATGTCGATGCCCTCGTAGAAATGAAAGCGAGCACTTGGATATTACATGTGAAATAACGATTTGGTGCCGGGTGCCAGCGTTAGCATGCGGCGTACTAGCACGCGTGACTTTGGATTCATGCGAATAGATGATGGTTGAGCTGAGCACGGTGCGCGTTGTTCTTGAAAGGCTGCCTGAGCAGAGACACTGGTGCTAGTGATGCATTCCCCCATCGTGCTTCTTGGCCATAAACACTGGGTATTAATACTACAATAGGTATCCATTGCTGCCCTCTTCAGTGGGGCTTAAAATACACGGGCAGCGTTGTGATTTCAGCACCATGGACAGGGATTGTGTGGACTGAATCACTGTGGGTTAGTTGTTTTTTTTTTTTTAAGTCGGCACTGCTGAAGTTATCACTCCTGTCTCTGGTTTATAGTGTAGGATATATTACATAGAAAAAAACCAAATGACTTATGTGTTTTTCTGTGTGTATTTACGCACGTGTGTGTTTGCTCTGGAGCTGTGAAACCTCCCAGCCACTGAGGCAGACTGTACCATTTCGGACCCGCCAGCAGGGGAGGTTAAAGACGCTGACTGGAGTCCCAAGTTCTACCCCCTCTGACTGCAGCCGAAGTGGCACCTCCCCGGCACTCGCTGATGCTTCCGTGTCCTGTGTCCCCTCCCACATGTGGTTTCCTCCAACTCCTCCCGCTTCTATAATCCCCCGCACACACACACACACACACACACACACACACCCCAACCTCCCCTTCTGGTCTTGTATTTGGAGAGTCCAAAATCAGAGGCTTCCTAGGTTCCCATAGCATCTGCTGCTACCTCTGCAGCCCCGAGTGGTAAAGGGAGGGGAGGAGCTCTCCCCCTGCCTCTTTCCAGCTCCTCTGCCTTTCTATTGGTCTTCTAGCTTACCTCTTGGTGGCGTGTACTGGCCCACCCCTCCTCCCTCCCTCTCTCTCTATCCCTGTCTCAGATGCAGTTGTCCTGGCAGCAGGGAGGGAGGCTTTACAGACACTCACACTCTGCATGGGTGAGGAGAGCTGGTGGGTTAGAGGACCAGAGGATATTCGCGCTACCTCCTATCCTCTTCCCGCTCTCAACTGCTTGCGACGATTTGCCGTTGGGCCATAAAAAAAAGAGAGTCACCTGGTGAGGAGGGGGCTCGTTTCCTTGGATGATTGGCTTGCCAATGAGGCGGGCATTCTGAGAGGACTTCTGAAAGTGATTTAAAAAGAAGCCTTAGTTTTCTTTGTGTGGGAACAGTGAGAGGGGCAGCCATGGCTCATGCCGCGGCCCACATTAAGAAGGCCCGGTCCGAGATGGATCAACCTCCGGACCTGAAGGCTCTGGAGAAAGCCAGAGAGCGGAGGAGGCGTTCCCGGGAACGGGCTGAACGCAAGCGCAAGGTACTGGGCCGACTCGCTGGAGTCACCCACCTATTCATCCCTTCCCGCTATTATGTGACCAATCAGTGTTCATCCCACTGTCGGTCATCCCTCCGCCTTGTCATCGTCAAAGTGTCCCTTCACCTTTTACCGAACCGAAGGCTTCATCCAGAGTCCGTTATCAAGGACTGCGGAGGAGTTTGCGGACCACCCATGTCCTCATCTTTAGTATTTCCACCTCCACCTTCATCATCATCATCATCATCATCATAGAGCACAAGACCCGAAGATCTAAAGCACCAAAGCTGTGTTCTGAGATCAGTGTCATCAGTCCATTGTCACCCACACAAATGACAGCAAAGCTGTGATTCCAAACAGAACACGGGGCCCTCATGATCTGCCCGATCCCCTGCCGCTGTCAGCGCTTGTCCTCACCTCGCCGCTGAAGGATCTTCCTCATCCTTCATTCCACTCCTCACTCTTGTCATCATGTTGCCCGCTACGACATAAATGACCTCTGTACAAGTCATCAGTCCCACGCCGCGCCGCCGTCTCTCCCAACTCCAAACCTCCTTCCATCATAACACACTCTTTGCACAGTGAAAAATCACCTACGGCTACCTCGTCTCCCTGTAGGTGTTCCTACGCAGATCCAGTCTCCGGGTGCATTGCTGGGCTGCGCAGTGTATGTTCACTCTTATTTGCTCACGGATAGACACATCCTCTCATGCAAACACAGAAATCCTGCTGCTTTGGTTTTATTGGTGAGGTGCACTGCTGAGATATGCCGTGTCTTTTATGGTAAGGGATCTTATAAGCAAAGGGTTTACTTGTAAGCGTGTGTTTGCACACAGGATCACTGTAGTTTTGACGGCACGGCACATGACACGCGAGAATACAAGCACACTTTTGATTGCACTGAGAGTCCTTGGTGCCAGTAAAGTTTGTATGGAGGGAGTGGGCAACCAATGTGTGACATTTAAAAAAAAAAAAAAAAACAGCAGACAGATTTTTAAAGGAATATCAGCTTGATGTAGTAAACGCCAGCATTGCGTGAATATTTGGGAGCGTCATCCAGTCTTAAATCTGTTGTGTTGTGAAAAACTTCGACCTTCTCCTTCTCCTCCCCGTGATGGTTCTGATATAGATCCTAACGTGGGGTCAAAATAACATCTTTCAAAGCCGAAGCCCGGTCGTGACCTTTGGACCTGTTGTTTTTCTCCGTCTCTTCCTCCCGTCACCGCTATTATTATTGAAGTGAACTGCAAGGGAGATTATCACATGGGATTATCGGTGTGCCCTCTCTCACTGACTACCTGCCTCTCACTCTCTCAACACACACACACACACACACACACACACACACCTAAAAGTAATTAATAGATTCAATTTGGTGGATTGTCCAGCAAGTGCCCCCAAGGGCAGACATTTACATCACAGCGACACGCACACTGTCAAATTGCAGTTCTATCAGCAGCGGTCCGGTCCTGCTGGGAAACAATTAACCCCACCTAAGTGGTACTTAGCTGGTATCAGTGCATGGCTAAAGCATGTTGTTAAGAAATGCTGAAACACACCGTGGACCGCAATGTCAGATTTTCCTCTCAAAATATGACGCCTCCCTTTGCGCCACTTCGCGCTAGCCATCACCAATTATATAACAAAGCAGGGAGAAATGCGTCCTTAACGTGGCTCGTCGGTTGCGGCGAACATCCATCACATGCTGAGGGATCATCCGGTGACTCGAGCCCCAAGAGGATTTTCGCTACCTCCCCGTTTTCTGGTCTCCTCTGGTTTTAGTTCCCTGATGATGCGGTTTGTCGTTAATGCAAACCCAGCGCTTCCTCACCTGCCGTCTTGATGAATCCGGCATGACTTACATTAACACAGCACTACTTTCATCAGTGCCACAGAGTCACGTCATACTGTTTTCATTCACTGATTATTTCCAGTCACTTCCGTTTGATTGATTTTCAGAGATTTCCGTTAAGGCACCCTCGGTAAATCCCAACACTTCCCGAAACAAAGGACCGAATCCCTTCCTTTTCCTGGAACTCGTTCGCTTTGAAACACTTGCAGAAGTTGTTGAGTTCCGTTGATGCGTTTCATTTAGTAACGCTCAAAAACACAGAAAAGTAGAAGCAAAGTAGAAGACTAGAACAGTGTTTCTGTTAGAAAGTAGCATATTATTATTGTACATTACATATACGTTACATTATGCACATTATATATGTAGGCTATATAAGATATACTTTACATTCAGATATTTACATTCAGACACAAAGGAATCACAACAACATGGGACGGAGAATCAGTAACGTGTCTTCTTGTGCGGTTCACTGCTCATCTCAGCCTAGTGCATGTACATGCACTGGGAGTCCAGTTGAATTCGATTGAAATAACAGAAATGATTCAGGTCAGCACAACACTTTTACTTTTATTTCCCAACATAAATCATGTTCATTCAACTTCCACTCCATATTTATACCTGCCCCCCCCAGTTTGAGAACCCCTGTGTTGGCTAAACACGTTATGTCCCACTGAGATGCACATATGTCTTGCAATACAGTCCTGCCGACACCCTAATTACTGAATCATGTCAAACTCACTACAGTACTCCTGTACTGACTCAAAAGGAGTGGCCCACCCAGGACCTGACTAAGGCCCGGATCTATTTTAATTGGGTCTAATTAGATTCAAGCAGACTTGCTGTGACCTCCGACCATGGAACGGAACATTAGCCTGGTTTGGCTAACAGTGGGTCAAGGGGTCAACTGAGCTAACCTCTCAGGCTCTCAAGTGTGTTTTGGCGTAGAGGGTTGTGGCTAAAGGCGAGCTAGTTTAGCCGCGTCGCCATTATTTCGATTTGGGAATGGCTTCACCTCGACGGACTCCGCAGTTTGACCTGCGAGTTACGGCGTTGATCAAAATGATGACCTAAAACTTGTGTCCAATGCAGACGTGTGGCGGAGGATGACCTAACTTTACAACTCCGCCCGCGTGTATCTTTCACGCTATAATCGACGCCGTCATTGCAGATTGAGATGATACACCCCTTTCATTCTTTTTCACCTTCTTCTGCACTTCAGTTAAGTCACTCTTTATGTGAGCTGGTTCATGCAGTCTCTCTCTCTTTCTCTCTCACACACTCTGCTTTGTCCTCCCTTGCACTGCAGTGCAATCCTGACAAGTGCACCCATCTCCTCTGCAGGTATAATACACCCAGAAAGGCTGCTAGCAGGCAACACTTTACCTTCTTTGATTCTACAAGATTGTTATCACTTTCCCCCCAATCACATTTCCCTCCTTCAGTATGACTTTCCCCTCCCTCTTTCCCTCTTTTCCCCCCCTCTCTGCTGTCTACATCTGCAGTACAGCAGGATGCTGCTCAGCCGTGAAATGCGCATGCACCTTTTATCTTGTCCTGAAGTCAACCAAAGCAGATGGAACCCAGTGCCTCTGTGTCTTTTCCCTATGCTTATGTAAGGTTTGTCACCTACCTAAGAAGAAGTCTTCATACTGATGACAGCTACAAAAAAAATAAATGATTCCTTTTGTTTTTGGCAAATTCGTTCTCTTTCAAAGCAGCACAGTGTCATTTTTGAAAGAAGTAATAACGCGTTCTTCCTTTTACAAATGAAATAAAATAAAGCTCACTAATACACTTTTGTCGCTACAGCTTTAAATGGTCTGGCATGACCAGTAGCTTATGGAGGCTAACGTTAGCTACTCCTACACTGTTTTAACATGTCATGTTATTAACATTTTCAGTGGTTTTATTGTAGAAGTAAACACGCACTGTACTCTACCAGGAGACATGGTCCTTGCTTGTAGTCCCAAGTCCAAGACGAGCGTTGGTAAGAGAAGCTAAATTCAAGCATTTCCACTCGTGACCACAATGTTCAGCGATTCAAAGTTCCATTTTAAAAGTCGTGTATCCCGCTGTTTAGAATTAGCGTCCGGTGATGGTGTGAATGTGGTTTCGGTGGCTCGTCCACACTGCTTGTCGAAGAAATCTGGATCTCTAGATTGTGAATATACGGCAATACAAAAGTATTGCTTTTAGTTAGACTCGAATAAAGTACTATTTTACTTTTACTGAGGTAATATTAAGTATTGATCCAAAGGGCAGTTCAAGAAGAGTTCAAGTTTAAGAGTAAACCCTGGGGACAAGTCAGGATGGACATTTCAATTTCATAACCATGATCACCATCGTTCCTTTACATTCACCATGTGGTTTTTGTTATCTACCCATAACCATACGTCGTTTGGATAAATGAATGAGATATCAGTTTAAAATGCTAGCCTATAGTGCTTCTTACCCATGCTGCGTAGTCTGGTCAGGGACTTTTATTGCATGTTGACCCCTCGCTCTCTCTCTCTTCACCATTTCCTGTCTACGTCTCTGCACAAGAAACTCTGGCTGTGAATGATTAATAGATCCAATACATTGAATACATTCCATTTGGCTAAAAACGGCATATTCACACATGTTGTAGGATATACTTTGACATACAAATCCTATTCATCTTATAAGAAAACCTCAGCTAGATGTATTGTGTGTACGTGCAATGACAATGACTGCAGATTGTTTCACTATCTGCAAGAATTCTGCTGCTTTCTGTCACGTCTCTGCATCAAGTATGACTGCAGAGAAGTGTAACTCCTCACCCAGAGGCCGTTGCCTTGACGACAATGCCAGCTGTTCAACTGAAGAAAACCCCCCCCCAAAAAAACAACTTATCTTACAAACTTGTTTGGCTCTCACATCTCATACTTAATTACTTGATCGACTCACCCAGAGGGCTTGTTATGAAGCTCCTGCCAGAGCCTAATTGAAATGAATTGAATTGATTACATAATTCCCGCTTTAGTCTCCTCCACCCATGTCTTTCCGTTCTCTGGCTCTTTCTTTTTCGCTTCTGTCTCTATCTCTAACATATAACAGGGGACTGATGGTGTAACGCTAATCCGCTGTAGGGCCCTGGTGCAGCAGTAATCCACTTGCCATTTTCGCCGCGGTTGTTTTTATGGCCATTTGTGCTTGACACAGAGCATTCCGGTCTTAACCTCTTCAAAGTATTAGTTGTTGGGGTTAGGGTTAGCAAATGGACCTCATCTGCAACATTATTTAGAGCTTTTCCCGTTATTAGGCTTAATATACAGTCTGTGGACTTGATGCGAATGGAAAATATGGCTGATTCATAATGGACTTTGTGCACAGTATTTATTTCAGATACTTGTAAAAGCTGCGGGGAAAGGATGTAAATGGACATAAACGGGCAAACAATTCTTGTTGAAATGGCTCGCCAGGTGCAGCATCATACTGTATGTGTGCCTCGTTAGAGCGCCTGTGGTTGTCTGGTCACCTTTCTAGCTCTTTCCAGTATGTGGGCAGCACCGACTGAGAGGAACATAAGCACGAAACGCTGGCTGATTGGCGTGTTTCGGCCTGTTATCTCCATTTGTGCGATTCATCACATCAAGACAACAAAGGCGCGCAAAGATGCGGAATTCTCCAAGAGAGATCTGGCAAGCAACCAGGATACAGTACCAGGCCTTTTCGACCCACCTTTGAGCAACCATTTGGGACACTTTTGCCGTCAGATGTGGTCGACCCCCAGGGTGTTTTAACAGGGACTGGAATCCAAACGTCCCGAGGTGGCACCCGATTCATTCCCACGAGAGTTGATCACTGTGCGCATACGCCCGAAATGTACGCTTTAAATGCATTCACACATTAATAGCAGGGAATAAGTTACTGATACAGTAAGTATTTTTTTGCCCAGTGAGTCACTTGATCCTTTGCGGCCACTATGCCGAAATTGGCCTGGCCAACAAGTCGCACAACCTGTGAGATCTTACAGTTTACATACCTCCGGGAACCCAAGAGACACATAAAACATTGGCACAGTCATAACTTTTGTCTCCTGTCAGTGCCAGAATGCCCTTAGACGCGAGGTATGGAGGTCGCCATATTTGGTTTCAAGGCTCAAATGACTTGAACTTTGGGGCGCCCCCGGTAGCTCACCTGGCAGAGTGCGTACCATGTACCGAGGCAGAGTCCTTATGGCAGCAGCCTGGGTACTTGCAAGGAAACATTGTCTTGGTATGTGATTTATTTAAAAAAAAAAAAAAAAAAAGGGCATAAAAGTATGCTTTCGTCTTCCATCAGGCCTATTCTGATGCTCCTCTAACCCCCCCCAGAGCATTACATTATCCAGCTGTCCCGCTGGCAAAGCCACTCTCCTGTCTGTTTTTACATCTAATTTCAGGCCACAGCTGGATGCAATTTAGGGGGAAATGTTTGTGGCAGAAATGTTAATCACTGCCCCCCTCCCTCCCCCTCTCCTTTCCATCTATCTATGGATCTCTCTTCTGATCCGCTGGAGATTTAGAGTGTTTGTACACTCTATGTCTATGTTCACTGAGTGTTACATTATTTCAGTCATAATGGTTTCATTCAGTTCTGTAGCCTTCCCCTCGTTTGTTAAATATTCTACTGGAAACCGGAAACCAAAAGCCATAAAAACATTTGCTCGTCCCCACAAACCGCTCATTCATGGGACCCAACAAGAAAGGGATTACTCTGTTTGGTGCTGCAGAAAACTGAACAAGTCACGATTTTGTTCCGTATTTTTTTTTTTTTTTTTTAGTAATTCCAAAGGCACAACTGCTGTTATTCTAAATTACAAAATGTCCTCTTTACTCATTGAGGCTCCATGATGCCCCCCCAACCCGTCATTAAGCCACCCACACACACACACCCCACTGATGGTACATGGATGTCGAGCATGCACCACTGTTTGATGCATGAACTGGGATTGGTAAAATCCAGGATTAGAGCATTTATAATCTGGTTGCTGTGGCACTATGGGACACACAGGAGAGATACCAATCCTATCGCCATGGCAACCACGAGAGGGGAAAATCCACTTTACAGAGTAACAGCAGGGTCTACGCTGGTAGTGCTGAGACACGCTGTTAATAGTGCTGAATTGTGGCAGTGTGGTGGTAGCAGTACAAGCTGGAGTTAGTCGTGGCAGGATTGCGTGTCCCATGATGTATATTTGCTGCATCGTGGGCTTTGTACCTGTTTGCCTTTCACTTTTATCAATCGAGCCCATCGCCGTAGGCCATCTGACAGACTCTCAATCTGTCAATCCGATGATTTGTTGATATGAAATTGAGGCTGAGTGGGAGCAATCGTCACGGTGATTGTGGTCCAAAGTTGCAGTGCGGTGCGGCGGATGATTGCGTGGCTTAGTTATGCAAGGGGGAAAGATCACCCAAAGGAGCTTAGTCTGAGAGCAAATTCCTTCTGGACAAAATAAAAAATAAAAAAAGCTATCCGCCTCAATGTCTTTTTCGCAGAAGTCAAGATTTAGCTACTGAAGATCTTAATGGACTGCACTTTCTTTTTGAGAATTTGGCCCCCATGGTCTGGCATCAAAACCATCCCTAGCTATAATACAGTGCTAATAGATAGCGCTGCCTGGCACTCCAAAACATCTTTTCTCACCTACCTCGAGCGGTATCTGGCCAGATAGCAGATTTTGTGTTAGGACTTTATTTAGTTTTGGGATACCGGTTTCTGAGACGCTCCATCCCAATACAATTGAGGTGGGTGTGTGGGGAGCCCCTCAGAGTGAAGTTTCTGGTGTGGACCAGACAGTTGGAGATGTTCATGAAAGGTTTATAGTGCTCACAACAACATTATATCATTGTAGCATTGTAGCTAACTACCTTTATTTATTGGTAGATGTGTACCCTTCTATTGTATGGATGCTTATTGTGTAATAGAAGATATGTTGTTTTATTGTATTTCTAGGGTGCCTTTTGAACATGTGACCAGGGACAACAGACAAAGATTAGCCTCCTAAGGCTAACTCTGGTTTATTTGTTTGCTTTCTCTTGTTGATCAATGAGCCTTGTCCTAGGCCAAGAAAATATGCAGAAAGAACCTTGTGCTCAACACAAAGTATTTTGTTTCCGTCAGTCGCAGTTCACTTCTACCTGAAGACTGCGTGTGTTTTAGTTTTCACCTTCTCCTGTTCTTCCTCTGCATACCCATCATGCTCTTTCTGTCTTGTTCTCTTTTCCTTCTCCAGTCAGAGCCGTTCTTCTTCTTCTTCCTCTTCTTCTCCTCATCTTTCATACAGCTCTGTGGGTGTTTGGTCTGCTATTTTAGGCAGGTTCACCATCCTCAGCATCCACACACACCAGTTTCTTCTCTGTGCGTGTTTTTTTTCTGGCTTGGCAAGACGTTATAGACGCGCTGAAATTCAGTCAAACAGGGCTGGGGGTAGAGGCTCACCGAGATTCATTTACCCCACTGGATCCAGTCCAGGCACCTACAAGTGTGTGTACTCATGTCCTTTCTGATTACTCACCCGTTTGTCCTTCAGGGTATCATTAGATAACAAGTGGAGACGTGTGGAAGCTACGCACTTGAGCACTTTCACAAAAAGAAAATAAAATCTAGTTAGTTGCACCGGAGCAATTTATTACTGCACTAGCATTAAGTTGCTGGATTTTTTAAAATGAGGATGGTCGAAAAGTGAAGCAAGATATACCGACTTTTAGGCTACAAAAACACTGGATCCCACACTTCCCACAATGCAACTTGATAGCATTTTATTAGACCCTCACCAGTCTAGTTTTCTAACTCATGTAAAATGCATAGATTGCCCCTTAAGAAAACTTAATATCGTCAACTTAATACAAACAAATAGCTGACTTTTGTTGCATGTCCATTCCCCACCTCCCTCAGACTCCCATTTGAATGATTTTAACAGTTTCTAAAATCTGTTTTGTAAGTTTAATTTAAGATACGTGCGTTTGTTTTGTTCAGAGATATTTGAAATGTTTTAACCCTGTCCTTTACCCTAACCCTATCCAATTCTGTCCTCTTCTCTTGGTGTCTCTGGCTAACTGGACTCTTGGTATTTTAGTGCCACTGTTGTTTTTAAAATAAGATATGATGAAAGTTTGATGATCTACTCGGAGAAACTGGGACACCAGTACAATTTCCCCCTGGGGATCAATAAAGTATTTCTGATTCTGACCATCGGGAGAAAAAAACAAAACGCAACAAAACACAAAGTTGTGACCAAGTATATTGAAATGATAATAAAATAACATTTTATGGATGTCAGCAGGCCAGGGTCTTGAACCTGGGTCATGTGCGTAGAGTTGGAGTAGATCAGTGTCAGCTGGAAAATTCAGCCGGTGTTTGAATTGAGCAGCTGGTTGTTCCTCGGCAGGGAGTCCTCAGCACTCATTTCGGATCGGACAAACAAGGCTTTGCAGAGGCTGCACAGAACTACAGCCGTTGCTTAATTCCACAGCATCTGGCCCATCATGCCATCCCGTACCAGATAGTGTAGCACCAGTTTACTGCAGTTTGACTCTTGCACTCAAGAGTCATGGGCTATACTGTTGAAGTATAACGTTTCCCTTTATACTATCACGTAAAAGGTTAAGTTATGGCCATCAGTTCGAGACAATACACCACATAGACAGAAGTCATGCGAAAATACCCCAAGAAAGATGGTCTTGGGACTTGACTTGGGCTTGACTGCTGTGAGAGTTGACTTCGAATCTCAAGTTTCAACCTGAGAGAATCCTGAAACAATAAAAAATAAGACAGAGTCAGATAGGCCTCACATGGCTCCTCAGCTTGACAGGTTAATCATTAGACCTGTGCATTGAAAGGTTTATAAAGGTATGAGTTGACTTGGACTTGCCCCAAAGGACTTGAAATTGTCTCAAATGTCTTGGGACTCAACTTGACCTTGCTTTATCTGCCTTTAAGTTAAAGTATAAACATGCACTCTTATCTTATCACCAGTCCTGTTAATGCAGCAGTAAAAGCACCTGGAATGTGTTCCAAGACCACATCTGTAGGTGATCCATAGGCGATTGGACCTCACCCTGGGGTGAATGCAATCCATACCAGCCGTACCACATTCTCAAGAGACAAATCCACGCAGGAAAGTGAATGGTCGCCTTAACTCTGCCTCCTTCCTGCCATCTCAAGCAACAGATGGGCCCTTCCTCTGCAAAGGAAGTATAAATAGATTCCATAAAGCAACATCACTTAAGGGGGACTCTCTGACACTACTATGATGTCCAAAATGATGGCTGTTTGCCAGCAAGCTTCTCCACTGGCTCTGATGACCTTTTTACATGTAATGTTAGTGCTAAGGGTTGCTAGGGTTACATCTGTGAAATTTTATACCCCTATCTCCCTGTGTGCAACCTCGGATCTCACAACAAAACGTTGCTAACAGTCCCCCGATCTAGACTTAAAACTAAAGGAGACTATGCTTTTGCTGTCAGGGCCCCTGTTGAGATTCGTCTCACGACCTCACTGATTTTAAATCGCTATGAAAAACACACTTTGTAACTCTTTACTTTTTGAAAGGTTCATCGTAAATAATGTCATTAGCACATTGCAGCGCTTCAAGAGTAACCTCCATCGCTTCCCTTAACCTGGGACGCGCTACGCTTGTTGACCAAGTCCATCAGTCACCAATTTTGCAGGATACCAGGTGTGAATGCGAAGGCCTACGATCAGATGTCATTATCCAGATAACGTATATCCAGACGCAGATCACATTTTAACACCAGGCGGAAATGGGGCTTTTTTTCTTTTTTTTACCAGCTCTGTAACCTATTCAAGGTGGAAACCTCCGTTCAATTCAATTCTCAATTCAACTTGTCAGTCCCATCTTTGGGGAAACAGAGACATCCAACATGTCACCCTCTATCCTGTCACTTTCCTGCTTATAACAGTCAGATATGTCAGCCTTACAAAGCTTTGACACAGGAGAAGCCATTTTCTGCAGGTTTCTTATTTTGTAGCAAAAGACAAATCCATGCATAAACCTTTTCCAAATCTGTGTTTCCATAGCAACCTGGCCTCCAACTTCTATAATTCATGTTTTCTTTTTTCTTTTTTTCCATAGCAGTTGTGTTATGCTGTAGCCTGTTCCTTATTGATAGACCCTGCTGTACAAATCTGTAATTGAGACTTGTGCGTACTTATTTGTTTCATACTGATTATGCATATATCTACATGTGGCGTTTGACAGCTGACACCCCCCCCACACGTCCTTTCTGTTCCCTGTATCTGATTTGCGCGCTAGTTCAGCTTTAAGCTAGTGTTAGCTTTAGCTGGTAGTCTCATATTCACATTAAAAATGACCCGTTGTCCCTATTGAATTGTGTACTAATTCGAATTCTTATTAAATTCACACTAGGAAATGTATAAAATAAAGGATCTGAAACTAAAGTTGAGACACAAATTGTGTTAAAGCCGCTACCTTACAACCCCCTACATTTTCAAAGTAAAACATCTCTCCTCCCTTTTCACTGTCAGTAAATCCTTTCATACATCTACTGCACACGCATACATGATCACATTTTCCCCCCACAGCGGGAACATAAAGCAGTACAAGTGGCTTTACCCAATGCCCCTCCTCCTTCCTGCAGCCAGTGAGCCATATGGTCGATCACAGATTAAAGGAGTTTGTTGTCTATGCCTGCCCCGCCCAGTGGATTACCAACTCACAGAGGGAGCGCGGAGGGAGGGGGGGGGGCAGCAGCAGTGGGATGGGAGGGTAGAGGAGAGGAGGGGGTAATTTCTGTGGGCGTTGTGGAGACAAGAAGAAGAGTTGTGACTTCCCTGTATAAACTTGATAGGTTGAAGTAACGATAGTGCCTACCAGGTGGAAGGCCAGGTGTCTTTATAAACCACACACACAAAAACACACACCCATGGCCTCATTGGTTGGCTACCCTAATTGGATGAGTGTTTTGGCAGATGATGGCGAGAGGGAGAGGCGATTGGAGGAGACGTTAAGTAAATTACATCCAGGAGAAGGTTAATGAAACTAAAAAGGCCTGCTGACAGAACAGTGGAAGGCCACGCCTAATTGTATGTGTTTTAACTGGTAATGGAGCTAAACTGAAACGAAGCGACATGAGTGTGTGTGAGTGTTTGCAAAATTGTGACTACGCTAGCATGTAGCGTGACTGTGCGCGTGTGCCCACTGCAAATTAGCATCTTAGCGAGTCATTTAGTCAAGAATTGGTCCTTGAAATGTAATTTTTGTGGAACTTATCAAGATTTGAAAGAAGAAATGATACATTCTTCCTCTTACAAATGAAAAGCTAAATTCACAAGCAACAAAACACACCCTTATTGAATTCAAAAACACTCAGGGGTTTTGTTGCTGCAGCCTTACTTGGGTCTGGTATGACCAGTAGCTTGTGGTGGCTAATGTTAGCAAATATTAGAGACTCTTAAGGGACCGCTACAACCTGCAGGTCAGCAGGCTACTTTTCGGGTAGCCTTGCTAGCTTGTCTACATGACATAAAAGAAAAACATAGCACAGCTGTCCTTGAAAGTTTAGTAAAATTCTCCACAGCAATGGGAAAAACGTGGTAAAGGTCGTTAATCCACCTTCTTTTTGCAAACATTACTTATAATTAATCAATCCAGCCCACATATTTTTGCTTACATACATCAACTTAAAACCAAAGATATACATTCAAATACTGTTTTTTCTGATATTTAACTACTTTGTTATTTAGCTAAATGGCTCCCTGAATGTCTTTTGTTTTGTTTTTTTTACTTTTTGCTCACGTAAAAACAAAAGAGGAGGAGGTAAACGATTTGATTGGAGATGTGTTGGACTGAGCTAAAAGTATTTTACCGACCTGGAATTGGATTCAAAATGGCACTAGCTCTCGTAACCCAACCCTACTTCTGCTCAGCCACATTATTCGACAACAGAGTGGAAGAATTCGCAGCTATGCGGACGACACACAACTGTTTATTTACAAGCACCCGATGACCACCAACATCCCCCATTTAAATTGTTTAAGACTTATTAAAAAGTATTACAGCTTGGATGTATGGCAAATATTTGGAATTAAACGACGACTACATTTTAAGTGGACTCTGGAAAACAGGCCCAGTCTCAGGGAAAAGGTTTGGGTGCTGTTGTACCAATAGTCAGGCTCTTTATAATGCAAAGAAATCAATTCATGCTTTGGTTTGTCTCGACTTGTTGGACGGTTGGACTACCTAAGAATAAATGTCAGCATGTACAAAGGTTTATAATGGATAGATGGAATTCCAGTCACTTCCAAATGCAGATTTAATCGGCAAGAAGAATACATTACTCAGTTTCAGCTACTTGGTGGATGTTTTCTTCTTTCACCTTACCTAAAAAAAGCTCAGTGTGATTTCCTCAGACGTGGTAAATGTGATGATCATGTACTTGCGTACTCCGTTTATATTCACTCATTCATGGAAAACTCCAAAGCTGCTTTCTCCCGTGCTCTCTGTGACTCTCAACAATGTGGAGTCTTTTCTCCCTACGCTAACATATTCAGTGAATGAGAGTTGTTTTGGGTGATATTTTCAACAGTGGCAGCATTATGAGAGCCATGACCCAGAAGAGTGCGAAGAGAATGGGGACATTTACCTCCCTGACGTCATCAGACAAGGACACACACATGCACACGGGGAGAACACAAACATCCTGGCCTGTGTTTAAAGACACCGACATGTAGAGACAGCAGGGACCTTATGTCTGAAGCTTGTATTAAAGAGCATACCAATCAATTGCCATGAAAAGGTCTCTGTGACTTTAATTTGCATTCAGTCCAACTGAATCAATACAGCTCTGCTCTGGGCTACAGTCTGACACAGATCTGATAGCAAAACACCATGCCTGCTTTCATTAAACAGCCAGTGACATGAGGTCTAGTGATCGCAGTGCCGAAGAAAAGTCATTTTTGGGGCTAGGCTAGTGCAAAAAAGCTGCTAGTGTTTGTACACCACTCACCAGTAGGGGTCAACTCATATGATGACCACCATTCGAAGATTTAATCATTTCATCTGTCAATATATCCTACTTTAATGACAGATAGTGACAAGTATTCAACGTTTCTGCCTGTAATTTTCTTGCCAAAGGACAAAGCCACTCTTACTTTTGTCCTAACAGTTCTAGAGCTGCAATTTAGCAGGCGCTCAGCAATCACGCCGTAAAGAGCACAGCTTAGTTTTCAGTCTGGGTGAAGGCATTTAGGAGAAGGTCGCATTGGAGGCAGGTTACAGGTTGGACATGTAACCTTAAAGGAGCCTCCCCACACACTTACATGGCAAGATGGCAGCTCTGTCACTGTAGTGTAGGGACACGTTTCACATTGAGATAGTGAGAAAGGTTGATCGGGTTTGTCAGGCTAATGCTGTCCCACTTCATCTCATAGTAATAGACAAATTAATGTTTACTTTACCAAGTCAAAGACATGGTCATTGCAGGCCGAAGAACAATGAGGTAAAATCTAATCTAATCTAATCTGCAAGACTAGAAGCTCCATCATCTTCATTTATAATCTGAAACTGTGGAAGTCTGCAGATTGCAACTTTGGCCCCATTTACACTAGTTCAAAGCTGTAGTATCCTATAGTATACAATTTTGTTTGCACCTAGCAGCATAAATGCATCTCTGTTAGCCAGACCCCAAAGTCCGATTGCATCCATCTTGCGTTTCCTGGGCTACGTGCTAATCTGGGTAGGCCCAGCCCCAGTCTCAAGCGCGGTGGTAAACCCAAAGCGCCCAAAGCTGTTCGTTAACTGCCAAAAACACAGAAGAAGAGTAACTTGTGAAATAGCTCGCTAGCTAACAACTGTCCACAAACTAAGTCAAAGGATGACTGTCATGGGCTGCAAGCTTAACAACATGTGAGTGTAATTTTATTGAGCTTTGGTTCCATTATCACAGGGAAAAAAGGGGCTACCTCTATAGGGTGCTACAGGAATGAGTCCTAAAACCCGGAAATGAGTTAGCATTTTTACCCCTCCGGTTCCCAGAATCAGAATCAGAATCAGAATCAGAAATACTTTATTGATCCCCGAGGGGAAATTGTACAGTACCGGTGCTCCCATTCCAGAGTAGAAAAATAGCATAATTTAGAACTAAAGGTATGTACAAAATATAAAAATAAGAAATAGAAAATAAAAAATATACACATTTCCCTCGCCTCGAAGTCAATCAATACGTCAGTAGATACCCCACTCGTGATTTTTTAAGTTTTTACGTGTCTTAAAAAAGGCGGTTGCTAACAAGCGACTAAATGAGACTACAGAGGTTGTTGGTATCATAAACTTTTGTTTGCCACAGACCTTTATTCCTGCAATAATCCAAAATCCCATGGAAAAATCCCATTGGCTGAACTAGGGCGATGCTAACTTCTGGGTTGGCCTACAAAAATACGTCATCCCTGCAGCATTCTATAGTAGCCTGGTTGCAGGCCTCTGAATTGCCTCCCACATCTCTCATTTGTTTAGCTATTGAAATGGGTCTGGGGTTGTGCTTAATGATGGCAGTTTCAGCCATTTAGGAAAAAAACTGTCGACCAATCGGAGTCTGGGCAGGCCACCTACAGAAAACGTCAGTTGTAATTTACAGAAACAAGAAATAAATAACGACGCTAACGGCTCCTAGCAAACCGCCACCGCGCCTTTTGTCGACTACGGGCCAACATGAACATGGTGTCAGACTGAATGGATAAAATGATGATTTTTGATGATTTTTTTTCGCATTTCAGTGCAAATCAGATGTGATCAATACAACACTGGCCACATTTGGGCAGGGGTGCCATTGAGGGACTAAAACCCTGAAAACCCCCTTTTTAATTTTTGTTTTCTCTTTTGGAATATAAAGTGCTTGATTTGACAAACATTGCGTATTATCCCAAATTATTGTGTCTGTCCATGCTCAGTGTGTCTTTGATGCCCCCTCCCCCTTCCTGTTTTGGCATGCCGCCCTATGCCGACCACCCTCTCTCTCTCTACATGCATAGCTAGGCTGGTGGGTGTAAAAATAGTTGGGTTGGTGGAGTGGGGAGGAGGGGCGCGGGGGGGGCTGGGGTTGTTCAATGGTCAGAGGAATTAGCAATGAGGAAGAGGCTAGCACTGTGCTGGCAGTAGTAGCAGGACACAAGTCCGGTCAAGTGGTGCAACAGGGACAGGGGCTCAACTGAGGCCAAAGGGAAGTGAGGTTTGACCGGGACTGAGGGGGTCGCCCCCCACCCCCTGGACGGTAGCCTGTGAGGTTTTAAGGGGGAGGGTAGGAGAAACAAGGGCTGGGAGTGGATTATCAGAGTGATTAGATGAACTCACGTAGATTCCTTCACGTTCTGATGGGATAGACCTGGAAACCTTGCATCATGGGCAATGCGGCCATGTGTAAGGTGTGCGGCTCGGACAAGGGCCTGAGGACTGCCGGGAGCCAGTCCAACCTGGACCAGAATGGCTTGCCGGACTTCTACTGTGAGGAGCATTTTCCTGTGCAGCCTCCGTCTATGCTGGTAAGAGCCACCACCGGCAGGTGCAGCAGACGCTGAGATGCTCCCGAGAGTGCAACATTTTTAATGCAGAAACTTTAAAACACTTGGAGGTCTGCGTCAGCTCTCGCTTTCGCATCCTCAGTTATTTTTATGTTGGCCACAATCTGGATGGAAGTGTTTCATTATCTCACAGTACTGTCACTCTATCTGTCACCGTCAAGCTGCTCAACTAGAGTTCTGTAGTTTGTCACACGAGACACCTTTGCATGGAACTGGACCTTTTAGTGTTTTCAGTGACGTCGAAGTGTGAACTTCTTTGGACTTACTGTTCTGACTTGAGAATCAATACTGATTTGTGACCTTGCAATAGACAATAACAGGTATAGACAAAATGATCCAGGTGCTTTGGTTTAGAGCAGTTTGAGGAGCTTGTATGTGTAGTAGTGTGTAAGTATATGTGGTGTAGGGGCTGAAGGGGATGGGGGGGTGGGGTTGTTACCTCTCCCTTTAAAGGCCAGTGTGACATTTTTGTCCCTCAAGTATCCCTGCACGGCAGCATGTGGACTCTTGTGCCTAATTTGAAAAGCAATGTAATGACTTTAGCAGCATGCCGCTGCTGCTTTGCTGGAAGGGGGGAGGCTGCTGTCAGTCGGGTGACAGTATTTTATTTGTTTCTAAATTTAGTTTCTTGAATGAAGTGACTTTTTTTTGTTTCTCAAGTTGTTTGGCAGGGGTCCAACTGAAGAAAGCGTTTAAACCTTGATATAAATACGGGCAGTTTTTGCTGAACACAAACGTTTGGTCATATAACTACGAGTTCACAGCGTTTTTTAAACACATTTTCAAATTGTGGGTAAATGGGCTTCACACGTCTGACAGGATCATACTGGTGGCTTTGCACATTTAGCTCATCCAACTCTTCCTTAAATGCCTGCCTTTTTTTTTTGTCTAAAGCAGAAACGTTTTTATTGCGACGTAATACCTTTTTGAAAGTTGGCATGAAAGTCAGCTTGAGGGCAAAGACTTGAAACATATAATTGTCTTAAGAGTAGAGGCCATTTTGCAAAGATGTCAACGCTGGTGCATTCAAGTGCTGCGTAACGGTAGACTGTCTGTAGTAGCCTGTAGCAGACCACACGCTCATTTAATACAGTATGCACTGCATACTAATCATCATAATATACTTTACCATCTTATGCTAACAGGAAATGATGCAATACGTGTGATCAGATGTGAATAAACTTCGGAAAGCTACTGCCAATTAAACTTCACAGATTTATTTATTAAGATTTAATACTTATTTTTTCATCACCACCTACAACTTATTTTATTTTGCAACGGCACGCTCAAAAGTCAGCAGTATTTAGCATGCATGCTTTTTTTTGGTTTCAGTGTCACCTTTCCTGTGCGAACTACACACTACACACTAAAAAACCTGCTCAGGCAACTTCGAGCCGCACTAATGGGTCAAATGACTGTAACGAGAAAAGTGTTGCTCCAAAGAGAACAGCCTTTCAGCTCGTTGTTCAGCAGGCGGCGCAACCAGCAGGTGAACATAGTGGAGCATTTAGCGGCTGTAGAGCCAGACATTTCCCTTTCAGGAGCTGGTGGAGACCAAAAACAAGAGCTAAAAGAGGGTGAATATTGGACTTCACGTCACCAAAAGCTAATGTTGCTCTGGAACTGCTGGATGTGTAACTATACAAATGTTCTCCCAACATACCAACTTTTTTAAGGCCTTAAAATGTCAAAAAGTGTGTGTGTTACATTACACGTTTCAAGCCGATTTCCGGCTGAAAGACAGGAAATCCCTTTAAACAGGTATACCTTCTAAAATGGTCAGCAGTAACGGAGCATTCACATGATTAATAGTTAATGAGCTGAAACACGCACAACCACCTGTATGGTCCTTTTCCTTTTTAAGTTACATCCAGACTAAGTAAAGTACCATTCAAAGTGAACTCAAGGTTTTGTGCTCATCTGGTGGGAAAAAAAACGACTCACTCAAACTGTCAAAATGTTCTCATATCTCATTCCACCAACTTTAGTAGTAGTGAAAAGGGACCTGAAACGTTGTAGCGTATATTTTGCCTGATGTAACTAACCGGCCGGCACGGGAGGGCCCCAGACTGCTGTAATTGGCGCGTGTGTAGAAGGAGGAGGCGGCGACCCGACGGCCTGCAGTGACCCCCCCTGGCAGCACCGCTTCCAGCTGAGCTTCCATTGTCTGATCGGACGAAAGGGAGACGACTGAGAGGAGGAAACTCAGAGAGGAAGAGTCGGTGTGACAAATAGAGCTGAACGTCATTATAACAGTCTGCCAGGCTGTCTTGCCGAGGGAATGTGTCCATGTGTGTGTTGAAGTCAGACACATCGACTCTGTGGCTGGACGCTCTCCTCGGCGCTGTCGTCCCGTCACACGCGCAAATATGGCTGAAATGACGCAAACCGGCCGAACGGTACAAAAAAGGGGCCCAAATTATAATCTGTCAACGCTGCATCTGTTCACACTGTGACCTAGATCGTTTTCCTGACCTTCACCACATGGTTATTATTGTAACCATGACGACGAAGGTCCCTCAGCCTACTTATTTCAACCATAGACTGGCTATAAAGATGGCTGACGCGTCTCCACTTCCTCCCACTGCACAAAAACGAAGCCAAAATATCCCGGATACGGCCGCTGCCATCGTCGCCCACATCCCAACATCAGCGGAGCTACCTAAAATGACAGAAACCATCTTTTGGGAAACATTTATTTGACGTGTACTTTGATTTTTTATTTTTATTTGGCCCATGTCCCATCCACTCAAATGGAGGGGGCGGGGCTTATGACCTATACTGCAACCAGCGATCGAGTTGTTTTGGCTTGACTTTTGGGGCGTTGCCATGTTGTCCATCTTTATATACAGTCTATGATTTCAACCCAAACCGTGATGTTTCCCTGAAACCAATGAAATAGCTTTTGTGTGTCAACCTGTGTCGTTTTAGAGGGCAGTTATTTTGCCTAACTAAGACATCTTGGCAAATAACTGTAGCAATACAGTACTTACACTTGAAAGTATGTTTTGTCGTCCTCCATTTTTGTACTTCTCTTCCTCTGATGTGTAATTGTAGAGAAGCAGGAGGGCAGAGACATTACTCCCACTCACTAATGATACCGTAGTTAGCAAGGATGCTAAGTGGCGTGCATGGGTACATTCTGGGACTGTTTTCGAGAGCTAAACTTCCAGTGTACTGAAAGGATTTGGGCTCTGGAACATCCCAGAAAACATTTGACTTAGTACTCCAGTTCTCAGCCCCATATCTCTGTGCTAATCGTCACTTTTACTTGTACCAGCTTGTGAAATCAGCTGAGTTCTGGACTGCTGCTGTGTTTTACTGCCTGGTTATAGTCACACACCAAGCATTTAATATGAAACTGCATGTTGTGCTGTGATAGCAAACCCTTCCATCTCCTCTAAAGTCACATCCCACCCACCTCCTGCGCTTAGACACGGCCTATTCTGGAGAGCTCTCCGTCCTGACCCGTGACCCTTGACCCCCTCTCGCACTGATATGCTGCAGTCACATGCAGCTCTAAAGTGCGTTGCAGCAGATGCGCACACGTTCGGTCCTGCAGCTGCAGTTTTATTTCAGTCAAGCATCACAAAGGGATGTAGACAAGCACGTAGTAGATAAAGGAATTCATTTATTGATTGAACCATCAGTCGTCGACATTGTCTCTCTATGCACCAAAGTTAACATCTTATGATATATAAAATACTCAGCCTGCTGTAGCACAATTTAGATGATTAATTTGATTAAAAAAGGGAAGTGAGTGCCATTTTCACCCAGATAACATAATAGTTTTTGGTCCTTATTGAGCTTAGTATAAATATACATTATACTTTAAATATCTGCAAGAGGCAGATCTTGTTGAAAAGTGTTGTCGTAGGTCAGGTCATGAAAATTGTAATATGTGTTCTCTGTCAGAATAGGGTGAAAAGAGACTTAATATTGACTAAGAAAGGAGTATGTTCCTTATGTAATATGTCTTACATAATGTACAGTATATACATATATGATACAGCTGTGTTGGTGCAGTTGTATGAAGCCACTACATGGATGCTTCACATGCATTCATATAAATAGGTAAGAAGATTAAAATCTTTTTAAAACAAATGATCCTGAAGGTCTGGCACTGATGCACCGTATGCTAATAGGTCCACAGGGACAGCTCTGATTGGCTGGAAACAGTAAGGCTGGATATCACTGAATGCAGGTCAGCTGACTGGTAATGAAGGGAATGGAAGCAGAGGGATGGTGAATGTTATACATATATATATATATATATATATATATATATATTATATTGGGACCTACTATAATTCCAGTTATGTCAGCTTGAGGATAATGAATTAGAACAGAGGCTATTTATACTCTGCATGAATGGTCGGTAGTATGTGATCATATCATTATTATGGCTGTGGGGAGAGAACCTCACACCTCCGAGTATACAATGAAAGCACGGTTTTTATTTGGCTCAATGTGGGGTTTTTGTGGTTGTAATGATTATTGGTTGCATTGATTAACGTGCTGTGCGCTGTAATCTCAAAACTGCGGGTGTGTTCATGGACTGCTGTGTACAAGCCAACCCAAAGGAGCTTTTAATATCCGAGACACACACACACACAAACAGAGCGAGCACCAACGGGAGAAGTGCAGTTGCTAGTAAACACAGATACTGTTATTCCGTCCTGATAGCTAGGAATAGAATGTGCCTCTTCAATCAAATAAACAAGGACACAGTTGCAACTTTATGTGTGTGTGTTCTAATGTGGGCCAAACGTTCTCTCTGAAGTATGGAAATGTTTAAAGCTTGAAGTAGGTTTAGGTTAAATTTATGGTATTGGCAAATGGCAGATTGATGGTAATGCACTTTGTTTTGGTAGACGTGATGACAGCACACCCCCATAAATGCTAATTATTGGCTGCAGAAGCCTACTCCATACTAACACTTGGCTTGAAGCTGCATTAATCACTTTTTAGCCACTAGAGGGCAGAATAACCCTAAAACAAGCTAACAGACAATCAGGTGTGACATATCTTTATAAACTAATGTTTATAAGGCTAATGTTAATGTTAGCTAATGTTATATGCTAACATTAATATTAGCTCACGTTATATGGTTAATGTTAAAGTTAGCTAATGTTATATGCTAACATTAATGTTAGCTCACGTTATATGGCTAACCTTAATGTTATTTCATGTTATATGGCTAATATTAATGTTATTTCATGTTATATGGCTAATGTTAATGTTAGCTCAAGTTATATGGCTAACCTTAATGTTAGCTCACGTTATATGGCTACTGTTAATGTTAGCTCACTTTATATGGCTAATATTAATGTTGGCTAATGTTACATGGCTAAGGTTAATGTTAGCTAATGTTATGTGGCTAATGTGTGTTAGCAAACAACTGCCAATTCAGACATTCAGAAGACACAGACCAACATTATCATTTATTTGGAGTTGTTTTTTTGGCCACCTGAAATGTAAAGTAAAGTAAAAGTAAGTCTAATACTAACTCTCCTTTTATCTCTGCTCTTCTCTCCACCAGACAACAATGTCTGGCTCTTTGCTAAACTGCTAAATGCTCCACTATGTTCTCATATAGCGTCTTTTGAAAGCAGCTGTTTTGGAACTGAACCATTCATGAAATAAAACCAAAATAACATGAGTTAAAAAATGCTAAAGCTCCATAGAGCTGCAGAGTTGGGTAATAATTCTCTGAGATGACCAGTTTAGGTAATGAGCTTTAGCAAGTGAATTCTGTAGTGCTTTGGCTACACTGAATGCCTAACGTATGAGTTCGCAGCACCAATGCCGCAACACTACGCTGCCACTATGATCAATAAAACTGGCTACGCCGGGCATGAGAGCAGTTCCGCTCTACAAACGTAAAAATAGGCCAGTCTTCTATTTATATTTAAGTGAGCGCAGCCCTTCTACACAGAACTGGGTCATAAAGTGTGTATATTTATAAGTAGCCATGCTTTGCATCAAACAGGGATTCCACTTTGGGGTCTTGATCACCTTGTCCGCATTTTATTTAGCCAGTACCAGCTGGCGGTTTGCTTAGTAACTTTATCCCTTACATAGCCTACTGTAGTCTGTCAATGTTAACTTACCCATTTTACACGGCTCCAGTGGCTCTACGCTAACACTTTAGCATACACTACTTGAGTATTTACACTACTTGGTGTTAATAAACTATTGACATTTTGTTTTAACAAGCCATGAGAACAATAAGCTAGCATTTATATAGCAATAAGCTAATACTATAAAAATTTTAGCCATACAGAGAATAAAGAGTTTATTTTCTTCCTGCTACTTTGAGATGTAGCAGGAAAAGCAGCAGGTGTAATTAATAACATTAGTAAGTCAAATTGTATGTTGTGGTATTAAAACGTGGTGTACTGGATTTGAGCATGAAACTTCATTCTTGACCTTGGAAACAGTAACAGTTTCACAAAATCATTTTAATTCAAGGTCTAATTACTGTCTTTTTCTACAGCTTTCAACCGCCCATCACCCAGCCTTCCTGGACCTTGAGTTAAGGTTATTTTGTCAAAGCCTAAGAACGAACTTTCACGCTCCAATGTTTAGCATGCAAGAGGTCGTTGAAGTGCTCAGGATAGTGACCACGGTAAACTCCTTGATAAACTTGATGAAGGCTGTTGAGATGCGGTTGAAGGTTAGTAAGTGGACCTTGAGTTAGATCTATTGACCTGCTTTAGCTCATGCGTCGGCAGTGGCTGCCCATGTTAATTCGATTAAATCTTAAAAATCGTGCTTAATGGATATACACAGTGCGTAAGAGTTAGTCGGATCCATGCTAACCCTTAGTATACAAAATGTTAAGTCACAGGCCCCCCTCGAGTGAAAAACTTGGGATGTGTTACTATCACTCAACATAATTTATACGTTAACACCAGAGTTAGCACTTGCTACAGCGGGCAAATAGAAGATTAGTATTACTTGCTAGTGAAGTAGCTAACTATCTACTTGACAGACAAGACACTAAAACTGCAGTCACAAAAACTGCAGTAATACTTCAAGGTTTTGACTAAAGCCTGAGAGGATAATGGTTTGGAGAAAGGTAATTAGTGTGTGTGTGTGTGTGTGTGTGTGTGTGTGTGTGCGCGCGTGCGTGCGTGTGTGTGTGACTCTCAAAAGGATCCGACTTCTGCATTTCCCGAGGTGATAACTCATAATGTGATCATGTCTTTCAGAGGCTTTTGGATACACTCAGACACGCAGACACGCACACACACCAGATCCAGTATATCTCACATGTGAATGATCCGCTGATGCCGTGGCGTGCCGCTGCGTTGACAGACAGTTCCGAAGCAAGCAATACCCTTCATGTTTTCTGTGCTTACTCCGCTAGCCCTGCTGACAGACAGAAAGCCTTGTCGTCATGGTTACCTCCAGCGAGGGCAGTGCTTGTCTCCGTGGTAACTGGGAGGGGCAAGGATGCTCCCAGCCTGGGTACTGGTCTCTCGCAGTGTGTGTGTGCGTGTGCGTAGGCGTGCGGGGGATTGGTTTGCATTATGGATAAAGCTCCTTGCACTCCACAGATGAAGACAGTGACTTTGTAAATGAATGTTTGATGTTGTGTGTCGGTGGAGGAGCTTTAGGACTGCGCTTTGTCATGCTCGGCAGGTTTGATGAAGTCATGGACTAATGTGTCTAGACACAAGCTGAAACAGACACAGGAACAGATTGTTATGTACATGTTAAAGGACACATTATGCGATTATATATAGTAGATTTGAGTCAGTGTTATTGGGGATATGTTTTTTTTTTTTCATTTCACTCTAAAATGTACTTTGTGAACGGTGATGAAAGACACAGAAAAGCAATGACCTTCATGCGCGACTAAGGTTCCTTTATTTACTTCATTTCTGTTTCTATTTAATGACAACTCACCCCAAACATGACCTTCACGTAACTGCAGGCCTTTTAAAGGCACATTTTCCTGATCTGCTCAGCACATTCAAAACATTCCCTCCATCAAAGAGAGTGACAAACTGACTAAGCTCCTTATAACCAGGAGTTATGAAACCGTTTCTGTAGGGAGCCGCCTGCCACAATTCTCCCTTTCTCTCTTATGTTAAGTGTTTTCCATTGAAAAGCCCCACTTGTCTGAGAGTCCTGTTGGTCGAAGTGTCACTATAGCAACCCGCCAGCTACAGAAAGATGAGTAGGGCAAGGTCTTGCATAATTTGACTCGGCAGCCCTGGAGGGAATGTGAGGATATTATCGGACCGGCTTGATTGTGGTAATGGCTGCTTTGTGCAGTGCTGCTAGAAAACAATGCTAACCCTGTACCAACCATGTATGAGGCGGTATGAACAAGTCTTTCCAGGGCTTAGGAGACATATTTTCTGTTTTATTGTGAATGAGAATGATTGTTTTGCCCATGAGTTTATAAATGAACCTGGGTGAAAATTCACACATGTAGTGAATTTTTAGACACAATGAATTGTGCTAATATTTGTGAAGCTTGAAGGAATAGGTAAGAATAATAAGCACAATATATACAATATATATTTAAATTACAGGTGTGCGTCCCTCCCTTATAAGACGATACGATACATATCTAGATACATGGGGCTACGATACAATTCAGGGACGATACATTTTAATACGAAAACGATTCGGTGCGATCTGATGCAATGTGATACAGTTCTTGATTTGTATAATTCATTTTCCATTATAAATTAAAATAAGCCAATTCTATAAAAGTAGCATTGCTTACCTTCAAATAGATACCGTATATTTTCATAAAAGATCAGGGAATCCCAAGTATTTCTGTGGCTCAAACAGATGGACAACAAATTCTGTAACCACAAGCGATGTTGAAAATGCAACTGAGTGTTAGTCGCCTACGTGACACGTTTCCTCAAACAAGACTCCAAAGACTAATCGAGTAGGTGTGTTTTGATGAAAAACTAAACAAAAGGCATCTGCGAGGACAGCTACGTATCATCTTGCTGTTTTCAACAGCTGTTGTAACCATGGCAACAACAGGCGCATTCGGCTGAGAGTTGCCATTTAACGGGGTCCCTCGTTAAACCGAAACACCCGCATAGGTTTCACCATGCCGTCTCACCAGGTGAGTGTTGAGATATGTTGGTACTTCATCGCTGTTCTACAGACCTTACGAATGGCCAGACTTTGGCCCAATTTTGCCTACTTCTCGTAAATATACAAATACAAAGTAATACGTAATATACTTAAAATAAAAGTCTAAGAACTATGTCTCTATTTTCACGATAATTAGTACCAGATTAAGTAGTTCCTCCAAGGAAACTTAAGTGTTAGTTTCAGTTCCCGTTACAGTGATGAAAACTGTGTCCCGATAACGTGAAACGTTCTAGGTAGACTGTGAGTTCTTATCAGGTCATCCCAAATTCGCACTTTACAACCCATTCTGGTGGCCAGATGTTCAGTTGACCGTGTAGCGGCTCATCTGAGGTGTTGCCGTTAAATGCAACACACGCCGACTTTTGACTACTTAGTCAAGGGTGTAGTGCCCGGCACGTGGCAAAAAAAAGGGACTAAATGGGATTAAATATGCTGATTTTATGAAGAGTTGATGCATGTCAGTACCGGGAAATACCACAGTGGCATACCCCGACAGTTGACCCGCATCGACTTGTGACGTGCGTCAAGACGCCGCCGGTGTTTATTGGCCTTTAGAGTTGTTGCTCGTGTTCTTTCAGTTCCGGGGATCAGACCCTTCGGCGTGATCGCTTCATTAAAGAGCACTCTTTATATTTTGGGAAACACTTTTGTGTGCCGTCTCACCCGGAATCAGATAAGGAGATTGATATAAGACGTAGTTCCCTGCATGCAGCACAGCGAGTTTAGCCTAGCTTAGCACAGAGACTGGAAACAGGGAAACTGCTAGCATAGCCCTACCAAAGCTGAGAGGCAAGCAATGTACAGTTGTAGTACAATAGTTACTTATCTGAGGCAGAAGCTGTCAAGGAGCCAGGTTGGAACACCAAAAGGGGTTAAGTGGGGAACTGCCCCGGGGGGCCCCATTTATTGTGTGTCAATTAATATTAAAACACAGTCAACCGACATTGTGAGGGTTTTTACACAAATTTTACACAGTTCATTGTGTTTAACTAAATGACCACAAACAGGTGGTCGGTAGGGGGCCCCAAGCTCATTTTTGCCCCTGGGCCCCCTTCCAGATTGACCCAGCCATGCTAATGAGGTACTCTTTTTTTTGAATAGATTTTATATTGTTTTGAATATATGACAAAGAACTCATGAATCTTAGATGTCGGAGCATTCTTGAATGCACCAGCAAGGGCAGGTGCATGTGTACATCGGCACCATCTGTCTCCAACAGGCTTCATGTCTCTGCAAGTTGACTTCTGCAGCGTGCTGGCATGGATCGCACACCGCCTGTAACTCAACCTGAGACCTTACATTATGCGTTGACAGTGGACCTAAACACGGAGAAACATCAGCATGGTGCTTTGAGGTGTCGCAGAAAGCTCCAGGAGCTGTGAGTCTGTGAGTGATGCAGTGCAGTTCTCCGCAGCGAGCCAGACAGCAGCTGACTGCAGGTCAGCCAGAAACATCAGACCAGGGCTATTTGTATGTGTGTGAAGTAGACGGCAGTGCTGCAGTGTCGCTGCTCATTTTCTACACCATCGGTGCTGCGTTCGTCCTTCCGAGCTCCGCGTTCTGTATGTGCTGTGGAACAGGGTGATGCTGTAGGCGACTGTGATGAAGGAAAGGACTCACTCAAACTCTAATAAGTGTCAACGCCGAAAATCTGACCTCGACAGCCAATGAGAGACCATTCATCGGCTAAAAAAAACAACCCAAACAGAACATTTGCTGAAATGTCCTCCTCCAGTGTGGCGCTCCACTATTTCTGTATCTGACCTCTGACCTTCCTCATGGAAGGAGTAACGCAGTGTGAATGCAGTAAAAAAAAAAAAAAAAAACCCATCACACTGTGTTTTTCCGCAGGAGAGCTGGGAGCTTTGAAGGAGTTGTATGCGAGCCAGGATTTAGCTTTAGTGGAGGCACTAGTAGAGAGGAAAATGCTGAATCATTCTGCCTCCTTACAGTCCTGGTCTGCTTCCAACTGCAGCTCACACAGCATCCAAAAACAGACAGGGGGGACATGTCCTTCCTAAAACCACGGACACACACATTATTGTGCACTAAGGGAAACAAATAAGTCTAATTATGGTGTAGAAAATGATTTATTATTCCAATTTTGACCTTTGCATAAAACTAAAACACGTTGATCGCATAAGCGTGCATGCATAGATAATTATGCTCAAGTTTATTTGCACAGACAGTGCACACACATTTCGTTTAGATTCAACTTCATTGCCGTTATTCGATCCTCAGGGTGATAACTCCGGAACAGGGCCAGCAAGCCCTCGGCTAAAGGCTAGGCTAAAGTTGGTGTTACTCAGCGAAATGCATTGTGTGAATCCCTCAGCTCTGACAAAGGGAGTTGCATGTGTTTCTTTCCTCATTTGCAAAGTCGATTCTTTTGAAATCCAGCATGGTTTACAGCATTCTTCTTCTTCTTCTTCACTGCCTTTGTTGGCGCACTGCTGCATTTCTTGACTGCATTACTGCCACCTGTAGATCTACTGGAATAAAGTGAAACCCAAACACTGACCACTTCCTGTCCTGTTGACTTTGGTCAACTGTGGTTGTTTTAAATGTGCTATATAAATGAAACTTTGACCTTGACCTTGACCGTGACTATTTGACAGCCAGTGACAAAGCATAAACATGGTTTGGACCATCATGTAGATTCTTTCTGAAATATGCATTTCCTGTGTGCCTCTTCCAGTCGGACAGTAACACCAGTTTCCTGCGAGCGGCGAGGGCGGGGAACATCGACAAGGTTTTGGAATATCTGAAAGGGGGCGTGGACATCAGCACCTGCAATCAGGTAAGACACAGATGACACTCTTGGTCACACTCACACACTCCCTACAGCAGTACAATACGGACAAAAAATGTTTTTGATGCGTGGTATGTTTTGATGGCAGTGTGGGAAGACATTTTTGGAAGACAAATGTAAAACAGCAACACAAACAAAATGAGACTATAACCTTGAGTCTGTTGCCCTGGTGCATGCTGGGATGTTCCCCTACAAGCCTCAATCTCAGGACACCACAGTATATATAAACTTACTAATACTGTTGGTACCGAAGAAATAACACTTTGGTCTCAGACTCTAAAATTAAAACGTTTAGACCTTTTTCACAGCAGACATTTTGACTTGTAGCAGGACAAGCACACGAGCAGGGGCTTTATCAAGAGCCTTTTCACCGAAAACAGCTGCTGATACACCAAAACAAAGAGCTGAAAGATGCTAAAAAGCTGTGCAGAGCTGCGGGGAGCTGCAGAGCTGTTGAGAGTTCTTTGTGGATTTGTCACTACGAGCGACACCTTTCGCATTACACATAGCCATTCAATCCTTTCTTGATAAAAAACGTCCAATGGTTCTACCTATTTAGCATACAATCCACAGAATGTACTACCCTTAGTGCTAACATGCTCATGTTGCTCACCACTAATCTCCACACGCACATTTAGCTATGTGGTTATTATCAAATGAAAACGACTCTACATTCCTGCAGGAGAGAGGACTGCGTTTGATCAGGCAGAGTTTCTTTATTTAGGCCTAGTCATTATCTAGTTTCCTCCAAGCCAATTAGCATTCTGGACATGGACGAGTGGGGGCAGTGAAACCTGATAGGGTGTAAACAGTCTCGTCCTGGCGACGGTCATAATGACCGGCGCGGTAAACAAAAGTCACATGGAGTGGAAATCCGAGATTTGCTGGTGGCTCTGTGGCGTGTTTGTTATCAGTTGTTGCGCTAGGAATGATGTTGGCACCAATCACTCGTGCCCTTGAAGATATTTTGAGCTCATGTGTTTGAAACAGTTGGCCAAAAAAAAAAAAAAAGATGCAAATGAGGTGTGTCTCAGTTGAGTAGAGTGATTAATAGGTTTAAATATCGATCATAGTAAAAGTCACATGTCAAAAGAAAATACACATTTTATAAAAGTATCAGAATGCTCAGTCCACGGAGAAATGAAACACAGCCCGTATTCAGACACTGCGCCTTCAAAACAAGCCGTCTGGACTTCTGTAAGGTTGTGATGTCATAGCTATACAGTCACCGCCCTCGGCCGCGCCCTCTTCCCCCCAGCAGGTAATCTGCTCTAGTCACAGCACCACCCACCAAGTACAGGGACGCTCATCCACCTGCTCAGTCTAAGTTATTGGAGCGCTCTGCTCAGGACTACTCTTTAGGTTTTTGGAGGTTGTTCAGTTTGTCTGAAACGGCTTGTTTCAGACAGAGGGGGGGAACTGAGGTGCTGCAGAAAGGGCCAGGAGAAGATACAGAAGGTCTTTGTTGAACTGTGAATCATGCAAAGCTGCTCTAGTGGAGCCCCAGAATAAATATATAGAGCTGAAAATGAGCACAATATGGGACCTTTAAGTTATTGAGATAGTTGTTTTTGAATGACTTTTTTTTTTATGTTTAACTGTACAATGGATGAATCAGTTTCCACAACTCATAATGGTACCGTTATGACACTTGCATCAAGACACCAGAGCGCACGAATGGGAGATTCCATTTGTGTGTGATAACGGGTTTTTGACGGCCTAATATCTTTTAATACCCTTTTTTTTTTTTGTAAAAGCTTGAACCTTCCAGTAGCAGATATTTGCGCCATGACTCATATTTTTCCTGTGTTTGCATGTAAATCGACATGCGCAGGTAAGGGACATCTATTTGAAAACACACATCGGCGACAAATCCTCTCTTTAGATTTTGGATAAGGTGACGTGAGCAAATGAAGTTGGCTCAAATGTCATCCTTAACCAAAATTTGAAACATATATTTTCTGCGTTCGCCTAGCTGTGAAGGTCGGCAAGGCGTAAATTTTGTCTGCACCCATTTAACATAGACGATATTATAAATGTATGTTACGTCACAGGACTGTATGCGCGACACCCCATGTAGTATGTACAGTGAAGTCCATTTTGAACTGTCACTTTTTTCAAAAACATTTGATAAAATTGAACGAATGAGAACTAACATGTAATTGAGAGCCCAACCCGCATAGTCGAATAAATGGTAAATGGTCTCACTTATATAGCGCTTTTCAACCTTTGTTAAGTTAAGTTACCACAGTTAAGATCTTATTCACCCACTCACTCACACCGATGGCGACCAAGCTGCCATGCCAAGGTGCTGGTCTCCATCGGGGATCGAACCCCGAACCCCCCCTCTTTTGTTTTGTTGGAGTATATCACAGCCCTGACAAAAATGGCGGAACAAAGATGCATTCTTGACAGGACCATCTGAACAAGTAATCTTTTTATTCTTGGAATTATATTTCATGTTAAGTCAGAGGTTTGCCTCTTTTTAGTCATATCCATTGACATCCATGATTTTCCACCTTGTAGCTGCTGCTGGACATAATGTCCACCAAAATACAGGAACACAGACGGCAAAGCAGAAATGAACTCTAGTGTGTATTGGTCTTTTCTGTGGATGGATGTCAATGGTGTCAAAAAAATGACCACATTTTTCAAATGACTTCAGTGATCAATGATGATTGCCAGAGGTGTTGTGGGTACATTAAAAGTTGGTTAAAGAAACCATCAAGATAAAAAACTACTGCCCCCTCTTTACATAGAGAAGTCAGAGGGGTTTGTTGAAGAGGTTATTGATGTCATTGACTGTGAGAACACCTTGAGGTTTTCGTCACACACACATTCACTGTACATGCTAACACATGTATCACTCACCTTGACAAAAAGACCACAACATCAGTCAAAACTCAACAGCTGAACAACATGGGACCTTAATGACTCCATCACTGTGATGGAGTGCTAGTATTGGTCAGACTAGTTAGTAGTGAATGCTTTCTGATACACAGGGAACTCTCCTGCCTCACTGCTAATAATAATATTCCCAAGTAGCCATGAGCGGTTATTTTTCAGGCCAGCCCCTTAGCTTCAAGCTTCATTCCTTTAATCAAGGGTCTAAGGACAGAGGGCCACATACCAGCTGTCTCTGCCAACCAGTACACAGTGTTGGTTGGTTGGTTGGTTAATGTGAACTTTGACCATATTCAGAGAAACTCATTACTAAACTACATTTTCTTCAGCCATTGTTAAAAAACAAGCCAACAAAACTTGCTAGCATTCAAGAATTATTCTGCATTTTAGTTATAACTCTCATTCAAGTGGCCAAATAAATCCAATGCCGCTTTATAACCATACATCTCAACCGTAAAGCTTAAATGTATTGATCTTTATATGCTGTTAGCTATTGTATGCTGGCCAATGGCTCAGTCGCTCGGCCAGCTAGCCAAGAGGCCTAATACTTCTGAATTTTCCATTGATGAAATGAAGGAAGCTGATCAGTAATAACGCTACGACGCTAATTATTTTGGTCTGTTCCCTGTCTGAACTTGACTGTGAGTCTTGAGCAGAAAACATCATACAGCATCATGCTAATTGTTTATAATCTTTACCATTTCCCTGGAAAGTCTTGTGAGAGAGACTTTCCCAGAGTGACTATTAGCACTTTGCTGCGCTCTGATGCAGATTACAGCTCAATAACATGCATGCGCTGATGAGGTGGTATTTATTCTGATTATAACCGCCTCGCTCCCCTGAGACGACTCCAGCGCTGCTAAATTAGATTTTCACCACATTCCCTTTTTGCATTGCTTTAAAATTGCCAGTGTAATAGATCTAACAGATAATTGCGATCGTCTCTTAAGT
The DNA here is from genome assembly GCF_043641665.1 of Enoplosus armatus. NCBI lineage: Eukaryota > Metazoa > Chordata > Actinopteri > Centrarchiformes > Enoplosidae > Enoplosus > Enoplosus armatus. Next base: position 15,661,686 of record NC_092202.1, read on the forward strand.
GATTGTGTTCATGTGGGCTGACAGAATGAGGTAACAGATATTATGGATGGAGGAGTGGGCGGACAGGGCATGGTACATGATAAAGGGGTTAGGGTCCTCCTGGAGGTGAATGGAGGGCGTGTACAAAGATGAACAGGGCCCCTGAGGGTTATGGCAGAACTGGAGGTCGTTTGTTTAAAAGTGGCTTTCTATTTTAAGGAAAGAAAAACCATACAAAGAATCCATTAATTAGTCATTGTGAGGAATCAACATGCAGTACATTTGAGTCTATATGAGGGTGATTGAAAAGTCCATCCCTGACCACATGGGAAGAATATGGAGTTGAAATTGTAACTTTTTTTCATCCAGCTTCCAGCTGTCTGTTGTTGTCCTTTGGGGGGAAAAAAAAAAAAGACACAGGAACTCGTTCATCTCGCACTCACAGCTGAAAAATAGCTGTCTGGTCTTTTATGGGAGAACAGTGGCAGGTGCTACTTCAAACGGTCTGCTGGATGCTTGTTCTGAGATGAAGAACTGTGCTTAACGGAAACCAGGGAGTGGGTTTTGCAGTTACATCCTGTCCTGCTGTGCCACAGTTGTTGCGACATTTTCTTTTCATGCTTTTTCATACGTTACTTGGATGTCATCTTTATCTTTTGGATTCACAGATGATCGCTTGTCGCAATTATTTTTTTGGCCCTCGTGCTTTTCATTGATGTACCTAGGTAGCTAGCTATGCAGGAAGGCCACGTCGCCACATTTAGTCCAGCCTACAAAGCTTTGAACAACTGTTTTTTCCAGCCGTCAACGGAGACGACGTCAGACCTTCTACGCTTAACAAATTGGAGATGTCGGCGGTGATTCAGAGCTCTGGAACATGGCTACCAAGTTCCAAGAGATCCGTTTTTGCTGATTATTGCAGAAAATAAGCTCTGTGCCAAACAAAAGTTTATGATAATACACGTTTTGTTCCGCAAGATCATCTTCACTGATGAACACCGCTTTTATGATTTTTGAATGATGAATGGAATCACCAGACGCCACCACCGCTAAGCTTAACTTTCAAGAGAATATAGATAGATATAGATATAGAGTATAAACACAACGAGCCTGTAAAGGCGGACTAGTGAGTAGATGACTTTCTGTGTTTGTCACAAAGACGTTAATGTCCACAACAACCTCTGTAGTCTCAGTTAGCCACTTGTTAGCAACCGCCTTTTTTAAGACATGTAAAGCCTCCAAAATTCACGAGTGGGTGTATCTACCTGCGTATTTTATGTTGTAGAACAAAACTTGAAAATCTCTTAAGCTTGTGTTAACTACGGACCTTATTTCAGGCAACTAACCAAAAACCCATTCAAAAAACCCACTGACTTCCAGACGAGGGGACAGGTAAAGTGTAAAAATGCGAACTCATTTCCAGGTTTTAGGACTCTATATCAAGGCCACAGAACACAGTGGTAAAGATGACTTTTCTGTATGAAACAGACATGCTGTAAAGCCTTGGGATTTTTCCATTAGAAATTTAAAAAACAAACAAACCACGGAGCACCTTCAGTAAACACAATAAAGAGATCACTTTTCTGTACTTTTGAACCAGTATTTTAAATACAGTGGTTGCACCAACACAGTGGAAGGTAATATAAGGCCAGCACGAGGCAGGCAGGTGCATGAACATATCAACTGATCAAAAAACAGCAGGACTTAGCCGGAATACATATTCTGCTCTGCCACTGAACAGATGCCTCCTGCCTAGGAGTCCAGCGGGACCATCAGCCTCAAGGGGCTGTGCGATGGGGGTTAGTTTGACAGTCACGGAGGAAATTGCTTATTGACTCAGCGGCTCTTTTTATACTGCAGGCACAGTGGTTGTGCTGCTGAAAGGGTTATTGAATCAGTGCTGGGTCACTTGGAAGAGGAGACGGCCAAACTAGAGGGACCCTACATTCACCTCCATTCCTTTGCTTAAAGACATGAAAGAAAATGGAAGGCTGTTAATGGTGCAACTTATTTTTTTGGCTGTTAAACTGTCTTCAAATGCCTCCACAGCCTTTTAGCCTCTTTTTAACTCATTGTTTCGGTCTCTTTGACATTGTTTTGAGCAGCCACAGGAAGCTTTTTTGAGCAAAAAAGCTCAATCCAATGTGCAGTACCTGCCCAGAACCAAACGCCAGAAAGACAAAGATAGCAACTAGCTATGGAGGAAAATGGAACATTTAGCAGCTAAAAAGACAGACATTCTTGTTTGGAGTTGTTGTGAGACCAACATGAAAAGCAATGTTGCTATGCATGTAAGCGACATGTGTAAATAGGACACTGTTTGCTAGCAAATTAACCCTAACAACATTATTTAATCTCACCACTATACCAGAGCTTGGTGTGGCGTTTCTTTGACTGAAGATTGCAGCTTTACAAACCTAAATCCCAACCGTAATGCTTCAACATATGTATTTGCTATTAGCTACTGCTTGCTAATGGCTCAAGTGCCAAAGATTGCCAGCAGGGCTAGGGTGTGAGATTTGCCACAATAACCTAATATGGTGATAATATGTCAAATGATGTGTTTTCAGCTATTCGGTGGCAAAAAGAAAAATTAATATATATATATTGCTAATGTTTTCCTTTATTTATTTATTTAGGCAAACTGTCTTAAGGCCAAATGAAAGTTGAAACACATTCACACTGCGTCTCCCATGAGCCCTCTGCTTTTACGAAACCAATCCGAGCGTTTGTGTGGCAAGCTCTCACTTTTCGAGCTTATTCTGTCACTCGCAAGCCCGCCCCACCTCCTCCCTGCCAACCAAGCAGCACATGACACTCAAGAGCCTGATTACAGATATTAATAGAGGTCATGAGTGATTTATAACTCGAAAACGTCAAACATCGTTGCTCTGAACTAGGCCTACCACGTGTGTCAAGTTAAGGAGACGTCATTTGTCAGGGTTGATATTTAACTTTAATAACTTTAATGAAATGACAAAAGCTGCAGTACAATATTTCAAAACGTGATTCTGGTTCATGTGATATTTTAGAATGAATCCCCCACATTTATTTGTTGTCTGAGCCGTCACCAATCAATACTAAAGACGCTGTTATTTGAGCAGAAGGGAGCACGCACACACACACACACACACACACACACACACACACACACACACACACACACACAGATGTACTCACATACAACTATTTATATCTTCATACCCAGCATTGGCTCTGCTCCACAGCAGCATAACATGGCACAACATCTAAACCCATCTTTGATAGCTAGCTTTGATATATCAGTCTGTCCCTCCACATGTGAGAGCGAAGGACAGACGCTCACATGTTCAGACCATGGAAACAGAGAAAGAAAGGCAGGCTCAGTCGGTTATGGACTTGGGGGAGGAGGTAATCCCTTCTCCCTCTCTCTCGTTTGGATCCGTCTTTATTCTTTGTTGATGTGGGATGGTTGGACGTTGGGCCTGACCTTTCCTTCCTCACCTTTTATCTTCTCTCCCCCCCCAGAACGGTCTTAACGCACTGCACCTGGCAGCCAAGGAGGGCCATGTGGATCTGGTCCAGGAGTTGCTGGATAGAGGTGCAGCGGTGGATTCAGCCACAAAGGTAGGTCCCACTGAGCATGCCTCAGTCCATGAAAAGAAGGTAGTGGAAACTCTGTGCGGAAGCTGTACACACAGTACACAGTCATTTGGAGTGATCAGTGTTTACTGGAGGGTTCTCACCCCGATATGACAATCTATCTACTAGTGTTATAATATTTATTTGATCAACCAAAATGATTTTTTCTGATACTCTCCCACTAACCCTTAAACATCTCACATCCTCACTTTCAAGGCCTGATCGAAAGTGGAACAGTGAGGTTCATCCATGTCCTCGCAAAATAGCTGCTGCTAGAGGATCGGTGACGTAATCGAGTTGCAAGGACGCTTTCTTAAAGTAGAGAAGTACAGACTTGCAGAATCTATGCCAAGTAGTCGGCAACTGCTTTGGGCCGCATGCTAACCGCTAACACACTAGCCAGCCGGGAACATGCCAAAGCTGGCCAGTCACAGTGACGGTTCCCACGGTCCCACAATGCAATGCATCCCATATGCAAAACACCTGTCAGTCACGACGCAAAACGTCTCGTATATTGGGGATAGTGAATGAGCGAAGGAGGGAGTGATTTTGGCCAGTAGCTGTTTAAGCTAGCTGCCTTGCTCAGTGTCATTTAGCAAGTTGTAGTTTGGTCGCTAGCGGGACAATTAACACGCTTTATTCAAGTTTATTGTATCTCATAAATGTCAGCAAACCATGCTTATTTTATTCCAGCAGAGCGAGCAGAGTTTAAAAATATAAATCAAATAAAAGTGGATGGTGCAACAGAGCTAATAAGCCAGGATAGCTTCCTCTGTGTCGGACTCTCCGTGCCCTCATAGGTCAGCACTGTCAGAAGTGGTTTGCTATTGGTAAAAGGTGCAAATGTTCGCCATGAAGTTGAAACTGACGTAAATGTTTGCACAGGTTGCAGTCAATTCAATTCAATTTTATTTATATGGCGCCAAATCACAACAAAAAGTCATCTCATGACACTTTACAAATAGAGCAGGTCTAGACCGACTCTTTATAATGTTATTACAGAGACCCAAACAGTCAAGTCCTTTTGGACAGAAGTGTTTGAGTAATAATGAATATAAATCTCTCTCCTTGTCCTGTTGTTTGCTTGCTTGTTTGCTTGGGTACAGGGCTGCACAGCTAAGGTCAAAAAAAAAGAAGAAGAAGGAATTGTGTTAAATTGGAGGATTCGTAAGCTGGTTACTTAATACTTGTAATCTTATCGGTAATAAGACAGTGTGTATGTAAGCTGGAATATTTCAATTATTGTATTAAAACAGATGTTACGTCAGTAATTCACTCACACAAAAAGGACATATAGGTGACAGATCAAAGGAAAAACCTGAATAAAAGAGGGAGAGAGAACGAGAAATAAATCCAGATGCTTCCGTCTAAGGCTCACTGAATGGTGTGATGAGTATGGAAATTGCGTGAACCATACGTTATGGCCTTCACAGTCGCTCCATCTCAACCCAACTGAACACCTGAACACTACCTTACTGAGACATTTTCATTTCCTCACCCACCAGTGTCTCGCTATCATTCCTATGTCCAACTTTCAGCTCCAGTGCAGTCATGTATCGCTCTGATCTCGAGTCAGTGGTACAGTACTGAACTTCAACATAGATCAGACAAGTTTATTATGAGAGCAAATGGTGTCCCAAGGTTTTGATATTCATGGTCACCGTGATTTTGATGCACTCACGTCACCAAATATGTATATTTTACAGCTTTAGTGAAGCACTGACACAAGAACATACTGTATACCAGTACACAGAACACACATATGTCACATTGCAGTATATATAGTACTCATTAACACAAGAATCGTAAAGCTGCCCCGTGGAGTTTTCTTATAAACAAACAAGAGTTTGCAGTCAGCGTTACTCACCAAGATGCATTGTGTGCATCCTTGAGCTTTGAGTGCATTTCCTTCCTCTTCTCTTCAAGTTTGAAACCTGCATTGTTCACTCCCATGTCTACTAGCTAACGGTCTTCTTCTTCCCTGCCTGTATTGGGGGGGTTGCAGCCACTTGTGGGCCAGTGGAATAATGTGAAGTCATAGGCAGGAGTGCGCATCCTTGTGCTCGAGAAAACTAAACTGGGAACCGCTAAAGAAAAATACCAAAACCTGCTCCGTAGAGCTAAGGGAACATTTCAGTATAAACGGTGTTTATGTAACAGTTGTCAATTGAAATGAACCTTCATCTCAGTTCGGCACATTTGTAAGTTTTTAATACTTGATGTCTAAATACATAAATAACCATGACTGAGTGCATATATAAGTGTGATCGACCATAATACTAAATTGCACCCAGAAGTACAACAGAAGCAATTTCCCTGCTGTAATCACAGTGTCAGGATATATTTGTGGCCTGTGAACGGCACACACTACAAAAAACAGTCGCACTGCGCAGGATGATCGGAGAGGCATCGACCTGTGTGGAACTTAATCATCTGACGCACTGATTTGAGATTCTACTCTCAACCAACAGCCGGTGTATTGGTAATAGATTAATTACCCTTTTGCTGAAATAAAGAATTAAGACTGGGACCTATCAATACTCAGAGCTACTCATGATTGCAGAGCATCACGTCACAGCTGAACTGTTTAAAGTTCCGCCATAACCGTAAGGTTAGGTTAGTTTTGATAAGGCTTGGTTCACAAAGGAAAATAGTGACACAAAGTGGGGCACCTTGTATTGGTAATTCATCAATCATTTTCATGTTTTCCATCCATCCAGAAAGGAAACACAGCACTTCACATATCCTCTCTAGCTGGTCAGGCTGAAGTAGTGAAGATCCTGGTCAAACGAGGAGCTGACATCAACGCGCAGTCTCAGGTGAGCCTCCGCACTCTGCTGATGACGCAGTTGTCCTCGTAAAAGTCATTGATAGTAGCGCCTCATGTGTTACTCATCACTAATATCATGTCAGAGAGGCAAGGGTTCGTTTTGTTGCGCAAATACAGTAGAAAGTTCAGATTTGTGTTCATTCGTAACCTCTTGTATTTCGCTTGTGTGCTGTAGAATGGATTCACTCCTTTGTACATGGCCGCCCAGGAGAATCACATGGATGTGGTGCGCTACCTTCTGGAGAATGGAGGCAACCAGAGCACCGCTACAGAGGTGAGAGAAGAGTGTGTTCAGTAGTTTCAGAGACAGTTTGCGTAGTGTACTTGGATGCCAGCACCTTGCATGTCGCCATTGGTGCGTGAATGAGACCTGAACTGTAAAGCGCTCTGGGAACCGTTAAGGTTGAAAAGCGCCATTTACCATGAAGACCATTACCTTCCTGTGAGCCATCGCCTCACTAGATTAGGTGTGCATTTTCCCTCCATCTTAGTCTAGTGTGTTAACATATTCAGATTTGCGAATTAGCAGTAAACACTGAGTACATCTGAGGCCGATGGGAACGTCATTCGTTTTTCAGGTGTTTGGTCATAAATCAAAGTGTTTGACAAATTCAAATTTTGACCTGATGACGGTGCTAGACGGAAAAGTCAGTCATTAGGATTCATCCTCTGGAGATATGAACGTCTGTACAAAATTTCACGGAAATCCATCCAGGAGATGTCAAGATCAATTTCACTTGCTTGAAAAATGTCATGCGTGTGACGCCAGAGGAAAATTATGGGACCTCGCCAAATCATGAGGACACATCATCTGGGAATCACGACATATACAAAATGTCATGGCAGTCCATGTATTTGTCGAGACACACAAAGTAGTGGGCCCAATGAGTGACCAACACTGCCATCCCTAGAGCCCTGCCATTAGCATGGCATAAAATGCTAGCAAATCTTTCACTACATGAAAAGTCAGGGGATCACCAAACTTATTAGGGTTCATACTCTGGGGACAATGAATATTTGTCATGGCAATCCATCCCGAACGTGTCAAGACATTTAAGTCTGGATCAAAGTAGTTGACTGCTAGACTGCTCATATTTAGAACCCAAAATCATGGCTCAAGCAGCGTAGTCCCTCCCTGTCATGGTAGGCTTTTAATTTTGAAACATATGCAGGAAGTAGTATATTTCCTTGATGGTAGCTGAAAAAGGTTTTTAAAAGGAAAACTCAGGGCAGGACTCTGAATTTATCATCTCAAAATTAGAGGTATATTATATCGTATCATGTTAGATATTACAGTAACACTTTGCTGGACATTCCCAGATTAAGAATGCTTGAAAATGAAATGTAGCTAATCCCTTCAACCTGTCCTCTCCTCCACCCTCTCGTCCCCGTCTTCCCTCGTCCAGGATGGCTTCACCCCTCTGGCCATTGCCCTCCAGCAGGGCCACAACCAGGTGGTTTCCATCTTGCTGGAGAACGACACTAAAGGCAAGGTCCGCCTTCCTGCCTTGCACATTGCCGCCCGCAAGGACGACACCAAGTCGGCCGCCCTGCTCCTCCAGAACGACCACAACGCCGATGTCCAGTCGAAAGTATGCCCATTGCACAGTTTGACTCTGAGGGGTTGGCATGTGTGGAAGTCGAGCTCACAGTCAAGCGTTTTGTGTGTCCGTACTGTGGTTATGAAGTCTGTGAATTATGTGAGGCGGTATTGGATTTAGTGATATTTGAGGTACAGAGCGCAGAAGGGGCAAAGCCTCGAAAACCAGCCCAGCTTTCTTCTAAATGTCAGTGGTGTTAGAATGCTAACAATGCGTAAACCCATGGGTCCTGTAAGAGCCTTTGGATGGAAAGACCTCGTTTACATCTGCTGTTAAAATGTGGTCTGTATCTGGATAAGTTACCCCGATAGTCATCAGCTCTTCTCATTACATCCACACCTTTATAATCACAGGGTCTCATTTTTCTTGCTCATTATGCAAAGCAGGTGAGTAGGTGGAAAGCTGGAAACAAACAATAACATGGAATCCAATTGTGTGGACTCCTTTATGTGTGGGCTGTGCCGACATTATTGCCAGCGGTGACGACGGTAGTACCCGCAGTGATGAGGTTTCTACCCACAGTGATGATCTCTCAACCCATAGCGATGACATTCCTACCTCCCCGCAGTTTTGACGTTTCTATACACATATATAAGGTGCGGGAAAACATTTCTGCCCATGTTTATGATCGTTCTAACCACAGTTGGGGACATTTCTATGTAAGCTAATGCCAGGATGATGTTTTTTTTTTTCTTCCTCCCAGAGACTTTTTCGTGAGCAGTTTCCATGCTATCTCCTAACAGTCTAGGGGTGTTCAGCACCTGTACGAACAAATCTTTAACACCGAATCTTCAAGCTGAACCGACTATACTGAATCACGTTACTGAGCAGTGCTGCTCCCTTTCAGCTGTGGTACGGATCATGTCACTTCCTCGTTAAAAGCTTACCCTATTTCAGCCGTGTTGCAAATGGAGTGTTGCAGGGATGACGAATGACACTTACACGTTTTGTTCAGCGAGATAATCTTCACCAAGAAACGCCACTTTTATGATTTTTGAAGCATAAATGGGCTAAAATGCTAACGTTAGGCTATAAACGAACTACAGCACAGTCGCATTACTTCATCGTCACCACCGCTGAGCTGAGAGAGAGAGAGCTGAGAGAATATAAATAGATATAGATATATAGACAGATAGACATAGAGTATAAACACAATGAAGCTGTAAAGGCGGACTAGTGAGTAGATGACTTTCTGTGTTCGGCATGAAGATGTTTAATGTCCGCGGCAAACTCTGTAGTCTGATTTAGCCGCTTGTTAGCAACCGGCTTTTTGAGACACGTAAAAGCTTCAAAATTCATGAGTGGGGGTATCTACTGACATATTTTATGTCGAAGAACAAAACGTTGAAATCTCTTAAGCTTGTGTTAACCATTGACTTCCAGACGAGGGAAGTACAAAAAACGAGGGAAGTGTAAAAATGCTAACTCATTTTCGGGTTTTATGACTCAGTCCTCATTCCTGCAGCACTCTATAGATGGCTGTTGCGTTATTAATCTTATAAACAGGCCTAGTTTTGTACTGAACCAGCAACAGACTACTTACTACAGTCAGAACAGCCTCTACATTAGCATTGGTCAATGTTGGTTTCTTTTAACCACGACCACAAACCTTCCTAAACCATAACCAAACCATATATTAACCATGGAGATGAGGTTGTTTCGGAAGACTGTTACCTATTGTGTTGTTCAGACTGGAAGGCTTGTTGTTGGGGGAAAAAAAAACAACAGCAAAAAAAAAAACTGGGACTGGGAAAGACAGGAAAGTGAAAATGTGATCTTGCGTTGCCCTCCAAATGATATCTTACAAATGCTAATGTGAGCACATAATTAACATCTGACTGGCCAGTTCAGTCAACTCTGGATGTCGTCTGGCAGATTGGATGTCATTGTGTCCCGTTAGCGGTGGCAGTTATTTCCTTGATTGATTTATCCAGATACCAATCACAGCAGGTGTAAATAGGGTCCCCTAACATATATATGTACGATTTCGTGTGTGCCAGAAGACCGCCGACTAATAACTTGATGTACTTGTCCTACGAAGCTGTATATCTGTGAATAGTGTGTTCGTGTCTCCATCTGTCTGTCTGTGCACCTCTCTGTTTCCTCTCTCTCACTCAGTGTCTCTGTACCTGCCACGTCACTCCTGGTCCTGCCACTAACTGGGTCTCTCCCTCTTTTCTTTTTCTCCCTTCCTCTCTTTAAATGCTTCCTCTCACCCCCACCATCACCCCCTCCTTCCCCTCGCTGCACCGGTGTCTAAGTGTAGCACTGTCCACTGCATGGAGTGTGCCACTGTCTGCAGGTTGTATGGTGGTGATATTTAACGCTGCATGCAACCAATTGGGGGGTGGGTGGAGGGGTTAAAGTGTCAATCCGGTGTTAGTGGGAATTCACAGTTACCTGTTGATGCGGGAAGACTCATTTTTAGTCACAACTGTCCCTCTGATACCGGATAGCGGCTTGAAGTGACGTGGCTAGCGTGAAGATAGTTTACCAGCCTTCCTGAATGTTAAGTATTGCTTCCGCAGTAACTGCAGTGTATTTCAACAAGGCACCAATTATGTTACGCAAGAAAACACAGTGGAGGCAAACTCGGTATATATGCGTGCGTTTAGTATTGTGCCATATGTGGTTAGGATGCGATGCAGCCCCGACTCAACATGAGTCATAGGAAAGGCCCCAGAGGAGAAGAGCTATAAACGGCAGCATGTCACACTCAACCACACATGTACACATAAAAACACATATTGCTGTCACACACGAGGCACAGTTCTAATCAAATACCTTTTAATAATAATACTTGTTTCTACATAGTCTAGCTAAACGCTCAGCCTGTTTACAAGCAGCTGTAGCAATGTTACCGTGTTCTGAGATCTCAGCAATCCCTTAAAACAATGTTAGTGTTATCGTAACAGTCAGAAATGATGACCAAATCTGCAAAAATAACAGCCGCGTTGTAATAAAGCGGGAATTATCCTTCAAAGAAAGACTGTGCGTTTACTTATGTAGTAAAACCTTTCAAATGGTTGTCTGTGACACGCTAAAATGCAGCGTAACGGAGTCATAAGGGCAGCACGCTGACTCAACGCACGCCTTCATTTAGCTAAAAGTTAGCTAACATTAGCCGCCATGAGTGGCTGCTGCAGCCCCCGTGCATTTAAATGGGCAAGGGGTTCATTTTTATTCCTTACGAATGTAGCTTTTCATTTCTGAGGATGAACGCGTTATTTCTCCATTAAAAGTTAAATAGGCTCGATTTTGATGAAACTCTGGGAGCCAGTTTCAACAAATCCAACGGAATGCAAAGCTTTCAGTAAATCAGTACCTGCTTTGCTGATGTAATAGTACATCGTTGTTTTTGTTCATTCCTTCCTGTCTCTTGCAATGACACGGTTCCAGCTGATTAGGTGTGATGATTTTCTACGTTTGATGTCTTTTTAACATGAAAATCTGTGTGAGTTTGACATTTGAAGATGTCCCTTTGGACTCTGGGAAGTAGCAACGAGCATTGTTCACTGTCCACTATTTTAGACCGAACAATTAATCTCTAAAAAAAACAAAAACAAATGACATCCCAGCAAGTCAAGAGGCTTTGACATGCATCACTTCTGTGTGAACCGGGCGTCAGCTGTACTGAGAGCACATTAAAGGGAAGTGACACCCCCCACCACCCCACCCCAGCCACGTCGCTTGCCAGTTTAGTGTCTTGACTGCACAGCGGCCTCTGAGCCCACAGAGCAGCGGTGTGTTAAAACGAGCCTAACTGAACTGATCTTTCCCTCCCTCATTCCCGCCGCTTCAGATGATGGTCAATAGGACTACTGAGGTATACACACGCTCCTTTAACTCTCCACAGATTCACTATACAGTCCCATCCCTTTGTTCTTTCTCTTTTCTTTCCTTTTACCGTTCATTTATTTCACCTCCACAGCACTGCATGGTGTAAATAAGAATTCCCACAGTTTTATGTTGGTTTGGTACAATACGAGGTCGACATGCACGGCTGACACGAATGGCCAAGCTACTGCCGTGTGTCCTGCGCTCTTCTTATATTTCGTTGAATCATTCTCTGTCTGTATGCATTTTCTTTTCTTTTTTTTCACTCCAGTTTTTATTACATTTATCACTGGCTCAGAAAGCCTCTTTTGTTTTTGTCACATGTGACCCTCAATACATTTAGAAAATACATCTAAACAACATCATTATTGAGATGTACAGTTTACTGATTTATTTTAAATGATCCCATTTTCACCCTGCTAGGTTTTGATTTGATGAATACTGTGCTGATGCATTTTGCCACAGCTGTGAATGTATATTGTCTACTAGCCTGTCTTTGTAATTTGGCCTGTTTATGTTGTGTTGCATGATTTCTAGAGACGCACTATGGACTACTTCTTTTAAAACAGTACTGGTTAATTGATTGCAAATATTACAATGCACTTCCTGTATGGAAGTCCAATGCTGCCAAAATAACAATGAAATAATTCAATCAAATTGAAATTGTATTTTCCATCCGTGTGCCCATGATATAAGACAAATTTGAAATTGAAATTAAAAGGATGAAAATCAGATTCTTATTTTCATGTTTGAAAATGCATAAATGACCAATAATTTTCCATGTACTCCAAAGCAGAACACTGACAGAATGCTAACGAAATTGAACGTAATTCACGTTTGTTTTCATTGTCAAATATGCAGACAATGTGCAACCTACGTGATCTTGAAAATGCAAACTGGACCTTTACATTTTGTTCAACTCTGTCTGGAGATCAGAGCAAATGAAATAAAATGGTGTCCATTTCATTGACTATGACAAATTCCATAAAGGACACCTGGGAGAATCCTCCCATAATAAAAATGACCATAAAAACATAATTTCATTTTTCAGGTATTTGATCAAATGAAAATGATCACTGTATGGCAGTGTTTTGCTTTGGAGTGAACTGAAAATGATTTGTCATTTAATTTTTAAAACATTGTTGGCATTAATTATGCATTTTCAAAGATGAAAACAATCCTGACATATTTTAACATACACACAAATGGAAAATTGAGCTTGATGAAATTATTTTATTTCAACTTTGGCAGTCCTGGTCTTCCATTCTTAACAGCTTCCTGATCAAGTATTTCAAGTGCATGCTTTTCTATGGAAGATCTTCAAATAACTGGTATATAACTTTTGCACTTTTACTGCTACAAAAACAAAAAAATGCTAATCAATAACGGCATGGGAAGCTTAAGAAGCTTTAGAAATACGAGCTGCCTGGCCAAAGACTTGGTATCGAATAGGATGTTGCATCCACGCTACCTTCATTTGCACCATTCAAAGCTTTTGACTGTGTAAAGTTTTTGAACCATCACGTTAGTCACTGTATTCTTCACACTTTGTAAACAACTTTTTCACATTAAATCGGACCACACTTACAGAATGGCAAGGTAAGGCAAGAATTTCGCAACTACTCCAACCTCCTCTGCAATCTCTAACTTTTCTCATATACTTCTCATTGCTAACTCTTAATACTTCTACATGACGTACAGTTGACATAGTGCACTTTGGTGTTGATCACAAATGTACCCTGCGCCACTTTATGATTTTACTATGATTTGGTGTTGTTTGGGTAGCTAATATTGTTTGTCCATCTTCATGTCAATCTTGATGACAATCTGTGTGTACTGTACATCTATTTGTTCTGCTTTCGTTCTTGTCCTTTTCTTTTCAAATTGTGTTGTTTTTTTTTGTTTTGTTTTTTAACCGGGGAAAGGCATTCCTTTACTTTTCTTTCTGTGGTTGATAACTTGCATGGAAGTCATGTGTCTGAGCGTGTTCTGGGGTCGTGCGTGTGGGTGCTTCATAGTCTGACTTGAATATTTTTTTAAAAATTCAGATTTTTATTTAGATTTTTTAAAAATTTTTATTATTATTATTATTGTTTTTACCTTTTTCCAATTTTCTTTTGCTTTCTAGTTTAGTTTTTGTTCACCCTGTGATGCTTAATGCGACTGCTGCATGCTGGGAAGACCGAAAGCTCAAGACACACGAGTCAAGGACATGAAGTAAAGGCTAATGTCTGACGTCTTCCCCTCCTCCTCCTCTCTGTGTGTCTGTCTCTTTCAGAGTGGATTCACCCCCCTGCATATCGCTGCCCACTATGGCAACGTCAATGTGGCCACGCTCCTGCTGAACCGAGGGGCGGCGGTCGACTTCACGGCAAGGGTAGGGTTCATTCAGGTCTGATAATTTGGCTTTTGCCCTGGCCCCTAGTCATGCCCAACATATTGGAGGTTTCTGCGGGGCGGGGACGCTAACACTGATAAACATGCTAGTAAAATGCTAACACAGCTGTATAGCCAGTATATCAGTAATGTTGGAATGACATTGTTAGCTCATGTTTGTCAGTTTTTAAGTGTCTAGTGTTTTCTTTCTTTCTGTCTTTTTTTTTTTTTTTTTTAAACAACAAATTCACAGGTCCTATTTTTAGCCATGTGAGCAGTGTGGATAAAAATAGCTTCTTCCTCTCCCCTCGGCACGCTGCAAAAGAAAACACAAACACAAAAGGCACGCGCCTCGCACGCCGCAACACGTTTGAAGACTTAAAACCCTACTTGGTTAAAAGGGTGTGAGAGAATGCACTCGTCCTCCCGTTTGAGAGAGCACCCGACTTTACTGGTTCAATTATGACAAAACCCAGAGTTTCTTAAACAAGTGCAGGTCATGTGGATCTGGACAAAAAACATTTTGTAGTGTCAAACTACTAGCAAACCTACTTTCACTGTGTACCAATTTAAGAGCCCTCAACGTAGGAGTGAAAAGCACAAGATATAACATTCAAATGCTGATATATTTTATTTTGAAATGAAATGTGTTTAATGACTGGTCTTTGCCTTTTAAATTAAATGTAATTTTGCTAATTGTTTATTTGCATTGTATGTTATTGTTTTACATATTTCTTTTGAACATGGCACGTTGTTTTAATTTGAAGGGGATTTTGTTTGATTATGACATTTCACTTTTAATTGTTTTATATATGATTCCAATTTCTTTTGTTGTTGAAAGAATTACTGTAACGTTCGCTCCTCTCATACAACAGTATGATAACATATGAGTTGTGGATTCAATTTCAATAGTAGTAACATTTTGATTACATTTTTAATATCTAACTAAGACAAATTGCTTGTCTAAAAGTCATTTCCCCCCCCTTCTGTGTAGAATGGGATTACTCCTCTACATGTGGCGTCCAAGCGTGGCAACACTAACATGGTTGGCCTGTTGCTGGACCGAGGCTCTCAGATTGACGCTAAAACAAGGGTGAGTATCGTGGGGTAAACCCGAACTATGGCGACAGTATCTCAGTTGTGAATGATAGACTTTAACGTCCTCATGAGTTAGCATTCATTATTTTACTGACATGACTCAAGTCAAATGTCTCTGAAGCAAAAGCAAATAAATTACCAGCTCATTACTGTGATCTCATTTGACAACGACAGATGTGAATATGAGCTTAATGCTGCTGTTTTCGGTTCAGCTGGAGCTCAGTGGGTCAAATTCAGTATCACACCGGACATCCCGACCCCTGCTGGGTGTTATTCGGTTGCGTGCCAGCCAGCAGGACAGTTGTGTAATTAGCTGTATTTGACTCCAACCAACACAAACGACATGCAGCCTGGTTTAGTCACCAGCTACATCAGCATGTAGAGGAGTGACGCTGCTATGTCACAGCACCTGGTGACGTATTTTTCAGATTAAAGCTCCCATATTGTGCTCATTTTCATTTCAGCAGACCTGTAAGCCACTGACCTCATTTGACCAGACATCAGTAAAGTTAAATCGCTGCTGCTCTTTAGCCTCCAACCAAGTCACTGTCAGTATGTATTGACTGAATCTGTGTGTTCCGTAGGATGGACTGACTCCCCTTCACTGCGCCGCTCGGAGCGGACATGATACATCTGTGGAGCTGCTGCTGGAGAGAGGAGCGCCCTTGCTGGCCAGGACCAAGGTGCGTCACATGTCCATTCCCCTTCCACAGCTAACAAGAGACACAAGCATGTTACTCAGTGCGGACCCCAGGAAGAGTTGCTCCCTTGGTAGAGGCTATTGGGGATCCAAATAAATAAAATAAAATAAATAATTAAACAGTCACTTTTTTAAAAACTGTCCTATTAGCTGGTTAACAGATTCAAAGTGAGTGTACACTCAACACCCTCCTCTAACTTATAATGTCCTGACATACGGTTCTCTACATAAAATAGTGCAGTACATAGTGTATATAGACTGTATAATAATATGGTTCTTTAGGCTTTGGACTTCTCGTGGTGCAGTCAAGAACTAGAGAGAGCTGCAGGAATGAGTCCTAAAACCCGGAAATGACGATTTTTACACTTCCTGTTCCCTCGTCTGGAAGTCGATGGGTTTTTGGTTAGATGCCTGAAATAAGGTCTGTGGTTAACACAAGCTTAAGAGATTTACACGTCAGTAGATACCCCCACTCGTGAATTTTGGAGCTTTTACGTGTCTTAAAAAAGGCGGTTGCTAACAAGCGGCTAAATGAGACTACAGAGGTTGTCGCGGACATTAAACGTCTTCATGCCGAACACGGAAAGTCATCTACTCACTAGTCCGCCTTTACAGCCTACAGTTGTGTTTATACTCTACATCTATCTGTCTATATATCTATATCTATCTATAGTCTCTTAAAAGTGAAGCTTAGTGGTGGTGACGTTGAAGTCATGCGACCGTGCTGCAGTTAGTTTGTAGCCAAACGTTAAATCCTAAAAGTGGTGTTCATTAGTGAAGATTAACTTGCCGAACAAAGAATCTTGCCCTGTAAGAATCATAAACTTTCGTTTGTCACTGAGCTCGTTTTCTGCAATAATCCAAAATCCCATTGGCTTTTTGTGGAGGGAACCGGGGCGATGCAAAGTTGCGGGTTTGTCTACAAAAATACGTCCAATCCTGCAACACTCTATTTCAAATAACGTTTTTTGGGAATTAAACTACTTGTAAAAAAAAAAAGAGTCAGATGAGAAGATTGAAAGCAATGCCATCTTTATCCATCCAATACAAAGGTTTCTTGTTTATTTAACAGATGTAGAAATAGAGATATAAATATGAGACGTGGTTTTAAAAGCAGAAATCCAAGGTGGCTGCTGGATGCATTGATCAGTCGTGTGCTAGCTAACAAGGAACAACATGTAGATAAGACAGCTTTCATGCTTTCGACAAAGCTAGCATAGCTCTGTTCCCCTTAGTTCCCCTAATTTCCGGTCTATGTGCTAAGCTAGGCTAAACATGTCCAATACTATACTCCCATTTCAAATAAAAACAAGACAACTTTGAAGTCTGCTTTAACCTGTTCACAGACACGTTTGACACATTTCGGCCTCGTAAGGTTGATTTCGCTAACATGCTAGCAGTTGCCTGTTCACACATCCAGCAAACGCAGAGCAACAATTGCATTCAAGTGGTGTTGAATGTCAATCTATATTCACTCTCCCTTTAGCTCTGCTACGATCAACCTCGATCAGCTCCTGAGAGAAACGTCTGGCTCCTTAGCTGCTAAGGGCTCCACTTTGCTCACCAGCTAGTTGCTCACTATAATACGGAAAGAGGCTCTCAAGCTGATTTTGACAGACAGAAGGTTCTTCCACTAATCGTGGTTTTGTGTACATCGAAGATGCAGTGTTGTATTTTACAGCACGCAGCCAAACTAAATCACCTCTCCTTCACGCATTAGAATGGGCTGTCCCCTCTTCACATGGCGGCACAAGGCGACCACGTCGAATGCGTCAAACACCTCCTGCAGCACAAGGCTCCCGTTGATGATGTCACGTTGGACTACCTGACAGCGTTGCACGTGGCAGCTCACTGCGGCCACTACAGAGTCACTAAACTGCTGCTGGACAAGAGGGCCAACCCCAACGCCAGGGCACTGGTACGGTACACATAAGATGAGCTGTCATGTGACTAATGATCCCCCTGTGGACGTTCAAGCTGTGTATATAGACTCTGATGATTAAGGT
Organism: Enoplosus armatus; assembly: GCF_043641665.1. Lineage (NCBI taxonomy): Eukaryota > Metazoa > Chordata > Actinopteri > Centrarchiformes > Enoplosidae > Enoplosus > Enoplosus armatus. The sequence goes on from NC_092202.1 coordinate 15,679,734, forward strand.
GAACATTTAGTTGTGTTAAATGCCACGTCCCCCCCCCCCCCCCCCCCCCGACAGAATGGCTTCACCCCGCTGCACATAGCCTGCAAGAAGAACCGAGTGAAAGTGATGGAGCTGCTGGTCAAATATGGAGCCTCTATCCAGGCCATTACAGAGGTACGTCACATGACACAAATGTTTCCTTGAACCTGCTGGGGCGAGGCGGGTCAGGGCTGGTTGGTATCATATGTCTGGCTTAACCACCAGTTGCACCTGAAGGCACTTCTAAATAGTAGTAGATACAGGAGGTTAAAGCTTAAGTTTAATTGTCCAACTGGTTTAAGTTTACATTAATATTAAGAGCAATGCTAAGAAATGAATATTAAAGTAAACAATGGACAAATATGGACTGAAATGTATTCTCCTTATAACAAAATTCCATATGTACTAGGGGTGTAACAATTCGCCGATACAAATTGGAATCCAGCTTTAACGTTAAAGATGCGACTACATCGATACACGGACCCCCCCCGATCGATGTAAATGTACCGTGAACCGGGCCAACGGCCCGATTTCTAAAGTTACAAACCGGTTGACTGAGGCTTTGATGCTAATTCTGCACAGCGTCTCCACTCTCGTAAGAGGTCAAAGGTCAAGGTGACGAGAGTAGCGTTAGAAAAGTTATTTTTTTGTTGTTTTTTTAGTGTTTCCTACCAATTGTGTTGGCAGCTCTGCCCTAGCGAAAGCAGCCATTGGCTGGCCAGAAATTGCCAGATGACATCATGACATCATTTGACCCTCATTTGACCCTATTGTCCCTCTTTCACCTCCCTTCCCGTGTCCAGTCTGGTTTGACCCCCATCCACGTGGCAGCCTTTATGGGTCACCTGAACATCGTCCTGCTGCTGCTGCAGAACGGAGCTTCGCCCGACGTCAGCAATATTGTGAGTGATGGGGAAACGAGCCAATCAGAGGGAGGGAAAGGGACAGAGCATCTATTACGTATTACAGTGGCTGGTCAGCCAGTTTGGATTTGTGCTTGAATGTGTGTGTGTGTTGACCCATCTGTTGCCGTCTGTTGTGTGTGTACAGCGTGGGGAAACAGCGCTACACATGGCAGCCAGGGCAGGTCAGGTGGAGGTGGTCAGATGTCTGCTGAGGAACGGAGCAATGGTGGACGCCAGGGCACGGGTGAGACTGCTGTTATCTATAGCAGCACTACAGGGATGACTTTTTACTTCACTGCAGAATAAGCTACTATTTTTAAAATTAAGTGTTAATTGTTTTTCCACCGTGTCCTCTTCAGGAGGACCAGACTCCCCTCCACATTGCATCCCGTCTGGGGAAAACGGAGATTGTGCAGCTGCTGCTGCAACACATGGCACATCCTGACGCCGCCACGACCAACGGCTACACCCCCCTCCACATCTCCGCCAGGGAGGGGCAGGTGGAGACGGCCTCTGTCCTGCTAGAGGCCGGAGCTTCGCACTCACTGGCCACCAAGGTGGGTTGAGGAGACATGTTTAGTCTTTACATTTGAGTACTCGCACGCCAACTCCTCGAGGCGCGCTAGGAGCATTCAACATTCAGAATTTCATTCTTTCATTTAATGAGGATAAAAGGCAGCCGTGGTAGTCCATGAGGTTAATATTTCAAGAAATAGTTCAACTTTGTGGGAAATGCTCTCATGCCTGTGTGTTGAGCACGGAGCTGGAGTCAGGACACGGTTAGCCTAGCTTAGCATGAAGACTTTGAGCAGGGGGAAACAGCTAGCCTGGCTCTGTCCAAAGTTCAAAAATACACCTACCAACACCTGGAAAACTCACTGATTAATGTTGATACTCATTTGTTTAATACAAACACAATTTGTTGGTTTTCTCCCTGCTTCCAGCGTTTATGCTAAGCTAGGCTACGTTTTATTGCTCATGAATTCAACTTTTCACTTGCAATTCATTCTCAAATGTCACATAGTGCTTGCTTTAACCACAGGGAGCAAACTCTGATCTGAGGATTGTTTCTTTTAAGAACACACAAAGAAGTCGCTGAGTGTGAGCACAGGGCGCTTGCTAGGCGTCAGATGTCAACGCCGGTTAATTTTAAAAAAGAGAAGAAAAAAAAGGGAGGGGGGGTCTTTTTGTACTGCATTCTAGTGCCCTGATTTAGTGCCACCCAAGTTGAAACGACATGTACTGCTGCGGAAAAGTCTGGTTACCACAGCAGTAACAAATAGGATATACATAATATAGCGTAGCAGATAAGACAAGGACTAATGCTGAGTTTTGTGTATTATAAAAAAAAAAAGAAGAAACAATTTCTACAACAAAACAACCCAATCTGTTGAAAATACTACAGCAAATCCTCATCCACTTAAGCATACATTTGAACAGATTATCAGGTTGGAACAAATGTGCAATACCAGCGACTCATAGAACCAAATGTCCTGATGAAAGAATAGACTGCAAAGTGCAGCGACAGTACGATATAAGTGATGATCCCATGGTGCCCTCAGATAAAGAGGTTACTGTATGTTCAGGTCTCGGGCTGTTTTGACCCACTTTTTGATGAATGATGGATGAGGCCGCGGAGCCGCCGCTCTCCTCCTGAATTGTGCACGAAGGCTGAACACAAGTCGAGTGGTTTTCGTGGTTCGTCATCACTGTGGAGGTGTTTCACCCAGAGGAGGCCGCCCAGGCGTAATCTCCACTTTGCATCCAGCATCCTTGTAATTCATTCACACACTAATAAGGGTGAGACGACGCCTGTGTATTCGTCAGGGTTCAGTGGTTCTCCTCTCGCCACAACTCTTGATGTCTTTCTCCCTTGGTTTCTCTCTGGGGTTGGAAGGGTGTGGCCGTCGCTACGGAAACCAATTCAAGGAAAGTTGTTATTATGCAGGTTCATGATAGACCTTATCCTTGATTTGCTGAGTATTGTGTTTGTTTTATAACCCTCTCCTCTCCATCCTTTTTTAAAAAAAAATTATTTTTTAACTTTATTATCCAATCACCTCTTGCATCCGTTATAATCCAGAGTTTGACAAACAAAGGATGGCTCCCTCCATGGGCAGGGCTGTGCCGTAAACACACCGGTCACGTGGTTTCTGTCAGCTCCCGTCTAGTTCTGGATTTCAACATAGTTCAAGTGCCCCCTCTGCTGGATGAGAAAGTCATATAGTTTCATATTTTCGATTTAAGGTTACCTAGAATTGCATCAGCACGTCAGCAGGCTGGGAGTTCTCATTTTATGTCAATGACAAAACACCCATTAGGCCTCAGGGAATCCTATCTGATCATATTTTGTCCCATATTTTGTACATTTATCACGCTTTATGATCTCTCTGATAACAGCAGACCTAAAAAAAAAAAAATAACCCAGATAAAATGTCAATATGAAAATAAGTCAAATTAAACTATTCCTGTTATTTATCTTATCTTATTTTTATTTTTATTCTTATTGTTATTTTAGCTTTTATATTCTACTTATTTGTTATCAAAACAATAGCACCTTCAGACCACAGCAAATTCCTTGTAATGTATGTTACTTGGCAATAAACAGTTTCTGATTCTGATTCTGATTCTGATTCTCATGTTGCTGGACAACTCAGCCCCCCCCCCCCCCCCCCCCGCCCCGCAGGGCCCCACACCCCACTTTAACCCTTCTGTCTCTTCACTTGCGCTTAATAATCCATTCGCAAGCTTTGTAATCCCAGGGGGAAGTGTACAATCAATAAGGGGGAAGTGTTCAATCAATAATTAAATGTGTCAATAATTAAACACTTTAGGTTCATATTTATCCGTTTACCAAACTGTACAACCAAACCAAACTGGTGGGGGCTATGCTTTGTCTAGAGCATTTTACAAATCTACTGTAGCATGAAAGCGTCCTCCAGGGAAGACTTAAAAAAACCAAAACAAAAAAAAACCTCTCTTAATGTTAAAAGTCTCTTAATGTTGCACTTGAAGCAGTTCAGCATATTTAATATATAGTTTTTGGGCTGTATCCGCAAGATTACATCATGTCCCCATGATATATGCAATGATAATATGCATGGATATAGGTGGATGTAAATATCCTGTATTCACTGTTTCTCTGGGTTGTTTTCTCTCCACAGAAAGGTTTCACTCCCCTGCATGTGGCCTCCAAGTACGGAAGCCTGGACGTGGCCAAACTTCTGCTGCAGCGCCATGCTCCGCCTGATTCTGCAGGGAAGGTACGTGTCCAAAATGACAACCCTCGAACCATATCTTCATTGTTTTTACTGCACAGTCTGTGAGAGGATGCATATGATGTTTTCCTGCATGTAAATGTAAAAAGTTTGTACATCTGAATAGTGTGTTGCTAGTCTGAATAAAAATCAGCCCAATCCTTCATTTGATTAACTATGTCCTCCAGAAAACATAAAGCCTTTTTACATCAGGATTCCTTTTTTCTTTGAATATGTTTACCTTAATCGTAATATGGACCCCCACTCAGTGAACTCTTAATTCATCTCAATCTGCACTCGTGCGCCCCGTAACACTCCCTCTTAATGGCTTGCTGTTGCACTAATCCGCCGTGTCACTCACCGTGCGTCCCTTGCAGAATGGCCTCACCCCGCTCCACGTCGCAGCGCATTACGATAACCAGAAGGTGGCGCTCCTGCTTTTGGACAAAGGAGCGTCCCCCCACACCATGGCCAAGGTGAGGGTCCGCAGCGACGAGCTGAGTGGAAAGTTGTCAAGTGTAAGATGCTGGTGGACAGTTTAGCCAGCGCAATTCTGGCATCGTAAAACACCCTAACTTAACCGTTATAACTACTATAATATATATAAAACATTCGGTGCTATAAAAGATTATTTCATGACACCATTTGGACAACCTGGCTGTTCATGTTAGGTCCTAAAAACAGCCGGTTTTCAGCCGACAAGTCAACAACAAGCAGCCTCAGTAAACACTGCTTTCTCCCCCCACCCACCCTCATGAATCAGAACGGCTACACTCCCCTGCACATCGCGGCTAAGAAGAACCAGATGGACATCGCCACGGTGCTGCTGCAGTACGGCGCCGAGACCAACATCCTGACCAAGCAGGGCGTCACTCCGCTCCACCTGGCCTCCCAGGAGGGCCACGCGGACATAGCCGCCTTGCTCATGAGCAAGGGAGCCCAGATCAACGTCCCAACGAAGGTACTGTGGGAAAGATTTTTAAATGTATTTTCAGGAGCATTACATTACTTATACGAGTAGTATGACATAGTATGAGGAGCTATCAGTCATTGTGTTTCACCTATGCTATTGTGCCTCGCTTGTGTTCAATATAGCTACAGTATGAAGGTAATTCAATCTTAACCAAACCTGAAGCTGGCACTTTTGTAGATTTCGCTTTCCGAGAGGTGACAGGATATAAGGGGAGCGTGAGATCTACCTTCTTTGCAACGTCAAATTAGCTACGTTAGCTTAGCTTTGGCGAGAAAGAATGGACAGTCTGTGGTCTGAATTTGTTGATACACTAAGTGTTGTCTGTGTGTGTGTGTGTGTGTGTTCCTCATGCAGAGTGGCCTGACTGCCCTCCATCTGGCAGCCCAGGAGGATAAAGTGGCCGTTGCCGAGATCCTAGCCAGGAACGGAGCCAACCTCGACCAGCAGACCAAAGTACGAGCAACCTTTTTTTTCATATAGTACAACAGTATTTTCTTACAGTATGTGTTATATTTTTTGTTGGAGAATTCTAACACATTTTGCTGTCGTGCTGCAGTTGGGATACACCCCGCTCATTGTAGCGTGTCACTATGGTAACGCCAAGATGGTTAACTTCCTGCTTCAGAATGGAGCCAGCGTCAACGCCAAGACCAAGGTATTGAAACTCAAGCAAACGTTTGTAGTGCTCAATCATTATTATTATCTGAGCGCCACGTGTACCATTTTAAACATTCATTATTTTATAGTTATATTAAAAATAAAAAATATGTGTTCAGTTTCTTATTACAATGAGAAAGTTTTCTTATAATTTTAAGGGTAAAACTAAATATTTTCATGTTATATTGACATCTTTTTCCCCTCTGCGCTCCAAATGATTCTGAAAACTTGTCTTATTGTAACAACAATACCATTTTATCTTGTTGTGTCAAGATCAATATTTCGCCTTCTCACTTTTAATCTTCCGTATTCTTTCCTTTCCCAGAATGGATACACTCCCCTTCACCAGGCAGCCCAGCAAGGGAACACGCACATCATCAATGTGCTGCTTCTAAACGGTGCCAAGCCCAATGCTATCACTGTGGTACGTAAACAGATACAAAAAAACACACACACACACACGCTTATACATAGACAGACACACAGATGAATCACTGTGCTTTCTTGTCCAGAATGGTAACACTGCTCTGGGTATTGCTCGGAGGCTGGGCTACATCTCTGTGGTGGACACGCTGAGGGTTGTCACAGAGGAGATCATAACCACCACAACGGTATGTCACACACACACACACGCACACACAAGCACACACACACACACACACACACACACACACACACACACACACACCTACGTCACCATTAAATAACAGTAGCTAGAACGTGAGTGAGACCTGACAGCAGAAAAACTTAAACTTGGAAACTTAAACCTGATTAAACACTTTACGTGTGAAAGAAACGTTAGAGCTTGCACTGTGTCGACCCTTAGATATGTATATTTTTTTCTCCAATGCAGCTAACTTGATATCAGGTGAAATAGCCTTTAGGAGTTTTAGTCGTAAGTGCCTGAAGATGCCATGTGTACCAAACTGTCCATAACTGAGTTGTGGGCTATGTATTTCTTCCTTTAGGGGAGTAGAGTTGTTAGTTTTTAGATTTGTTAGTTAGTTGTTTAAGAGTGGGGGAAAAGACGTCTACAAATTATTCATTTCTCTAATACTTTCAGCCCAATTTTAATGTAGAAATGTAGATATCTTTAGACCTTTTATATCAGTGCTTCAGTGGATGGAACAGGGGTTCTGAATGCTCCCTGATCAGATCTGTTCTGCCAGATACATTTACTTTGGGTTTATTATTGATTTTTCCATTTCCATATAAATACAAACTGAGGACTCCACCCACACCATTTATATCAATGGAGGGTTAGGATAAATATTAGGAACAACCTCAGTATAATGCAATTTAATTCAACACCAGCACAAGCTGGAGTGTAGAGTGTGTGGCGTGAACTCGGGGGGCGGGGTTAATGGAGATGTGTTTCGTCCCATGCTGCCAGACGGTGACAGAGAAACACAAGCTGAACGTGCCGGAGACCATGACTGAAGTGCTGGATGTCTCGGATGAAGAGGGTGAGTCACGTTGTGCACAACATGAAACCACAATGTAGCCCTCGAAAGGGGAAAGTGCTATTCCAACCGTGTATCCCACAATACTGGGGATGAGACGGAAGAGGCAGATACTTCCCTCAATAGTTGGTAGCGATCAAAGCAGAGCTAAAAGTAGAGTGAATATTGGATTCCAGGAGCACAACCCAGATATATTCTAGTGTACCACCTACTCGTTGTTCTTGTACAACCTGTTCTGCTGCCCTCAAGTGGGCATAAAGTCTATTGATTAATGCAGTTTTAAGGATCTTGCTAGCTCATAATGCAGACTGAGTAACAAGACATTTAAATACTGTTTTAGATGATTGAAACTCTTAATTCCATGTCTTTTGTTTTTTGTTCATCTTCAATGATGATGTGTCAATACTCAATATCTGCTATTGACATCGGTACCAGACTTCAATAACCCACATTAGTTTAAGCCCTGTCCTATTTCAAGCCCAAATTGTGTTGTACACTAGAGATCAGAGGCCTTTCCTGACATGATTGGATTTTAGTTGATAGTGAGTGACTGTGCTGTCAACCCCACAGCATTGAGAGCCATTGATGATGATGATTTGTCAGACGACCCCATGGATATGGAAGGTATTCAGCCCGGTGCCTTGTGTTGAGGACTTGCTGTACTGATTTAACCAGGAGTGGGGTAGTGTGTTATGCATCGCGAATGAGCCTGTACTAACTACTGTTTGGTTAAATACTACAGTACTAACTGTGATATGATGTGTGGATACCAGTGACGCAGAGAAAGTGGTTGAAGTTGAATTGAGCCTGAAAGATGTCCCTCTTGAGGAGCTTCTTATTAGAAATTCAGTGTTTCCTGAAGTATATTTAAAGGAATAGTCTTGGGCAAATGCAATTATTCGCTTCCCTTCCGAATTCGAGTCATTGTGTTAAGTAGGGAGCTGGAGTCAAGCTAGCTAGCATAAAGACAGGGGAAACGGCTAGCCTGACTCTGTCCAAAAATTCAAAATGACAGCTACAAACAAATGTAAAGCTGACTAATTAACATATTGTAATTTGTTATATGTTATATGTTTTGGGATTTTAAGGGAAGTTTCGTGCCTGGCTATCCGTTTTCTCCAGTCTTTATGCTAAGCTAGGCTAATTGCCTCTCAAGTCCAGCTCCGTTCGTGTTCAAATCCATCGAAAGCAATAGTTTGCTATATGCTGAACTATTCATTTAAGTGCTGGACTGAATGTTGTTGAATGTCTGCTAGTGGGTATATTCCCCAAAGTGTAGAAAGCTACACTTTGTAGTGAAAATGTTTATCCTCCAGAGAAGTCAGAGCAAAGAAACAAATATAACAGTAAAGCTAATCCCTGAAAGACTTTACCCACGGTGTTGTCACTTCAAAGCCTTTTCCCCAACCCCACAATAAAACATTAGGAAATGTTACTAAGCTAATCCGTACTTGAGCTCAGGCTCTATTAGCTGTATCAAGTGGGTGTTCGCATTAGTATGACAAGATTCATTTGATGTAATAGCCCAGAGATGGTATTTTCGAGGCGTAATTAGTGGGTTGTATGTTTTGTTTCTCATTTCAAAATACAACAGTGACCTACTTTGAGGAGAGAGTTAGGAGGACGAGTAGGGAAACTCAGTCAGGGCCTGAAATGCCCGACTTTGCTGTAGCTGTGTTCAACTAAACATGAACATGATAGCTCGCTGAAAGACATGTTTCTTTATTTTAAAGTGCACTTGATCTCCTTCTTCCACTCTTCCTTCTCCAGGCAGCCAGTATACTAATGGCACCAGAACATTTCTGTCTAACTACAGTATGTTTCCTACTTGTTATGCGGGCCTAGCACAACGCTTTCTGCCAGACCTGGGCCAAAGTCAACCACAGCTCCTGCATTCACCGCAATATCACATGTCACTCTCAGGCCTGTGTTACCTACCACCATCTGCTGCGCTGGAGGTTGGGATAATGTGCAAACAAAACCTGAGCGGAATAGTTGTATTTCACAGCAGACATTTTGACTTGTGATAGTAAGAAAAGCACACGTATTGCTAATAACATCAAGGATGGGTCTGTTCTAGTCAAGTGTCCCCGGCAGGCCGTGACAGTGTGACCGTGGGCCAGCATGAACACTGCCGGGACCCTGAAACTGAGGCAGCTAAATGGAATTCAGTCATCAATCATTTGATTATTTACACCTGTGCCTAGAAAGGACAATAAACTCAACAACTTCCTGCCTCATAATTGTGACTTATTATCTCATAATTATCAGGTAGTTTCATATATATCTATAAACTATCTAACTAGAACCCCCCCCCCCCCCCCCCCCGCACAATTAAATGTCGGAAATGGGCTCCTATATATAGTTTCTATATAATGTATATATAATTTTATTTATATAACCCAATATGTCACAAATGACAAATTTTCCTTAAGTGGCATATGGTACAATGAGCTACCACCGGTGTTACATGGTCTAAATGCAGTTTCACAGGCTTTTTGTACGTAGCTAAATCAAAAATACATTCTGGGGAAAAACTCACTTCTTACCATGTTTTGGAAAATGAAATAGCTGGAGGTAAAAGGGTCAAATGAAAAGATATTGTATATTGGAAAATTAACATATCGATCCATAAATACTAGTGTACCAGCAATGCGTTTGGAGAACTAATACCCTAAGCCAAATGTCACTATTAATAATCTTTATCCTTCGTTGTTATTCAGGCTACTTTACTGTGATTTAATAATTGTAATATCCAAATGAATCGGGTGCTGAGCAAGGCCAAAGGCAATCGAAAATTCAGAGTTACTTGTGTCTACGATGTCTATGTCGATGTCTAACCCATCGAGATGAGACGCAAAGTCACGGTAGAGTACGGAGGAAACATCCTAAATACATTTAGTACGCTGAAAATGTTCATGTTCAACTGTACCATTGCTACTACTACTATAACTACGTCAGTAGATTGTTCTGTATTTCCATCAAAAATGTAACTCATCTATAACATCTAAATGTCTGTTATAAGACTTGAATTTCTCTTCTTGTTACGACACAGGCCTGAGAGGGGAATTCTTAATGTGATGCGCAAAGTTCCAGCAGTCCTCTGAACATGCTGATGCGGGACATCTTGGCCCAGGTTAACCTGCAGCCGAAAGCGACGCTACCCCCTGCTGTCCACTAGTGGCACAGCAGTAGAGCTTTGACGCTACAGTGCAGATAACACATGGCTGTAGAGAATGCTGCCACAACATGCCTCTGTTTGATGTGAGACAGCACTGGGGGGAAAAAAAGAAAATGCTGTTTACTGCTACTGCGCACAGACTAGAATGATAACTTGTGAATAGAATATATTGTAGTAATCCTGTAGCATTATCTCAGGTGCGAGAAACTGAATGGTAAGTATGCTAACACCATATGCTGCTAAGCTTGCTAAGACTGGAGGGTTTGCTCAGCAGAGTAAAGTGAAACTGACACAAAATGGATTATACTAGATAAATCACGCCACGCAGATATGTATTGACCGGTATCAGCTCAGTGTATCGGTATCAGCGGTTATATATCAGCTGATAAATGACAAGAAACTGAAGTCCAGACATGTTTCAAACAGTGTCACCATAGTTTGTCCACCAGACAGCACATATCGATAAAAAATCCCTGCCCAGTACATTTCTTGGTCACAGTTATTGAAATAGCAAATTTAAGGGAACCTTATAAAAAAAAGTTTATTTCTGCATTGGTCGCCTAAAGATTATACTGTTAGTTAACAGAATAATCTCAACAGAAGGTCCACTTACTTGTTTTTGGTGTGTAGCTTAAAACAACATCTAATAGTCTTCGCCAGCAGAGTGGAATTTGCTCTCTCTCTATGAGCAAACTCAGGAACCATGTGACCATGCAAACTCTGTCTGCTGATGAATACCTTTAGGTGCAGTTGAAAGCTCCCGAAATCGTGTCCGATTATCTCCCTCAGCAAATACATTTTTGGATTTCCACGTTGGTTTAAAAAGACATTAATGTTGTTAAAGATAAAGTTTACTCTTGACCCTGGAAACAATCGAAAGCTCCTGAACAGCTACTAAATGGCGTGATTGTTTTGCCAGCTACTTTTTCATGTTGAATGAATTATATTATTTTTTTAAATGTCCAAATCTACAGGAAAAAAGACCTGCTTACCCTATTTTCGTTAGTACTAATTGCCCTATATAACATGTTAGCACTGGAGCTACCTTTGGATAATTTGAGGTTCATATCAATCAACGGTAACCTGACCAATAACCAGCTGCCCTAAAAGAGTGTGTGTGTGTTTTTTTTTTTTTTTTTTTCCTCATTCATGGACGCACCTCCACCCTTCTCTCCGCTCTCCCAAGGCGATGACACGATGACAGGTGACGGAGGGGAGTATCTTAGGGCCGAGGACCTCAGGGAGCTGGGAGACGACTCCCTGCCGGGACAGTATCTGGATGGGATGAACTACCTCCGCTTCAGCCTGGAGGGGGGACGCACCGACAGGTACGTCAAACTCCGTCACGTGTTTCACTGAGCTAACAAGCAGCCAGAACAACCTGGTTAGGGGGGTTCAGGTATGTCTTTGGTAAACTAAGTCTTTGCGTGGGTCGTGTCTGACTCAAAAGCAAATGTGTATGCCCATCTGCTTCATGCAGAACAAATACTCCACAGAGCAAACAATTGTTCCTTGTGTTGTTTTAACATACAGTGTAATATTTTTTTTTAGAAAACCTAAATCCTTGTTATGTTTCTATGTCAATCTGGTTCCTGATATTTGCTGTGTTTGGTTGTCTGCATGTACTAATGACACTTTTCCTGTCGAGGACAACAACTAACTGCCTGTATTTTTATGTGTGTGTGTGTTTTGCAACCTCTCCTGCTCATACTTCATCGTTGGTCTCCTTGTCATGCCTCCATAGTCGAATGCAAAGGTATGTGCTGACGCTGACCACATATCTGGCCTTTTTTAAATCTTCAGCACTGCTGAGATAACCAGTTTAACAGTCTCCCTGGGACTGGATGTTTTTTTTTTCCCGATTAGATATTTCCTGATTTAAATCCGAATTTAGTTTTTTGTAACCACGCTAGACATCTGCTCTAAAGGATAGCAGGATCGTAATGACTTTTTAATCATCAGGTTGAAACTTTCAATTTGTCGAACACTAAGGACATTCTCATCTTCATTCTCACACTCTTAGTCTTGTTAATTAGCTGTGTGTTATATTCCGAAAACTGTAAGTTTCTGAGACAACACATGGTGCTGGTAAATCTTTTTGTTTTGGCAACGTTCCCGTGAGGTTGTTCGTGTCGAGTCAACACCAACGCGAAACATAGCCGTTATTTTAGCGTCTGCATTTAAAACGTTTGGAGCGATACCCAGCCCCAATCTCCATGTGTGTGTAATGAGTCCACAACCAAGATGTACTTTCCTCTGTAGTCCTCATGAATTTCCCACTCCTGCTGTTAGATCCGCGAGCTTCACTGGCTTCACTGCTTTCTTCTTCTCTGCCGCAGTTCGGACAGGTCCTTCACACCCACCCACAACAACTACTACTCCCCTAAACATGAAGGCATGATGGATGAGCTGCTCAACTGTCACCAGGTACGACACCTCTAGCCTTGATAGTCACGTGGCAGTATTTAAAAGTTCTGTTACTTTATACTTCTACTCCACTACAGAGGGAAATGTTGTACCTTTTTTTTTTTTTTTACCCCACTACATTTATTCAAGTTACTCTGCAGCTGTAAAAAAACAGTGAACTGTTACAGAGGTGGTGCTGTGCCTGGAGCACATGACCTGCTGGGGGGGCGTGGCTGAGGGCGGTGACTGTATAGTTGTGACATCACAACCTTACGGAAGTCCTGACGGCTCGTTTCAAAGGCATAGTGTCTGAATATGGGCTGTGTTTCATTTCTCCGTGGACTGAGCGTTTTGATACTTTCCCAGTATTCACAGCACCTAGACCTGCTTTATAATCAATACAGGATTTGTTTTGGTAATGGGAGTATTTCTATATTGTGGTATTGGTGCTTTTTATATATATATATATATATATATATATATATATATATATATATATGCGCAGTAAATTATCCCAATACTTATTTGACCGCTGATATATTTGAAAGTTCTGCACGGGTTAATTTTGATTATACATTGCATATTAACTGCTCTGTATTGATTATAGTTAATAAGGACCTTCCATAAATCTGGGGACTTGCAAAGGACAGATAACAACAAGTCAAAATGGCCACAATATCCTGACTTTTAGCCTGCAAACTGTTGAATTTGAATCTTCCTGTAGCCTTCAGAGAGGTTTCACCATCAGCCGATAGAAGTAATGAAACCTGATGGATAACTTGAGAAGCAAACAAGTCTGGTTGCCTATGACTTAGTACTGACACTATCACCTGAATGACTGAGGAACTTATTTCTTTTGGCAAGGAAACGATAAAGTCATTATCTTTCAGCTAGCATTGCTACATTCAGTAATCGCTGGTATTTGTCTAATCGGAGGCTCTGTGTTTGATTGCAGGTTTCGTCGCTTGCCAGGGAGAACGAGAGGGATTCGTACCGTCTGAGCTGGGGCACAGAGAACCTGGACAATGTGGCTTTATCCTCCAGCCCCATTCACTCTGGGTGGGTACCGCACTGTCAGACTGGAGGAAATCATTACGAATAAGGACAGGAAACGAGAAAAAAAACAAAACATGTTGAACACACGTGGGCACGGGAGGAAACAGACAAAAGTATTTGAATACATATGCATGCACACACTGAAACATCTCCTGAATATGCATTAACCCAATCTCATCAGGGTCCTGATCGCTGAGCTGCTATTATATTTCAAGCACGTAATTACATTTAATCCATAGCGTTTCTTAAGTGGTTAATTAAGTTAATTTAAAATCAGCGTTTTCTTAAGTAGAGTGCTTCCTCTCACTTGACAGCTGTTACTGAGAATACATTGTACCTCTGCAGCACGGCACATTAAGAAATGTAACAAATGATTTTGCTGCAAAGTACCTGACCTGTTGTAGTTTGTCTCTAGATCCTCCCTAGATGTGTTCCTGGATAACAACACAATCACAAACAGCAGTGATAACATTTCAAATGAATATAGTGGATGGGCAGATTTTGACATTTCACTCCGGCGAGTGCTTGACGGCGCTACCCCCTTCCTGTCTCAACCCGGCGTGGGAGTGAGATGAGAAGATCGATGTGAATCTCATGTCTGTGCATTAAGTAGGGAGCAGAAAGTTCAGGATGTGATTAGCCTGGCTCGCTGATCGGCGTGCCATCTTGTTTGTTCAATCTTTACACAAACAGAAATGTAAAAATGACGATGTGTTGCACCAGGAAAACTGTTTCTTGTTGAGGCTCATACTCGTCAACCGTCTCGGGCAACCTTGCGCTATAGCCCGACACGCTGCCCAGAACTACTTGGGCGGAGGTTGTTTGTCACGTAACCAGCACATAACTCCCTCTAAAGCCACAAATGATCTTTTTTTTTTTTGCAGATTACCAATTAAACAAATTGGACACAACGCCTTAACGAGTGAGCTTTAGCTGCCGCGGCGAGCTGTTTGCCCCTCCGTCCAGTCCTTATGCTAAGCTAGGCTAACCATGCCCTTACTCCGTGCTCCATACTTACTTGCGCAGACATTAGCTTGATGTTGACCTTCTCATCTCACTCTTAATAAAATACATTCCTTTAAGTAACAAAGGGAAGCAGAATATCGTCCATGTACTCAACATATTTTGATGAAAGTACGATGAATACTGGTTTAAATCTCCACTACTCTCCTCCAGTACGTAGGCAGTATTGAAGTTTAAGCTATCATGTCAGCGCTTGTCGAGCGCGTTACTGTAGATCGTGGTTTAAAAAGATCTCTGCAGCTTCTTCTGACTTTCTCGTGTCTGCTCTGTGTGTTTTCCTCTCAGGCTTCCTCTTATTCTGAATTGTTTCCGCTTGACTTTTGATTCCTCTCTGTCTGATGTGGTTGTTGTTTTTAGCCATTCTTCTCCGTGCCCTGATCATGGAGACCACAGCAGGTGATCCTTCTGCTCCTTGGTTCAATCACTCTCCTCCTCACCTTCATCATTCTCTTCCTTCCCTCACAGTGTGCTCTCCTGGTGGAGAGGTGTATGTGTCACTGTCCTCAACAGACATTGCCTCGAACTGTGTGGTTCACAGTGCGTCAAGTCATTCAAATCTGGCTTAAATTGTCCAAATATTTCTGCCCATTTCCCAGAGTGTCCGCATGGACAGATCCTGTGAAATGGCAAGTTAAGGAAAACAAACCTTTAAATTGTGGGCAAAAAGAGGCAGTGCAAGTTGAGGACATGTTTCTTGATTTCATACAGTGTCTTGTGAATTGTGCATTTCCACTAACATACCTTTCATGTTAGCCTAAGGAATATTTACATATACAAGAAAATGACCTTGGATCTCCCTTGGTCTGATTGACAAGCTAGTTTTCTTTTCTTGCCATATTAAAATAAGCCACTATTTGCTGCTATGTTTCAGCCAATGGAGGATAGCAGTCTTTGTCTTCTAACGGTTTACTGGTCGTCTTGTCGAATTCAATAACACGTTTTTATGCCTCTGTGTGTTTCAAAAACTGTGTCGTCAGCTTACCTGAAGCCAGGCAAGGGTCACGTTAGAACTGGGTGTGGTATCAAAATTGTAATTGTCACCTCATCACGCCCATACACTCCCCTCCCCCCTCCTCATTGAGATGTGTGATCCATACAGTATTTGCCTCTTTGCATGGGAAGTGACGTCAAAGAGTCTCGAGCTGTGAAGTCAGCGAGTGTAATGCATCTTAACAAGATTTATGGAGATGGAGCCGTTCATCATCGTGACCATTCAGTGTTGAGAAAATAGACACCAAAATATGGAGCAATATGGCCCCAGTAGATCATAAAATATGATGAGTGACAGTAAGAATACAGTGCATACACCTTTTTGGAACAATATAACTTTCAAAAGAGAAAATACTACCTTGTTTCTCTTTCAATTTAAAAAGTCAAATTCATTGGATTTACCCCATAAAGCTGACGTTGCAAGGTCCATCTGCAGTCCAATGATTAAACAAAAAGTAATTATAACCACAGTTGATAAAAACAACCCCCACACAACTGCTGTTTGCTGACAAAGGTGGATTATTTGGTTGAAAGCTCCACGGTCCTGCATAGTTGGACGTGTGTATAGAATTTTGGATTTGTAACCACTTCAGGCAGCTACGAGCTCTCAAGAGAAACTGCTAGTGTTAACACTTGGGCAAATAATCTACAAAGTAGCTTTGGTGTCTGTGTTCTCATCACGTAATGGGATCAATGATGCATGTCTTTAATTTGTGGAAATACCTCCTGTTCCACCTCAGCTTCCTGGTCAGCTTCATGGTGGACGCCAGGGGCGGGGCCATGCGCGGTTGCCGGCACAACGGCCTACGCATCATCATCCCGCCCAGGAAGTGCAGCGCGCCCACGCGGGTGACATGCCGGCTGGTGAAGCGGCACCGCTTGGCCACCATGCCCCCGATGGTCGAGGGCGAGGGCCTGGCCAGCAGGGTCATCGAGGTGGGGCCGTCAGGAGCCCAGTTCCTCGGGTAAGGCCACACAGGGATGAGTGACGGAATGAATGAGTGCCTTGGAAGTTAGTGGATGTACAGGAAAAGGGAAGGCAGAGTCTCAGAAAAGGTAGAAAAAAATGTGCAAAATATCAAAAGTGCAGGAGCCAGCAGGTAAACGTATTAATACTAGATGGAGATGTATGATTTCATTGCTAGTTAGTGGTACATTGGAAACATTTGTGTGCTAGTTTCTGCACGTTTTCACTTTGTATACATCTTTACTCAGGTTTGGATATTCTATGCCAACAACCTTTGAAATTAAAATGGAAAATGGAATTTGAAAAGTGTTTGATATCTGTTAACGATGCATCTCTAGTGTTAGAGGAAAGATGAAAGAGAAGAGAAGAGAAATCAGGAAAGAGTAAAACAGGAAGAAGCGGTCCGACCTGTAGTACATTATCTCTACATTCAGCCACATTGACACTGATTTTTTTCTAATTTTTTATCCTTTTTAAATAAGCTGCCCTTTTTCTTTCAGATTAATTTAACCTCTGCCTCTAGCTTACTAAAACTGTTTCTGTATCTGCTCTTGCTTTCTCCCAGCACCAGGGAATCTGTTAATCTTTGCTCTTCAGCATGCCCTGTTTTCTTTCATAACAGCTGCTGTCTAACTCTTTTTAACCGTATCCCTAACCCTTAATGAAAAAAGCATTATTAACTCCACCTCCAGTATATTGCACCATGATTGGTTTGATATGTGGCCTCAAATTCTGCCCTTTGCTGGTAATGTTTGAGACAGTATAGTATAAAAGCATATAGTATCCATGTAATGTCAGTTTTGCCCATCACCCATCCAGTCATCAGTACCTTCCTGACATGTCGGAGGTTCTCCCTGACCAAAACTACTGAAACATGTTGTTTTTATTATAATGTTTATATGAAATGTTTGAGTATTTAACTCTGCAGTGAAACCTGCTTCTCTCAACCATAAGATGATTGATCCAATTATGAATGTAAATTATCACTTTTTGTTTGTCATTTGGCATGAAACAGTTGAACATTTCTTACAGCATATTTGAAACTGCAAAAATGTCCTTCCTGGCCTGTAAAAACTTAGACATATACAGAGACCCAAAGTGACCAAAATTATTTAATACAATTATCATTAAATTATATGTATTTAGTTAGTTCATCCTTTTTGTTTTTGTAGCAGGTCATTTTCATGTAATTCCAGCATTTTTTATTTTAAAATGTCATTTGTTTAATTTTTTTTCCCGCAATACAATTTGCTTTTGGCTTATTTAGGCTAAAGCGACAACCAATCGCATTCCTTGCCATTCCCTGTTTGTCTTGATTGACAGACAAAGACTTTGTGTTGAAAAGCAGCTTTATGAAAGAGAAATTGCGTTCGATTTTGGAAAACTGTTATTTTGTAATAAAAACTGCTGGAACTTAATAAAACTGACAGTGATAATGACAGGAAACAGGAACTCATTTAAATATCGTGTTTACATTTTGTATGTATGTATTCACGTGATTATTAATTTAATAGTTTCTTATTTATTTAATTTTGAACACCTTTGGTCTCCGCAGACATGCAGCTAAAAACTACCACAGTGTTTATAATCTCACTCAACTGGTTCAAATCAGTCCACAAGGTTCCTATTTTGCACCCAAACCAAAACATTGTGTGTGCTCTTTTCTTCCTCACTGCTGCGTATGGACGCTTGGTCGATCACACAGTAAACTCCACCTCCCCAGTGCCCCTCCACCTCTTAATGAGGGAGAGAGTTTGGTTAGCAGAATCCTCCAGCTCGGCCCGCCGGGGACAAAATTCCTCGGGTAGGGTGGAGAAAAGAAATCAATGGTTTCGCATATGAAACAATCCATGGATGCCGGTCTCAGTGTTTCCCTTTACAAACCCTTCCATTAGATGTTATTTTGTCCATACGTCACTGTGTTGTCGTGCTTGCGCTAGTGTCTTGCACCCCACTTCATCCGGTACATTGCTGTGACATTACTTTGCTGTTTCTTCTTTTCTTTAATCCCTCTTTCCTGCTGAGCCTTTTCCATTTCTGTGTTAATATTTCTTTTTGATGCTTCCTGTTTTCATAATAATAATGATAATAATACATGTGTTAGAAGAAGTTTTTGTTTTCATTGTTTATGTGTGAAATTTA
Organism: Enoplosus armatus; assembly: GCF_043641665.1. Lineage (NCBI taxonomy): Eukaryota > Metazoa > Chordata > Actinopteri > Centrarchiformes > Enoplosidae > Enoplosus > Enoplosus armatus. Next base: position 15,698,772 of record NC_092202.1, read on the forward strand.
AATGGTTTTGTGGCCTGTGAGGAGCTAGGAAACCAGGTGAAATTCGACTGCATGGTGTGGTTTTGTGGTATTGCCCCTCCTTGTTATGTAAATGTTAAGTTGACCAACAGGCTAATTTCCCAAGTGTAATCACAAATTGGAAATTTTGGAGAGTCTGGCATACTCATAATCTTTGGCCATTTTCCTTATGATTAAGCTTTTCGCAGGAAAATTACACATTTAAAAGTTTTTTTTCCACCGTTTAGAGTTAAGACTTAAAATAAAATGAGGAAGTTATGTCTACGGATACAATCACATTACATAAATTCAAGATACTGAAAGCAGCTGGCGAGCACTAGCTGTCAAATAACAGATTTGAAAATGTAGTGTTTAATGTCCAAAATGGCAACAATAGAAAAGTAAATGATCATGTGCTGTCAGGCCAAAGAACCCTCTAAATGTCACATGAAAATTATGAAGTTGTGCTTTAATGTGTTTGTCCCATGTTGGATTGTACTTGTAGCATGCTTCTTATAGATATGTGTTGTAGCTAGCTTGTTGTGATTATGCATTGTTTATGATCAGGTAAGTAATAAAGTAATATTATCAATATTAGATATAGTCAATCTACAAGAACATTTTTCTCAAGAGAAATGGGAAAATCTAAAGTCGACACTGAATAATGGTCTTGGCCAAGAATAATCCAAGTAAATTAGATCAGGTATGACATTTGGTGTTTACTTACCCACACTACCTGACCTCTACCCCTCCAGCCCTGTGATTGTGGAGATCCCCCACTTTGCTGCCCTGCGGGGGAAAGAGAGGGAGCTGGTGATCCTGAGGAGTGAGACTGGAGAGAGCTGGAAGGAGCATCACTGTGAACACACCCAAGAAGAACTCAACCAGATACTCAACGGCATGGATGAGGGTCAGTCTCTTTACGGTGTACCAGAAGGCTGCACCATGAGTTGAGGAAATTATATATTTATTCCTACATTAATGTCCCTGACACCTGTCATTTTCTGCCCCCCTCCCCCTTCCAGAGCTGGACACGCCAGAGGAGCTAGAGAGGAAGCGCATTTGCCGTATCATCACTAGAGATTTCCCACAGTATTTTGCGGTGGTGTCGCGCATCAAGCAAGACAGTAATCTGATTGGCCCTGAAGGAGGCATCCTGAGCAGCACTGTCGTGCCCCAAGTACAAGCAGTTTTTCCCGAGGGTGCCCTCACCAAGAGGATCAGGGTCGGACTGCAGGTAATCTACAAAAGCCTCAGTCTATGGTCCCTCTTTGATATATACGTTTACCTGTTTTGTCGTATTTGTCTTTATCATAGTATATCAAGAATATCCCTATCGTATTTTGTCAATCCTATCCATGCAAATCCATCTTGTAGGATGCTCCAGTGGATAAGTGAAAAACATTTACCTGCTGGTGGCGTTGATGAAAAGTAAAAGGAGCTGCAAAGTGGTTAGGGTTCATACATGAATATCTGTATATTTCACGGCAGTCCATCCAATAGTTGGGTTAGTTGAGATATTTCAGTCTAAATGAAAGTGGTGGATCAACCAACTGATGACCAAAGGACATTACTATCCCTGTTGCCAGATACAACTAGCGTGGCAAAAAATACATTGATGAAAGAAATTATTTATTTCAGGAAAACGTCTTTCGAAGCCACTATTCCGTCTTCAAATGTGTGGAAGAAGTAATTGCATGTATCCTAGTAGCTGAGTTTGTATCAGTTTGATCAGTGTTTTAGTGTGCAATACATTTCTTGGATGGAGATGGTCCTTACTATTTCCTGAAAAAAGCAATGTATTTTTGGGTAATTCCATTCCATGTGAAGGACAGTGCCTTGCCCAGCGTTAGATGGTTGTTGTATATCATAGCTTGTCAGTTGACAACCTTGGTGCAAAGTTCACTGCAGCCAATATTTCAGTCTGGAGACCATCCTCAGTACATGACCTTGCTCAGACAATAACCCTGTGTATGATTTATTGACAAATGAAAGTGAGGTCGTTGTTTACTCTGTCTACTCTACCAGGCCCAGCCAGTGAATGTGGATGTAGTGAGGAAGATCCTGGGAAACAAGGCCACCTTCAGCCCCATCGTCACCCTGGAGCCCCGCAGGAGGAAGTTCCATAAACCCATCACCATGACCATCCCTGTCCCCAAGAGCAACTCCGACCCGGTCCTCAATGGATTCGGAGGGGACACCCCCACCTTACGACTGCTCTGCAGTATCACGGGTTAGAGCACGCACACACACACACAATATGTGAATAGACCAACCAGAGACATTCTCACATTCTAATGCGTCAGTCTTGTGTTCGTGTGTGCAGGTGGAACAACGCCTGCTCAATGGGAGGACATAACAGGAACCACTCCGTTAACGTTCATCAATGACTGTGTCTCCTTCACCACCAATGTGTCTGCCAGGTAAAAGAAAACAACTCAATCTATTTCCTGATTTCAATGTGGTGGCCAACAAAGACCTAACCCCACTGGTTCTGTCCTATCCCCTTATGCTCTCTAGATTCTGGCTGATAGACTGTCGGCAAGTCCAGGAATCTGTCAACTTCTCCACCCAGGTGTACCGAGAGATCATCTGTGTCCCATACATGGCCAAGTTTGTCATCTTTGCCAAGACCCACGATCCCATCGAGGCCCGACTGCGCTGCTTCTGCATGACGGATGACAAGATCGACAAAACCCTGGAGCAGCAGGAGAACTTCACCGAGGTGGCCCGCAGCCGAGATGTAGAGGTGAGGCAGGAGAGCAGAGTCTCACCAACTACAGCTGTTGCCATGATGAAGGTCCACTTGGAGAAGGCTAGCTCACTTCACTTTAAAAGCTGCATTAGGTACCAGTTAAAGGCATAGGATCGTGGCTTAACCTTGAATACAATGAACTGCAATAATCTAGACACGGTGACGTGAAAGCATGAATAAACTTCTCAAGACCAACGTGAGAAACGAAAGACCTGACTTTAAGGTTAAAATCGGACAGGGAGCCAAGACTCTTCTGTTCTGTCGAGTGGGGGTGGACTTGGGTAAGGACCAAATACAATTGTCTGGTTCGTTTCCATTTAGCTTGTGAGCGTTTTGAGACTTGATTTCTGAGAAACAGGATATTAGGTGATGCAAGTTGCCTTCCTCACTGGTTTTTACCAGGACATAGATCTGTGTGTCATCCGCAAAAAAAAACGGCAAGTATATTGAAAGCAAAAGGTGGCCCAGGATTGGTTATAGACCACTCAGACCACTACTGAAAAAATCAAAATAAATGTGATTTAAACCTGTATGAGGCAGTATCCCTGACACCAACACATTTGCAACACGATTGCTTAGATTATTAGCTTAGCTTAGATTATGGTTCTTCACCACTTAGGGCTTGTGTCCACATACCGTTTGTTTGTCATATGTTGTTATTTAGCCCTTTTACTCACCTGTCTGTTTTTATTTCTCAGGTCCTGGAAGGCAAGCCTATCTATGCAGACTGCTTTGGAAACCTTGTTCCCCTTACCAAAAGTGGCCAGCACCATCTCTTCAGCTTCTTTGCCTTTAAAGAGAACAGACTAGCACTCTTCATCAAAGTGAGCGCTCTTCGTCATTTGTTTATTCCACAAAGAAGCATCCACAGTTTTTATTTTATGCAAGTGCAGCAAGAGTTAGTCAACACTACTTCATTTGTATTAAATTGACTGCCTCATGCTGAACTGCTTGGCTGTTGCAGATCAGAGACAACACTCAGGAGCCGTGCGGCCGTCTGTCCTTCATGAAAGAGCCCAGGAACTACAGGTCACTCACCCAAAATGCCATATGCAACCTCAACATCACCCTCCCATCATACAGCAAGGTAAGGGCACTATGCCGTTGTGTGACTCAACAGAGGATGCTTTCTGTTGCACATCTTGTTAGTTCTTGTCAGTAAAAGTGGCTGTCGGCAGCTGTGATTTAAAATGAAAAGCATAAAATACTCTAGTTTCCCTGTGCCACTGTAATATGCTCATCTCCCACTTATTAATCACTACACTATTCCAATACATAACACCAATTATTTTCTATCTTCGTTGATATTCCTGAGTATAAATTCTCATTTTTCTTATATGTATGTTTTGACATTCCAAGAAGAACTTAACTGTGAAAATTGACTTCCTGCCCAGTGAGCCATCTTCAAGGCTGTACTAGGCAACATTACAGGCTGGTGGCCTATACCAAATATGTTGGACTTCAGATGTCTCGCAATGTGATGGCTAGTCTGGTTAGCATGGCTAGTCATCAAAGTATGATTCAGGCTAACGAGATCTGTTTTTACATCCAAACGCTTTGCCTAGCGCAGCTTTAAAGACCGCTCTGGCTTTCCCCTGAAACCACACTGACTGGTTGTCCTCGTTTCTATGGTAACCATACATTGCCCCCTGTCTTTTTTTTCTCCCTTTAATGTTGCTGTTGTTTCTATCTGTACATCTTTCTGCTTCTTGCTGCTTCTTGCTCCCAAAAGGATTCCGATTCAGACCAAGAGCAAGAGGAAGAGGTAAAAGCTGCCACCGCGACCCGTCTCTCTTCTACTAACTAGCTCTGCTGACCTATCCTGTCCACTCCACAATGGACACGTTCACAAGTAGTCAGATGTTAGATATTTTAGATACATTTTTCTTTTTGTGTTTATTGTAGTAGATTAGATTGTGATTTGTCAGTGGCATAGCTCATTTTTGCTGTTGTGTTATGTGTCCTTTGTGGTCTTGTTCCTGAAGTAGCAATTGTAATGGTAGTAGTCATTTTAGAATATCCAGCACATATAGTGGATGAAACAAGACTAACTGTGATCCATTTTCGGTGTTTTTTTCCAGACCAGCAGAACGCTAGAGAAATGTAAGACATTTTTTCCCCTATTTTCTTTATAACTTGTACTAAAATAGTTGCTTTTCTATAATAATACTGCACATCTGCATGTCTTTATTAACCAACCTAATATGACAATAACACTGATACTGTATGGGTGATTAGTCTAATGTAGTTAAACAGAGTGTGCAAAGGAATAACCACACTGATACACTGACACCACCAGCTTAGCCCTTAGCTTAGTTGTAAACCATATACATCTTATCAAAGCCCTTTAAGCTTCATGTTTTTTTTTTTTTTGTCTTGTCGAACAAAAAGGCCTTACCTGCATCTCCCCATGTCAATGTTATGTTTCTCCTGAGGCTTAATTCACTTTTTACTTTGCTTTTTTTTTTTTTTTTCACACCTGCCTCAATGTCTCCAATTTAACTCTTTCACAATTTGAGATTGGAAATATGGAGACAGAGTTAGACACTGCCATCTACGTATGTACATGAAAATCAAACTCATTCATACTGTGGTGACGTTTATGTGGCAATGGCCTCTAATTTTGCGCTGGCCAAAAGCTTGCAGTAGCACCAACACAGTCACAATGCCGTTTTTGTTTTGCCATTATGCTTGTGCCTCATTTTTAAACAAACCCGCTTGTGTTGAAGTGGGTGGAGTGATGCAACCGGCGTAGCGTTCATCCTGTTCAGGTGGCGCAGTGCAGTTTGACTACTGGCTTTGGCATAAAAGCGTTCAGCACAAAGAACAAAACATTGTTGTGGTTTAGTACACAATCAGACCTCTTTAAAATCACAAAAAAAACAACCTTTCACGTATTTTGATTTTTTGCATCTTTCTGTTTCATATAAATTTTTTCAGTACAGATTTAAATGCACATCAAAATACAACTTTTGATAGCATTAAGTCAGACTCTGTACTGGTTAGATCAATGAGAGACTCTTACCAATAATGTCATTCACTACTGCTTGGGGGATATTTCAGTCCCTTACAGTTAGTTAAATAACTGTAGCCCTCGTATAGCAGCAAGACTGGAATGAGCTCAGCTTTTAAAGGAGATGAGAGGTGATGTGATTTGTCATCACTGAAGCACACCTCGACACTGCCTTCATCTTCCTAACAATGTGTTCATCCTGCTGCGGCCTCTCAGTTTGTGCCATGCTGTGTCATGCTTGTGCCAGCACCTTTCCAAAACTATCTTTCACACCCATGTGCACATATCAGTTCCTGAAACTGGGTTCTGTGTAAGCACCCAGTTCCAGGATATTAGAGGCCAGAATATTGGTGTTCCTCCAACTGTAGTGTAATGGTGAAGCAACCCTTCTAAATCCTTCCCCCTTAGTCCTCCTTGCCTTGTTCATTTAGTAATGTGAAAATGACTAAAATAGAAACTGCTAAAAACAATATACTTGAGCAATATACCAAGGCAAATTCTTTGTACGTGAAACCCTACTAGGCAATAAACCTGTTTCTGATTCTGATTTAGATTAACCTACTATAATAAAACAGCCCCTGTTATATATGGACATACATGGATAATATGTTATTGATTAGAAATCCATGTATATCTTTTCAGGAGAGTTTAATATAGGAAATATATCTTTGATATAGACGATACTGATACTGAATGTCATAGAAGTAGTTGAACCAAGAACTCACCACATTACTGAATGAAGACAAGCAGCTCTTGATCATGAGCACCTCTTATTCTCTAATTCTAACAGATTTAATCAGTACACTGAACTTTCCACTCACTCTTTACCAGGACCTTTCCATCAGCACCTCCCTTTGCTTTGCATGGAAATAACTTGCCTTACATAAATGTGTATGCGTGTGCTTGTATGTCTGAATGATTATATGTAATGTCTTGTTAATGAGAGTTCATTTGTTTTTTTTGTTGGTGTGCCAATTCTGGAATGTTCCCTCACAACACCATTTTCTTATGTTTTGTGCACAGTTTTTTTGTTATTTCAGTTTTCATTTCAGTCATATTTCAAATGTTTACTGAAAGATACGACTGAATGGACGGCAAAGGGAATTAAAATATTGTCCCTCCTTGCAAGATGTCTTTTTCTAGTATTCCAGAGATCCTCCTTCCTACTTAGATTTTGTGAAAGTAAATTATCTGCTCAGTCTGAATGAATAGCATGGCATCATATTTTGTTTAAGTTATCACTGGCTTTCTTTGATAGACACAACTAGCATTCTGAGTTGTTTTCACATTGACATTTGTCATACATCCGAGCAATCTTGAGATGTCTTGATGTTTCTTTGTTTCCTTTGTTGTCCCTTCTTCCATTGTACTTGTTGGTTTCTTGGTAACCTGGTCTCACTCATTGTTGGTACAGTTTTTTTATGTGTTTTATTTTTGTTCTATAGTTTTGTCTTGTGAGTGTGGGTGCACTGAGTGTATAAGCAAGTTATTTCCTGCTCATGTCATTTTCCATCGGTATTATTTAGCCTTTGCCTTTCCACAGTTCCCCAGAGACATGAAAGAATAAGCCCAATTCCTCTGATACCCTGATGTAGAACCCATTGTGAATTTGTTGTCCTATGATCCCTGCAGTGTGTTTCAATCTTATCCTGACCACATTCTCCGATGTCTGTCTCCTTTCATTTGAATTTTTGATTTTCTTTACTCCTTACTTGTTGTTCTTCCATATGGAAGATGAAGAGACGGAGACATCAGTCCTGAAATCAGAGCTGATTCGAGAACCAGACCTCCTATCCGACGTGTCAGAGATGAAACAAGATTTGATCAAAATGACTGCCATCTTGACTGCAGACTCCACAGAGAAGTCCCCTTCCTTAGGAGGGTGTGGTCTAGAGAAAGGGACTGAGGATGTCTCTGGAGAGCCATTAGAAATAATGGAGAAGGACTTAGAGAAAGTCAAAGAGGACCTAGAGAAAGTCAGCGAGATACTGAGGAGTGGAACATATGAGGGTGAGGCAGCAGAGGAGTTAGCAAAAGCAGCTAGAATGGCAGAGGAGTGGGTTCTCCTCTCAGACAGTGAGATAAAGGAGGCCAAAAAGATGGCAGCCCTAGAAATTCAAGAGCCTGTCTTACGTGAAAGTAGAGCTAACAGAGGAGCTCCAAGACCCAAAGCCATAAAGGACAGTGGTGACCTTAAAGAATACCTCCTGGATGCACCAGTAAGCTCCAAAATAAAAGCTAAAAAAGAGCCAGCCGTTCAAGAGAAATTCACTGATGTTGTACTGCGCAAAAGTTCTAAACCAACCACTCCAACCAAAGTGCATGACAAAACAGCTGCTGGTGAAGTTAAAAAGCCAGTCAGAAAGAAGGGGAAAGACCAGGGGCAGGCAGAGGAATCGACAGAGGCAGGTGCCCTTCTACGTGTGCCTACAGCCCCTGCCCCAGCATCACCTGTGTCCCCAGTGGTTGAAGAAACTCCCATTGGGTCAATAAAGGACAAAGTCAAAGCCTTACAACAGAAAGTAGAAGCTGAGCAAAAGAGCAAAAAGGTCACTGGAAGCAAGCCTTCACAATTGCCTGTTATGAGCAAACCCTCTCCAAAAGCCAAAGAAAGCCCTAAACCAAAACAGGGCGCCCCTAAATCCCCCAAAGCTGAATCTGAAAAACTTGAGGAAACCATGTCTGTTAAAGAGCTGATGCAAGCATTCCAAACGGGGCAGGACCCCTCAAAGAGAAAGTCTGGGCTATTTGAACTCAAAACATCCACTACATCAAGATCAGAGAAAACCACAAAATCAGCTATCCATTCCAAATCCATGACCAAAGCAATAACCTCATGTATCTCTCAAGAACGAGAAGTATCTTTGGATTCCAAACCTCACAAGAAAGAGACCACTCAGCAAGACAGAGAGAAAGAAACCAAGTCAGTTGCTGCCGCCCATTCAACGGAAACTGTAGACTTTGGAAATGGTGGCCTTGATGATAGCTCTGACAGCTTAAAACATGAGGGTGTGGCAGACTCACTAAGTGCCAGTTCTGGAGATGGAACTCCTCATCTGAGCTCTGAGGACAGTTACAAACATGAGGGTCTAGCCACTCCAGGTACAAGCCCAGAAAGTCTGTGTTTTTCTCCCAAAACTGGACAGCAGACCTCTACAACTTCGGCAGCAACTGCCACAACAGTCAAAATAGAAAATAAAGACACAGAGAAGTCTGGAGACTCTGGTGTGGGGACCACTGGTGACCATCTGTCTACAGAATTGACCCTCCCTGTCTTGTCCAGCGAGGCTGCAGATGACCACACTACAAGTGAGTCCATATCTGTTAGGAGGAGCGAGTCTAAGCCTTCTAGACCTCAAAAACTTACAAAGAGAATTTCAGAGACTGTAGAAACTTTTCTTAGCGATGACGAGAGCCCTGATCGTCAGCTAGCATTGTCTTTAGTTGATTCTCCAGCCTCTAGATCCTCTTCTCAACGTCATGAAAGCTTAGAGCTGCCTTTAAAACAAGACTCAGATGCGCTCAGCCCATTAGCTGATGACTCTTTGACAATAAGCCACAGAGACTCTCTAGAGGGTAGTCCTCTCATGGAAGAAAACTCCTCCCATAAGTCCCCAGACTCCATTGAACCCAGCCCAACCAAGGAATCACCCCCTCATGACTCCTTAGAGAGCAGCCCTGTAGAGCAAAAAAGCCACCCATCCTTTCCATCAGCTCTAGGTCCACCTAGTAAACCCTCTAGCCATCCAGAGTCCTCCAAAGCTACAGAATTCTCCCAAGATGCTTTGCGTGGTAGGCTGCTTCGAGACCATGAGGCTAGTGCTGATGATGACAGTTGTGAGCAGACATCTCAGATGACAAGTTCTGGTAAGAGTCCCCTCTCCCCTGACACTCCTAGTTCTGAAGAGGTAAGTTATGAGGTAAACCCCAAACCCCCTGACCATACATTCCTCTCTGTTCCATCCAAATCGGCTGTCATCCCTGAAGACCCAGAAGAAGAGGATACATCAGACAGCTGTGAAGCTAAAAGAAAAATCACTCCAGAGGAGAAGATGTTTAAGATGGCAGCCAAAATAAAAACATTTGATGAAATGGAACAAGACGCAAGGAGCAAAAAGAACTCTAGAAAAGATTTGTTTCCCTCAGCAGATGCCAAAATAGGGGATGACAGCTATGATACATTAGAGCCCACAAGTGAGAGGCTTTCGCAAAATGAATGTGGGCTCAAAAGACCCGCTGAAGATTCAAAGTTAGCTCTTTCTGTTGATCCCCATATTAAAGTACAACCTCCCTCTCCTTTTTCAGCAGGTTTGCATGATGGATCGCACAGCAAAGAGATCAAGAACACAACAACAACAACAGCCAGTATCACTTCAGAGGGACCTCACTCTGTCTCAGACCAGCACCATTCAAAATCAAAACTGGAAACTGCACAGGAACAAAGAGTCCCACCATCTGCAAAAGCTGATAAAGGCCAAACTGCCAAAAGGGCTGCATCAAACACTGAAAACAGGACTGACGAGCAAAAGGAGGAGTGCTTAAGGAAGTCAAAAGGAAGCGAAGAGTTAGGTGTTAGCAATCTACCGACTGGTACGCTAAAACAAGGTAGCAATGTAACAGATGAAGTGAAAGGAGATCAAAAGGGGCATACAGGACCACCAGAGGCTGGACTCAGTGCAACTGTTGCCACAGGTCAAACAAAGGAAATGTTCAAACCGGAGGTCTGTATCTATGATGACACAGAGGAGGATGATGAGGCACTGGAACCTCCCAGAACTGAGTCAAAAGGTGTCACTGCAAGGGTAGACACTGACTCATGGTCTGCCATGCGGGAAGATGATGCTGCCTTTGCAGCTCGTGTCAAAGAGGAGGAACAGAAGATACTAAATCTGGTGGTGGACCGTCAGTCTCTGCAAGCAACTCCAGACACAACACCTGGTAGAACACCAACAGAAGAGAGCACTCCTACCAGTGAGCCCAACCCTTTTCTATTCCAAGAAGGGAAGCTCTTTGAGATGACCCGAAGTGGTGCTATTGACATGACTAAGAGGAGCTATGAGGAAGAGGGAGGTGGCTTTGCCTTTTTCCAGATAGGTGAACAGCCTTTAGAGGAGCCTCTCTTAGAAGAGGCCAGACAAGAAGGTATGAGATCAGCAGCAGAACCTGAAGTTGGCCTCAACCTAACATTAGAGGTTAAAACTGAAGAGATTGAAAAATCAAAAGAAACAACTGATTCTCAGCTTCAGTCCCCATCTGAAGGTGATCAGCCAGCCTCTAAAGCCGATGCCTCAAAATCTAAAATCCCTAAAATGGGCATTTCAGCTTCAGCCAAATCCTCAAAGAAAGATCAGACATCCCCTGATGGTCTAGAAACTAAAACAGACAAAAATGTAAATGAAGGATGCTTAGATTTAGACTCAAGTTCCCCTGACCAAATGATAACGAATGTACAGACAGCAGAAACTACTGTCACTAGATCAGTTTACTCTGAGCAGGGCCAAGAGTCTTCTGATTCCTCTCCAGAGGAACTACAGTCAGTGATAGAAGCCCCCAAACCAACTGGCAAGTCCAAACAAAGTGCTTCTAGTAGTGTTAAAAAGACTCCAGTCAAAACACAAGCTAAGTCTGCTCCTCAAGGTCGGGGTAAATCCACAATTCCCTCTCCATCTCATGCAACCTCCTCTTCAGCCACTCTTAAAAAAGAGGCCTCCTTCACTTCTGAGTCTAAATCTAGAATTCCCATCAAGGCTAGCTCTCTCAAGCCCGATTCTACTGTCAAACGTGCTGAATCTACCCCGGACAAAAAGCTTAAAGTTCCTGTAAAAAAGGACACAAGGAGAAAATCTGAGACAGATGCAGGTCCTTCTGGGGATGCCAAAACCAAGACACCATCTTCCAAAGCCAAGAGCTTCTGTGAGGGGGAGTCTACCAGGCCATCTGGTAAAAAAGAACAGGGTCGCCCCTTGAGTGCTGAGGCAGCAAAATCTAAAAGCTTCCAATCCAGATTGCCAGTCCGAGGCAAAAGTGGTCAGTCTTCTCGTTCATCAACACCCACTAAAGAGAAAAGTGAGCCATGCAAACAGTCCATTGAGTTCTTTGAAGAGATAAGCGAGGAAGCTGCAAAACTTGTGGCAAGGTTGGCACAGGCAGAGACAGAGAAAGAACAAGAGGCTGCAGCCGCCAACTCAGATGATGAGAGCAGTCTCATTGATCCATCAATCATAGAAAGAGAAACTTTCCCTGAGATGCAGTTCCCTCCCTCAGGAGACGTCTTTCCCATTAGACCACTGTGGGACGACCCTGTTGAGACACAGATGCAGCGAATCCCAGATGATAAAGTCCAAAGTCAAGGTATCCCCCCAGTATAAGGGGCTATTCTCTATCTCTTGTGCCTCATTAGTACACTGTAGCTGTAATGGTGCTGCCTCTCTGTCTCTTGTAGTTAAGTCCCATTGTAGATGAAGAATCCGCGTGGCTGTGTCACTTGAGCTGTGTTTGTGTTCGTAATGGCGTCTCTCTTTCCTTCTATGTGTGCTGAAAATCTCAAGATTGACTTAAAGGCTTTATGGAACTTGTGAAAACAACTTAGTGGCTAAAACGTTTTAAATATTAAAGAGCAGATCATCATTTGAACTACCACATGTTATGTCAATCATTTTAATAATGATTGAAATGTACTTATTTTAATGCTAATTTTGTAGTGTCACTACAAGGTCTATCACAACCATTCTTCACAGGCACATTATGTGATTGCTCTAGGTTACAGTTACTGAATTTGATAGCATGATTTAACTAAACAAACTGTCGGTACTACAAGAACAAGAAAGCCAGTGAAGATTTTCGATACCGTTTGTGAATGTGACTTGATTTGGTATACCTTGTGGCTCTGACCGCTCATGGCTGTCTGGTGGTATTTACAGTAGATCCACAGGATGAAGCAGAGAGAAAAGAACAACGGTTGGCCATTATAGCTGACCATTTGGGCTTCAGCTGGACAGGTGAGTCATGAACAAGCTATCAAACTGAAAATATACATTATTACTTAATTTTCAAGAAAAATCTTTTCAAACACTTCAAATGTATCTTCAGACCATCATAACATTACATCTTCTTTTTCTTCACAGAGTTGGCACGAGAACTGGACTTCAGTGAGGAAGGGATCAACCGGATAAGGATCGAGAACCCCAACTCACTTCAAGACCAAAGCCATGCCCTTTTGAAACTCTGGACAGAGAGGGAGGGAAAGCATGGCACAGGTCAGTGAACAGTAGGGTATAACAAGTACAAAGTAGTAGCTCCTCAAATTTAAAGTTGAGTTTTAAGTCTGTTTTCTGTGTCACCAGAAACAACACTGATTAAAAGACTGACGAAGATCAACCGAATGGACATCGTTCACCTCATTGAAACAAAGATAAACAAGTCCACTCAGGAGGAGACATCGTCACATACCTATGCAGAAATAGAACGGACCATAGCACTGGATCATAGTGAAGGTACACAAGCCAATGTTGACTATAAGCAGGCTGATTTGGTTATGTTTAAGTAGAAAGTTGTAATCGATTACTTTCCTATAAAGTTCCAGTTATTTATACCAACCAAGTTATATCAACTTTTTCTGTATGCCTGCACTGTATCCTTTGTCAGGTTTTTCTGCCCTTCACGAAGACATTGACAGTCCCAGGCCAGGCAGGCGTACAGAGGCCATACGTAGGAGTCCAGGCTCGGGACAAGAGGTACCCATGGTGTCAGCAGAGGACCTGTCCTCCAGTTTGTCATCACTTCATGAGACGATGGGACGATCAGACACAGGTTCCACAGCAACAGGCCTTCTTAGAAATGCGCAGAAAGAGAAACTACAAAAAGAGATGGAGACGACATAGTAAGCTATGCAGAAAGTTACATTCTTGTGGCCACACCCACAGTAGCTCTCTAGCTGTTTTCTTTTCATCTACGAGCATGGACACGTGTTGCACTGTACCTCAGCTTGCTGAATGTGCTACCAAACAAGCATCCATCAGAGAAAAAGTGAGCTGCTAACTTTAGTTTGCAGGCTAGATAACTAACACGCTAGTCCACTGTAGCACATAGCTCAAAAACCTACCTGCAAATGTCATTGGTCAGTTTAGATGCTTATTGGTTGGTAAGGAGCGATTCTGATTTTTCTTTTTTCTTTCTTTCAATAATGATACATTTGAAAATAACTTTGACATAGATTTCTGACCTGAAAAATATATATATATTTTTTTATTTTAGTTGGACTTTAATCCCTACTGTGTGATAATTACTGTTAAATATAGTTGGATTAAATTATATATTAAATTATATTTTCAGAATATACTTTTTTTTTTTTAAAGATCACAACAGCCATCCCGTAAATATTGAAAAATTCTGTTTTTTTCACAGCTCATCACAGAGAGTATATGAGGAATTGACAGACACGGTACACACAGGCAGTTTTAAACAAGTAAGTCCTTTCTTCACATTGTACCGCACCTCTCCCTTCAATCTCCAATCCCATGTGATAGACCCTGTGTACAAAGGGGGACCCATGTTAGGCACTCAGACTACCCCACCTCCTTACCCCACTGTTGAACCATGTGATGAGGGTGCTTCTGGATATGAAGGGGCAGAAGGGGGAGTGGAGTGGAGCTTGGAGTGTCTACAAACCACCCATTCTGAAAATGATTGTCATTATTTGTCACCGTTGCTTTGGCGAGAGTCATCCAATATCTCTCGAACAGGTGTATGCGAGAGTCGACCATTGTCTATGACTGATTTTGGAGATAGTTTGATTGAATGTGATCAAGCTGAGCAAGACTTCAGGAAACTGTCTATGGAGCTTACGGAAACCAATGAGGTCTCTGAAAACATTTGCTTTACACAACAACTGAATGAACAAAGACCAACTCAGCCTACTCCTGGTTCTGGTAATGCAATGACAGAATCCACGCAGACCAACCAAATGGCCAGACGACACATGGATGAAGTTTCACGTCGACTCTATAAAGTCCTGTATGGATACGATGATGACCTGGTGGGTTCAGATAGTGAGGATGTGTCTGTGGTGCCTATGAATGCGTCCCCTGAGGACGCAATTCAAGTTGGAGTCAGGAAAGATGAGTTAAAAGGAGCTGCCAGACACACAAACGTTGATGACGATGTTTCAAAGTCTATGCTTGAGATCGACCAGGCCTCAATTTCCGGTGACCTTCAGGTCAAATCTCTACATGGCATGAAACAAACCCAGGATACTGCCACTCAGGCATTAGCAGGTCCCTCTGATGTCAGTTGTGCCATTCCAGGCTTATTGTCTCAAAACCTCATGAGCTCAACCAGCTCTGTTCAGATGTCACATGACTCAACTTTTGCTATATCAGTTATATCAGGAGCTGAGGAAACACTGTCATTCAGACAGAATGAACCTGAAAATGAGGTTGTGGTCTATGTAGATTCTACATCTGAGGTTGAAGCATCCAGATATAGATCCCGTTTACCAGAATCCACTTCTGAAACGATTTGTGAACTTCATAGCTTCATTCATGATAGATCATCTTCACCTGAATGTGTGACTGATACAGCAATATTACTGACAGAGAGTAGGGCCTCATCACCTGAATCAGTGTCATCAGTAAATGAGCTGAATTTTCTTGCACCTGATTCTCCAATACCTCAGTTTAGGCCCTTGTCTCCCCTACCACCTCTTGTTTTTCTCTGGGAAACTGGTGATGTTGAAGCTTCTGCCCAGGGGCAATCATTACTGAGTGCGCCAGGAGGCACTTCTACGCTGTTAACACCAGAAGCAGAGGAAAGGCCATTAACACCAATGGTTTCAAACAAAAGACCATTTGGAACTCCAGTATCTCTAGGCAGCGATTATAGTGGTGAGAGATCCACCTCACCTCAGTCATTAACTTTCAACATAGAAGACAGAGCATCGTCACCTGAGTCCATCATTTTAGAAACGGAGCAGTGTTTTTTTACATCCTCTGAGCATCTGACTCCTGATTACCATGAGATGACACCATCATCTCCTGAATCCATCACTGCTCATTGTTGGCTCCCACCAGACTCCCCTATCCCAGAATTTAGACAAGTCTCTGAGTCTTTTACAACTTGTCAATGTCAGTCATCATCACCACCAGTGTCATCAGATATGGAATATCAAACAGTATGTTTGCTATCAACGCTTTGTGAAGACAGGCCAACATCCCCAGAATCTGTAGCATCTGTCAACAAATACAAAGTCTTGTCACCTGATTCACCTATACCTGAATTCAGTGACAACTACCCTGACTCATCTGTTGTAATGATAAGGGAGGGATCCACTTCACCTGAATCAGTATGCTCAGATGTAGATTATGGCTCCGTGTCTCCAGCATCACTTAACCATGAAGATAGAGCTTCATCACCTGCTTCAGTTGCATCTGGAGATGAATCTGAACCTGTTTTACCTGTCTTTGGGCATAGATCACCCTCCCCTGAATCAATTAAATCTGCAGAGGTAGTGCATGATTCCATACCTGCAGATCATAGAACAAAATTACCTGAACCGTCAATATCTAATTCAAAGAACAAACTACCAACACTAGTGGAATCAGTGTCTGAATATGATGATGATTGGGTTGTTATATCTTTGTCTGATTTTGAGGAAAGACTATTTTCACCAGAGTCAGTGCCTGACGACAGACCGATGTCTACACAGTCAGCAATGGTAGATATTAGAGCATCCCCTCCTGAATTAGAAACATTCAATGAGTGTCTGTCTACAAATTCTCCCATAACACAATATACACCAACTGTACATCATGCTGTTACTATAAATTATCATTCATCATCACCAGAATCTGTGTTGTCAGATACAGAATATGAGGCCATGCCATTGCTGTCATATTTTGAGAAAAGGCCTTTATCTCCTGATTCTAGTGGTTCTGTAAGTGATTATGGGCCATTGCCTAATCCTGTAACTGACCTAACGCTTGAGGAAGACATGACACAACCAACAGGAGCTAAAGTCTTTGTAGACACATATGTGAAAAAGCAGTCTGAAACAAAACAATCTGAAGAAGAAAACCCTATAAAACATAATGAAACTGGCGCACACAAGACACAATCAGTGGTACCTCATGGCAGTCAGTCTAACCTAAACATTGTTACAGCACCAGCAGAATCTGAGGTCTTGTCAGCTGATATAATTACGGAAGAATTATCTCATGAGTTGTATGATGACGTAAACTCAAAGGATCCCTTAATGGAGGAGATAAGATCTGTCAAAACTGATTATGAACATGTGCAGAATGTTGAAAAATGCCAAAAGAAATCATCTGAGTTCATAACTAAAACAGATGAAGAGACACAAGAAACTGATAAAGCTCCGTCACCCCTTTTGTCTCCGGAAACTGCATCTAATGTTCTATCGTTGTCATCAGCATTTGCTGTACCTGAAGATCAGCAATTACCTGGTGGGCATTCAGTGCCAGTCTACAGTTTAGCATATGATGTGGAACTTTGGAAGCTCATCTCTCAAATTCGTGACCCACAGTATGTAGGAGAAACCTTCATGAGTAAAACAGGAGTCTTTCAGTTTGCTGGAACAAGCACAGAGTCTTATGAGACAAAGTCAGATTTAGCAATTGAAGATGAAGCTGTTGCTTTGCAATTGGAAAATTATCAAAGATCACTTTCACCAGATTCTGAAGCAGAATATAGACCCATGTCACCACAATCGCTGTTGGTGCTGGACGCACTTAGACCAGATTCCTCCCACTCAGGCAGATCTGTCGATAGTCAGAGAGCTTTAACACCAGATTCCCCTATTCCTCATTACTTTACCTCTTTCTTTGGACCCTCTCCAGTTTATCACAGATCAGTGTCAACAGAGTCAGTATTGTCAGATCTGGATCTGGATCTGGGGACTGATTTTAACATTTCATTTCTTTTTGAGGACAGACCAGCATCTCCTGATTCAGTAGCATCTGTAAACAGATACAGGGCACTATCACCCGACTCCCCTATTCCTCAGTTTAGACAGTCTTTACCAGAATCAGTTGTAATTGCTAGAGTGGATCGTTCTTCATCACTTGAATCAATAACCTATGATCTAGAATCAGATTGTGAGTCATTATTGCTCACTGAGAACAGACCATCATCCCCAGATTCCATAGATGAAAACAGACTACTTTCACCTGAGTCACCCATTCCTGTGTTTGGACAGGCTATTCCAGAATTTGCTGTTTGGAGCACACTGGAAAGATCCTTGTCACCTGTTTCAGTTTGTTCAGATTCAGAATATTGGTCTATGTCTCTGTCACAATTGTCTTCTGAAGTGAGACCATCCTCACCTGATTCAGTAGTTTCTGGAGATGACTACAGAGGTGACTCACCAATACCAGAATTCAGAACAGGGCTAACTGAATCAGTTTCATTTATTGCTCATAGATCATCTTCTCCTGAGTCAGTGGTTTCTGATGTTGAATATGCACAATCAAGTGTAGACATAGATATTTGCGAGCAGAGACCTGACTCACCAGAATCAGTATCTGAGACCACAGAGAGGCCATTGGGTGGTAGTAGTAAAACTTTACCTCTAAAGGCAATACGGGTGCCAGTATATAGACTTGTTTATGATGCTGAACTTTGGAAGCTCATTTCTCAAATACGTGATCCTCTCTATGTAGGGGAGACTTTTTGCAGTAAAACCGGTGTTTTCGAGTATGCTGGAACAAGAATTGAGTATGTTCTGGAAAATTCAAATGGGAAAGAGGAAGAGTTAGAGGATGGTGTGAAGTTGGACATTGTAGATTCATCTGATGATTATGTTTTACAAGCAATGCAAACAAAGATTGAGGGGAAAGAGAGACCAACGTCCCCTGATTCTGAGTCAGAATACAGGCCATTATCACCAGGGGAATTGATATTAATGAGTGCATTCAGGGCTGATTCTCCAGAGTGTTTAAAAGATTTGTCTCCAGACTCCCCAGTTCCCCAATTTTCCTTTGAATTTGCTGATATTGCACAATATCAGCCATATTCACCAGAATCAGCAGTGTCAAATGAGGAATCAGACCTTTGCATGCCCTGGCCTTGTAGCAAAAGCAAACCTTCATCACCTAGTTCAGTAATACCTGCAGATGCTATCAAATATGGGTTTTCAACTTCAGAGCCTTTTACAGACCAGAGAGCAGACTCACCTGAATCAGTTGTTTCCATGCTTGAAGAAAGGCAATTGACTACTGATGCAACATTTAGAGATAACCAGCTTATAAGTCAACTATATGACCCCCATTATTTAGGAGAGGCCCTTGTAAGCAGAGCTGAAGTATTTCAATATACGGAGACTAGTAAAGAATATGTTTCCCTTGATTCATATACAGAAGAGACATGTAGGTCACCTGACTATGAGGCCAAATACAGACCTCTCTCACCTGAGGCCCTGAAGTTACTGAGTGCTCTGAGGTCTGATACCCAGGAGACAGGCAACTCTGTGGATGAGTATAGACCTTTGTATCCAGATTCACCCATTCACCAACTTTCCGTCTCGTTTCCTGAAGCTCCAGTGGAACATCACAGGGCACCACCCTCCGAACCTGTGTTAGATACAGATCAAATTGAGCAATTTGATGTTGCTGCTTTATCTATTGAGTCAAGGTTATCATCTCCTGAATCAGAGGGATCACTGAGCCAACATAGGGATCTCTTTCCTGACTCGCCAGTGCCTGACTTTAGGCCAGAGTTACAGAACTGTCTTGCTTTAGTTGGTGGATATAGATTGTCCTCACCTGAATCAGGTGCCTCAGAATTCATGGATTCATCAGGATTTTTTCCTTCAGAATTTTGCATTCAAGACAGACCTGACTCACCCATTCCTGAATTCAGGCAGGCACTACATGAGTCCACCATATCTCACATGGACTTGAGGTCCATTTCGCCTAAGTCAGTGTTGTCCGATTTGGACATGAAAATGATCATAGAAGACCGACCTTCTTCTCCTGAGTCATTAGCGTCTCTGAGTATATACAGAGGACTTTCTCCTGATTCCCCTGTACCTGACTTCAGACAGGCTTTGCTAGATACATATTCTGACTTTAATGCTTCCAGGTCAATGTCACCTGAATCAGAGACGTCAGAAATAGAACATGCTCCTTTGATTTCACAGATGTTTGAATTTGAGGAAAGAGCAGAATCCCGTCAATCAGGGGTGTCTGACTCTGATCTTAGATGTTTGTCTCCTGACTCTCCGCTACCCCAGTACACCATGAGTGCACCCACTATGTTAGGAGTAAGATACAGATCCATCTCACCCGAATCAGTATATTCAGATGATGATTTAGAGACAGATTTATGCATCCCCTGGCTTTTTGAGGAAAGAGGAGCATCTCCTGGTTCAACTGCATCCAACGATGAATTTAGACCTCTTTCTCCTGACTCACCCATTCCTGAGTTCAGGCCGGCACTACATGAGTCCACCATATCTCACATGGACTTGAGGTCCATTTCGCCTGAGTCAATGGTGTCCGATTTGGACATGGAAATGGAGTTATCTTTCCCAAAGGTCATAGAAGACCGACCTTCATCTCCTGAGTCCTTAGCGTCTCTGAGTAAATACAGAGGACTTTCTCCTGATTCCCCTGTACCTGACTTCAGACAGGCTTTGCTAGATACACATCCTGAGTTTAATGCTTACAGGTCAATGTCACCTGAATCAGAGACGTCAGAAATAGAATGTGCTCCTTTGATTTCACAGATGTTTGAATTTGAGGAAAGAGCAGAATCCCGTCAATCAGGGGTGTCTGACTCTGATCTTAGATGTTTGTCTCCTGACTCTCCGCTACCCCAGTACACCATGAGTGCACCCACTATGTTAGGAGTAAGATACAGATCCATCTCACCTGAATCAGTATATTCAGATGATGATTTAGAGACAGATTCATGCATCCCCTGGCTTTTTGAGGAAAGAGGAGCATCTCCTGGTTCAACTGCATCCAACGATGAATTTAGACCTCTTTCTCCTGACTCACCCATTCCTGAATTCAGGCAGGCACTACATGAGCCCACCATATCTCACATGGACTTGAGGTCCATTTCGCCTGAGTCAGTGTTGTCCGATTTGGACATGGAAATGGAGATATCTTTTCCGATAATCATAGAAGACCGACCTTCTTCTCCTGAGTCCTTAGTGTCTCTGAGTAAATACAGAGGACTTTCTCCTGATTCCCCTGTACCTGACTTCAGACAGGCTTTGCTAGATACACATCCTGAGTTTAATGCTTACAGGTCAATGTCACCTGAATCAGAGACGTCAGAAATAGAACATGCTCTTTTGATTTCACAGATGTTTGAATTTGAGGAAAGAGCAGAATCCCGTCAATCAGGGGTGTCTGACTCTGATCTTAGATGTTTGTCTCCTGACTCTCCACTACCCCAGTACACCATGAGTGCACCCACTATGTTAGGAGTGAGATACAGATCCATCTCACCTGAGTCAGTATATTCAGATGATGATTTAGAGACAGATTTATGCATCCCCTGGCTGTTTGAGGAAAGAGCAGCATCTCCTGGTTCAACTGCATCCAACAATGAATTTAGACCTCTTTCTCCTGACTCACCCATTCCTGAATTCAGGCAGGCACTACATGAGTCCACCATATCTCACATGGACTTGAGATCCATTTCGCCTGAGTCAGTGTTGTCAGATTTGGACATGGAAATGGAATTATCTTTCCCAAAGGTCATAGAAGACCGACCTTCATCTCCTGAGTCCTTAGCGTCTCTGAGTAAATACAGAGGACTTTCTCCTGATTCCCCTGTACCTGACTTCAGACAGGCTTTGCTAGATACACATCCTGAGTTTAATGCTTACAGGTCAATGTCACCTGAATCAGAGACGTCAGAAATAGAATGTGCTCCTTTGATTTCACAGATGTTTGAATTTGAGGAAAGAGCAGAATCCCGTCAATCAGGGGTGTCTGACTCTGATCTTAGATGTTTGTCTCCTGACTCTCCGCTACCCCAGTACACCATGAGTGCACCCACTATGTTAGGAGTAAGATACAGATCCATCTCACCTGAATCAGTATATTCAGATGATGATTTAGAGACAGATTCATGCATCCCCTGGCTTTTTGAGGAAAGAGGAGCATCTCCTGGTTCAACTGCATCCAACGATGAATTTAGACCTATTTCTCCTGACTCACCCATTCCTGAATTCAGGCAGGCACTACATGAGCCCACCATATCTCACATGGACTTGAGGTCCATTTCGCCTGAGTCAGTGTTGTCCGATTTGGACATGGAAATGGAGATATCTTTTCCGATAATCATAGAAGACCGACCTTCATCTCCTGAGTCCTTAGTGTCTCTGAGTAAATACAGAGGACTTTCTCCTGATTCCCCTGTACCTGACTTCAGACAGGCTTTGCTAGATACACATCCTGAGTTTAATGCTTACAGGTCAATGTCACCTGAATCAGAGACGTCAGAAATAGAACATGCTCTTTTGATTTCACAGATGTTTGAATTTGAGGAAAGAGCAGAATCCCGTCAATCAGGGGTGTCTGACTCTGATCTTAGATGTTTGTCTCCTGACTCTCCGCTACCCCAGTACAACATGAGTGCACCCACTATGTTAGGAGTAAGATACAGATCCATTTCACCTGAATCAGTACATTCAGATGATGATTTAGAGACAGATTTATGCATCCCCTGGCTGTTTGAGGAAAGAGCAGCATCTCCTGGTTCAACTGCATCCAACGATGAATTTAGACCTCTTTCTCCTGACTCACCCATTCCTGATTTTACACAGGCGCTACATGAGTCCACCATATCTCACATGGACTTGAGATCCATTTCGCCTGAGTCAGTGTTGTCCGATTTGGACATGGAAATGGAGATATCTTTTCCGATAATCATAGAAGACCGACCTTCTTCTCCTGAGTCCTTAGCGTCTCTGAGTAAATACAGAGGACTTTCTCCTGATTCCCCTGTACCTGACTTCAGACAGGCTTTGCTAGATACACATCCTGAGTTTAATGCTTACAGGTCAATGTCACCTGAATCAGAGACGTCAGAAACAGAACATGCTCTTTTGATTTCACAGATGTTTGAATTTGAAGACAGAGCAGAATCCCATCAATCAGGGGTGTCTGACTCTGATCTTAGATGTTTGTCTCCTGACTCTCCACTACCCCAGTACACCATGAGCGCACCCACTATGTTAAGGGTAAGATACAGATCCATTTCACCTGAATCAGTATATTCAGATGATGATTTAGAGACAGATCTATGCATCCCCTGGCTGTTTGAGGAAAGAGCAGCATCTCCTGGTTCAACTGCATCCAATGATGAATTTAGACCTCTTTCTCCTGACTCACCCATTCCTGATTTTACACAGGCGCTACATGAGTCCACCATATCTCACATGGACTTAAGGTCCACTTCACCTGAGTCAATGTTGTCAGATATGGAAATGGAATTACCTTTCCCAACATTTTTGGAAAGCAGACCTTCATCTCTTGATTCCCGAGCATCAATCAGACTTTCACCTGATTCACCTATACCTGACTTCATGCAACCAATGTTTGGAATTCCTGAAACTATTTTTGGACATAGGTCGACATCCCCCGAGTCAACATGTTCTGATATAGAATACATTGTTCTTAGCCTAGGATCACTAGTTTATGGCAATAGACCTTCTTCACTTGGCTCAGGAACATCTGGAGATGAATACCAGGCTCTGTCACCAGACTCACCCATAGCTGACTACACACCAGTACATGAACATGTTATTGTGAATGTTGGGTATAGATCACCCTCCCCTGAATCCATTGAATCAGATATTGAGTATGCTTTGAGTGAGTTTTTGATGTCCATGGATTATGTTGTTGAGGATAGACCAGATTCTCCTGAATCAATAGGATCAGAAATACAAGAGAGGCCACTATCAGTTGAATCCATACCAGAATACAAACCTTTGTCACCTGTGGCATTGATGTTACTTGGAAACATCCAATCAGTATCTCCAGAATCTACTCAGTCACATGATGAACACAAGAGGTTGTCTCCAGACTCACCTCTTCCTTGGTTTACACAAAATGTTCTTGAGACCACGACAGCAGAAACATACTTTGGGTGTTCCTCACCAGAATCAGTATTGTCAGATATGGAATGTGGTTTTGCTTCGTATGACATAGAAGTCACTGACATGAGACCAGTATCACCTCAGTTAGAGAGATCAGATGATGAATGTAAACCCCTGCCCCCTGAATCACCAATACCGGATTTTACAAAGACCTTTGTAGAAAATCTCATGACTGTCAGAGACATATCACCCACTGAATTTTCAGATTCAGATGATTTGTCACAAACTTTAGACCCATTTTGTACAGAAGAGAGGTCAGCATCACCAGAGTCTATTGAATCAGATAAGGAAGAATTACTGTTGGCACCCAAATCATCAATAACTGCATTAAAAGTTCCAACTTTCAATGAAACAACCATTGATAGCACTGTTTTATCAACAATGGCACCTACTTCACTTGAGGAATCAGCCATCACTGTAGCTGAGTATAATCTCATTTATGATGCAGAGTTGTGGAAGCTGATTTCTCAAGTACGTGATCCTCAGTATGTGGGAGAAACTTTCAGCAGTAAAACAGGGCTTATGCAATTTATTGGCAGCACAACAGAATATGAAAGGAGTGCTCCAGATGATAAACAAGATAGTCAAGTAAAAGATAAAAATGAGCAAGATGCCATTGCCACAGTACCATCAGTGTCACCTCCACCAATGATCGAATACATTTCATCTTCGGGAGCCGCTCCATACAGACAGGCTAAGTACACATTTGAAATACCTGCCCCTGAGGCACAAACAGGGTCTGATGATGATTGGGTGGTTGTATCAGTATCCGACACAGAGGATGATGATCTACGCTATTCACCAGAATCCTTGGTAGACTACAGACCCATGTCCCCTAGTTCAGCCATGGTGATAGAAGCAAGAGCATCATCACCAGAATCTGTAACATCAGTCAATAACTTTAGACCACTCTCACCAGATTCTCCCATACCTGAATTTACAGTGGCATTGCCAGAATGCATACTGTTCCAGAGATCAACATCATCTTCACCTGAAACTTCAGCATCAGATATAGATTATATGCCATTTGGAAATTACGAATCTCAGTTTGCAGAATGCAGGCCATCATCTCCAGAATCTGCACTGTCAGAGGATCAGAATGGGAGAGACAGGCCGTTATCATCTCAGTCACTGCCTGAATACAGACCTATGTCACTTGAATCTGCCATGCAAATGGCTGACAGAAGAGCATCATCTCCAGAATCGATGCCTGAGTTCAATGATAACAGGTCACTGTCTCCAGACTCTCCCATCCCTCAGTTTACAGTATCATTGGAGGACTACACCACTACATATAGGTCATCATCACCTGAATCAATGGGGTCAGATTCAGAGTGCGAGCTTATGGTCATCTCATCAAGAATCAGTGAGACTGACAGACCATCCTCACCTGAATCCATATCATCTGTCAATGAGTTCAGACAACTAATGCCTGACTCACCAGTACCTGAGTTTATGAGAATATTGTCTTCTTATTTTTTGGATGCTACCCATGTTGATAGATCATCTTCACCAGTGTCTTTGTCATCAGACACTGAGTTTGTTGCTTTACCTATTGATTGTTGGATTGACGATAGCCCAAGGCCACTAAGCCCTCAAACGGTTGAGTCAGGGGAGGAATTTGGCTTTTGTTTGGATGGGACTGATGAACCAGAATGTTTGAGTCATGTGACATCTCCATTATTGCCCGATGAGTCTTTGTTATTACCTATCAAAGGGCCATTGGCTGTGACGCCATTACTCGTTCAAACTAGTGAGACAAAGTCTAACAAAGGACATGCCAATCCTGACTGGCAAAAAATGACGGGACCGCAATCAGGAGTTTTGTCTCGCGGTGAATGGATGCAGCGTGGATCGGAAGCTGAAAGCATCTCAACCTTGCAAACCCCCGTTTGTGAGGAAGACTTCCAAAAAGAAGCTCCCTCTCCAGTTCAGGATACAAAAAGAAAGGAAAAGAACACCCTACACGTCAGTGCTGGAGAACTAAAGAGCACGACAGCCTCACAAAGGGTAAGACTGAGTGCATGTCACTTGGATGGAGGGAAATAACTCTGTGTGATGAACTAATAACAAAATGGAGTGCAGTTAATGCATCGAATGTTTTCGGAATGTGTTGGGAAAATATTTATTGCTCTTCCTTCAGTTCTGATTTATTTGTCTAATGATGCTTTTAAACTTGCCTGCCATGGCTTCACATATGTTGTTCTAAACCTGATGAGAGGTTGGCTGGATGGAAAATAAACTCACTGCTCGGTGATGTTAACTTGGTGAAATGTTGAGATGAATTTAATGGTGCATAGCAACCTACATGTTGGTGAACTTATTTAGATCGTGTTGATGTTCACTTACAGGCTCCTTCTCAGACACCAGAGGATACACAGTTTCATACAGACAATGAAGTGGAAAGCAAGCTGCTGTCTGCTGCAACAGTGGCACAAGACACCAGTAAAATAGGTGTGCTGATTACTGATGACAAGCCATTGAAATCAGTTCCCCTTCAGCTACCTGACCGGAATTCATGCACAACCCACAGAACTGTTACTCCAATTCTAACTGCATCTGAGAAGACATCATGTCTAAAGTCAGATGTATCGCATGGGTACTCAGAGTGGGAGTTGTCCCATAAGAAAGCACAGTCCTGTGAGCTTTTTTCACCCATGTCAACTCAGTTTTTAGTCCCACCAGATTATGAAGCAGTATTTTCAGGACATCAGTCCCTGAGAGTTTCTGAATGTAGTCAAGCTTCCTTGAATGATTTGAGTCCAGTGTCTCCAGTTTTCAGTGACTCTATTTCAGCTCAGGTTGTGACTGAAGCCACTACCAAGGGAGAGTCTGAAAAGGCTGAAGACTTAGAGTTTTCCCCAGACTTCAACAGAGTTCTCTCAGAATTTGAGAAAACGCTCTCTGAATTTGAATCGGATGATCCAAAGGAACTCATTAAGGGATCGGAATCTCCGCAGCACTCTGACTCGGATGTGGAATTCTTTGACTGCAGACAAGCCTTCTCTGACTTCTCTGAACCAGAAGATGTGAAACTGGAACGTGAGATTACCTATCACATTTCCGAACCCCCGTCCCCAATGCCTGGGAGTAGCCCTGATGTCAGCTTCCTGAAAGGGAGCCCTCAGTACACTGGTCACCCTTTCCTCCGAGTGGAAGATTACAAGCGCTTCTCTTCTGGCAGCGAAAGTCTCTGTGAATTTGCTTATGATTCAGAAGGTTCACGGGAGTGTCAAACAGAGGGCGACCTCCCTGTGTGTGAGGAGCTTCTTTCCAGAGATCAGGCAGGGTATTTTGATGATGACGACTTCCTGGGAAGGGTAAGAGGCTGAGCATGAGCATAATTCTGCACTGGCCAGTGTCTTGCCCGCCCAAACTGGTTGCTGTGGTGCTGCATTCAAGATTCCGAAGATAAAACACATTTTATGGGCTAAACAAGGCTAACTAAGTGCTTTTTGTGTGCATGAGTTCCTAAACTTTCCATAAAATAACAAAAATTCAACAACTGTGATGAGTTGCCGTATTAAACATGATTAGTGACTGAAAAAGCTGTGTTTGACATTAGTGGTGTGATGTATTTGCAGTTATTCATTTTGAAGTCAGCATTGGTGACATTTACAAGCTGCTGTAAAGAACCAACTCTACAAAATATAATTCTTTGTTCACATCTGCACCTGTTTGCATCCCTTGATTTCTGCTTGTTGTTCCCATCAGTGTGTGAAATACCCTTTGACAATGAGGGGGGGGGGGGTCCCATGCTTTGAAAAATAGAAAAGGCCTACAGCAACACATATTTCCCATAAATGTGTCCATTGTGACTCTATGGGTTATGCTAAGTTTCCAAATAGCTTTCCAAATAAATATGAATTTTTACATGAATCATTTGAAATGAGTGACCCTTAGTAAACACAGAAAGTAGCAGCCTGGAATAGCCATGTTGGTTAATTGAATAGGGGTCTGTGTTTTTTGTTGTTGTGCTAACACTGTAAGGATGCACAACAGCCTGTGGAATTGCAGAGGCAAAAAAAGCACTCTTCAGGTTTTCACTTAACTATGTTGCATATCCACCTATTCAGCCTATATTTACTGTATCGTTTGCAGAAGTATAATTGGCACCAGTATCCTTGTTAGCACCTGCGGCACCAGTGTCTGTGGCATTTTCTGTTCAGCTCCTCACCTGGCCACATTTCATAATGCAAACAATTATAAGTTATAAGTATAGATCAAATAATCATCTTAATATTTGAGACCCCCCCCCCAAAAAACATTTGTTTTGGACATTTTCAGGGAGATTCTGGGTATTAATTGAGAAAGTCTGAGACTCCCCGTGTTTTGCACACTGATTCACACCGATTCACACCCTTGCACGTTTATTTC
Organism: Enoplosus armatus; assembly: GCF_043641665.1. Taxonomy (NCBI): domain Eukaryota; kingdom Metazoa; phylum Chordata; class Actinopteri; order Centrarchiformes; family Enoplosidae; genus Enoplosus; species Enoplosus armatus. Next base: position 15,727,047 of record NC_092202.1, read on the forward strand.
ATTTGAAAGTTTTTGCACAACTGTGCCTTCTCTTCATCTCACTTCATTATTGTGTACAGCCATACAATTTATTATTTTAGTCATTACTCATTCCATTTGTCTGTACATTAACCTTTTTGACAAGCGAACATAAAAGTGAGGTTAAGAGAAAACAGAAGGAACAGCCACTGTCTGCAGGAGTGTGCTGTAGCAAGACTGTGCAGACCTCATATATTGACCCATGCTGGTTGTGTGCTGTCTCCCAGGAGATAGCAGAGGAGCTAGGGTTGCTGTCCTCTGATAGCTCAGAGGAGGATGTGCTGACCACCAGGGTGGTCCGACGCAGAGTTATCATTCAGGTAAACAAGCATGATGCAGCTGTGCTGCCCCAGTTATGCCGTGGAGTGATGTAGGGTTAGTGAGTAGTAGAGGTTTAGTGCTTCTTGGTGGGTTTGTTTTCATGCTGGACTTGACTTACGTGGTTGATCATATGCCACGGAGTGTCCCACATTTATTACATTTGCTTTGCACAATCTGCAATGTAGAAAGTTAAATATCAAAGGGTGGAAGAGTACCTCTGAACCCCATTTGGTTTTTGTTATTTTATTGTTTTTGTTCCCTTTTGTTTCTGCACACTCACCTTGAAATTTTTTTTTATATCTGTGTTTTTTTTTAAACTTTCTTTTCTGGTATAGAAATATCAAAAAGTTAAAGCCATAATGTGTTGAATTTTAAAGTTTTTGACTTGGGCGCCCCCCAGTGGTAGCGTCGGTAAAGAGACTGGAAGACAGCAATCCCAATCACCAATTTTCACCAGAATTGTTGAATCTTTAAAAAAAAACAAAAAAAAATTATGCCATCAGTAAGACTTAAAATATTCTAAAATTGCATAAAAATTCTACACATAGGGGCTTTAAAATAGTGTGTAGATTTGGTGGTGTTGGCCATGTTTGGGTGATTATGTCATGTTGCTTGAAATACATGCTGACAACATGTTGTTAATTGTTCCCCTATGAATTGACAGTATGTGTTTTGTCTTTTTACAGGCGGATAACCTACCAGACATCCCACCACAGACTGTCACAGAAGAGAAGTACACAGATGAGCACGGCAACATGGTAGTTAAGAAAGTAAGGGAGACAACATCATCAAAATATCCAAAAGTTACTCGTAAAATAGTGCTGTTCCTTGGCCTATATCATGAAAAATGTTAACCAGGCTACAATTTTTTACTATTCTCTTTCTGTCTCGTCCACCCAGATCACACGGAAGGTGATTCGTAAATATGTGTCCGCCGATGGCATGGAGACACAGGAAGTGACCATTGAGGGCTCTCACCAGGAGACGGTGCAGATCGAGGAGGGAGACGCCGTCTCCAGAGTGGTGAAGAGAACTGTGCTTCACAGTGAGGGAGATCAGAAAGAGGTCAGTGTCGTCTACCAGCTACTTTCATATGGTTTTAAATCTTTAATCATGACTATATGACTTGGTTTCCATTATGAGATCAATTTGTGTTATTTATGAAAACAATGTATTGCATGTTTAGTTGACAAAGCTCTGCACAAACTAGCTAGCTAATGTTGCTATCATTACATAACACATAGGGATACCCATGATCTTCCCACGATGCGTCACTTTATAGGTGTGCATGCATTTACTGGTCTGTCTGACAAAATCCCAGCTGAAAATGTCTCACTTTAAATGCAATGCAGCATTCATCAAACAATAAACAATGTTATTTTTAGTTTCTGCTGTTATTTCCAACGTGTGCAAATCAGTATCTCGTCTTTATTCAGGCGCTTGCGTCTCAAATACCCGGTTAAGTGTAATTTAATGAGCGTAGCGTTGCCTTGCTGACAATCTTATTGCGAGCTTAGTCAGGCATATGTGTACAGCCATGCTTGCAGCTCTGTGAGGTTGTACAGCTATGCCTTGAGCCAAATGCTAACATCATCATGCTAACAGCCTCACAGTTACAATGTTAACATACTGATGTTTAGTAGGTACATTGTTTACAAAGTTTAACATCTTAGTTTAGTGTACTGACATGCTAAAATGTGCTAATTAGTACTAAAACAAAGCACACCTGAGGCTGATGGGAATGTCTTCGGACCCTATGACAGTACTATAGATAGAACAGTAGTAGTACATACTACATTACGCATAGTACATAACAATTGGTGCCCTGACATCTTGCCGTCTTCTCTCCAGTTGACCTTCTCGGAGCCCCTGGCCCTGGGCGCCGCCACGGCATCGGAGTTCGAGGTGGAGCCGGTGCAGGGTCGAAAGGTCAGCAAGGTTGTCAAGACAACGGTGGTGAGAGGCGAGAGGATGGAGAAGCAGACCGGAGAGCCCTCACTTGCTGCAGATCTCCCCTCAGCCAGAGAGGACTTTGAGAAGGTCAGTGTGCCCAAACTGATGATTAGAAGCTGATTTCACACTTTCACCAGGTATTTTGGAGATTATCGATTGTCACAGAGTGATTCTACTACACGCTAATATACAATGTCAGTAAGAGCTGTTGAGCAGATCTCTATGTCAGGTTTCCAGTGTTTTGTCTTTTCCTCCTTCTGATCCCTCTCTCCTCCCCCCCCCCCCCCCCCCCAGGCATTGAGTTATGCTGGAGGCTTTGGGAAAGTGCTCCTGCCTCATGTAGTAGAGAGGGAGATTGTGCAGGACGACGGTTCTGTGGTTAAAAGGTTGGCCAGCAGCATGGGAGTGTGTAGAAATGACCACAAAGAAACTGGTGTTCACTAAGAGGGCATTAAGCAGAGGTTAACGTGGAAGCATGGTGTGACTGCACTCTAATTGTTTAACCTTTAATGATACTGTTCAAACTCTGAACAACTTTGACTCGTACTTTGCAGGGTAAGTGGCAATTCGAAGATTGTCAAAGGAACATTAGATTTTTTTTTTTTTACAACCTGAATATTTTGATGCAGTTGGACACAACCTTAAAAGGAAACTTTACAAGCAGTTAAAATAGTTTTTGAGCTTCTATTTGTAGACGTTTGTAGCACAAAGTTTTGTTTGTAGTAATTGATACAAACCCAGTTAAAATGGCGCTGTTATGTGTGTTGCTTTCATTCACCTCAGTGTCCCTGAGTTGCATTGCTGTCTTGCAACACATTCCATATACTACCACTGGGGGGCGCCAAAGTTCAGAAAGTCCCCAGTTTCAGTATGTTATCTAATCCACTCAAAAGTTTTACCCCAACTGTAAATGATCGTTGTCGTTGCAGATATACTTCCTGGTTCATCATTCACTTCACATTGTGTGTGAACATGCAGTTTGAAAGCACAGCGTCCCCTTGAACTTTCTTCAAATTGTTTCGATAATGATAAATAAACTGTGCCTGGTTGGTCATGTGATTTTTTCATTGACTCCATCATAAAGAAGATGATGATGATGGGCCAGTAGTTAAATAAAGCCAAGGTTGGAAACTTTTAAAGTAGTTTTGAAATATGAAATGTGGACAAGGTTGCATGTTTTGTGACATTTGGAATCTTAACCTGCTCACATGTAAATACCAAAAGTCAGGCCCAGCTCACCCTCTGAATATGACCCAGTTAAAATGCTTGGTTTACCCACATTTTAGGTTAGTCTAACATGGAAACTCAACATCAAGTGAGGGGTTAAAGAGAAAAGGAAAGTATGGAAGTTCTACAGCTGCAAGCATTAAAAGGACATCATTTAACCAAACTAAATTTCATTTTGCATTTGAGTGCACATGATGTACGACAAAATCAAAATTCTGACTTAGAAAATCCAAATTCTATTGACGTTATAATGTCTAAAATCATTCCCATGATCAATCATTTCCATTGATTTTCACAAAAAAAAAGTGCTAAAATTATGGGGTTACATTTTTACATTTTGATTAAATGTAGTTGGCTTTTATTTTACAATGTCATTTTTACCAAGAGGTTTTATTTCATAATTTTACTTTTCATTACAATGTCTTTCTCTCTCAGCATCAGCTCTCACCAAAGCAACAGCTAATCGCATTACTGGCTGCTCGTCTGGACTGATGAAAAGTGGTGTTATGAAATAAAACAGTCATTTGGAAAAAAAATTGCATTGTAAAATGCAAAACAGAAAAATGCAGGAATGAAGTGAAAATGACCTAAAATATTTTTTTATTGGAAAAATCAAAAGGATGAATTAACTTTTCATAATAATACACTAGGTTAGAATTTTGTCTGTATTTATTCACGTAATCATTTATTTTATGTTGTCTTATTTAATGAATTTTGGACACAATATTTACATTTTTTTAAATGATTAAATTATTTCATTAAATATTTTTAAATCAAATCAAATAATTGGGTGATACACAGAACAATATCACTATCATTAAGTCAGTGTTTTGCTTTTGGATTACACTGAAAATGATTTGTCAGTGGAGTTTTTGTTTCATTCCAGCAGTAATTATGCAATGTCGTGCACAAATGTAAATTTTTAACTTTGCAATTTGAAACGCGAAAATAAGATTAAAATTTTGTATTATATCATGTGCATGGAAAATGAAATTTGATTTAATGATTTCTTTTAAATATTGGCAGCCCTGGGCTTCTAAAGTCAGAAATTGTGACTAGTGAAATGTGGCCCATTTAAGCCCTAAGAGAGTGAACCTGGGGGGGTGACCGGGATCTGGTCGGTCCATGCCTGTAAGCATGGCCAAGTGATTGACAGCCTGTCAGCGTTGTGCTTGGGGGGCGGCGTAACTCTACTGGTTCTATTCCCGCAGAAGCCAGATGCGTAAGTCGCGAACCCAGAAGAGGACCGTGGTGAGAGATGCCCAGGGGAAGCACGTGCACCTGGAGCGCCTGGACGACAACCCAGGCGCCCTGCAGCCCGACGCACTGCAGCAGCACCTGCACCGACTGCTCCAGCGCTACTGTGAGGACAACCAGGAGGAGGAGGAGGAAGGAGACGAGAGCGAGGAGGAGGAGAGCTTCGACTGAGCAGCTGCTTCCTTCCATCTTCCACTGAAGCCTTTGGCGACGTACGCGTCCTCAGATCAAGATGTTCCGGATCCCCCTTCTTGTTGTCCTCGCTGATATTTTTTTTTTCTTTGTCGAATAATGGAACAGTATTTTTTTTTTTTTCGTGCTTTAACACTCTTCCCCTCCTTCACGTTGTGTTTCATTGTCTCCGTTTGTGACCAAAGATAAGCACCCTTCATTTTTTGTCGGATGATTATTTTGTCCCTTTTTTTTTTTGGGCTGCTGTGGTGTGATTATGGCTCGACTCACCGACAGTGGAAGGGTGGGGGGCATCTCGGACGTTTCGCCTCACACACGGGCCTCTTCTTGAAGAACTCTTGTAAACATTTGTACATAGACGAGATGAGAAAAATCATGCTTGGACTTTGGGAAGGGAAGGGGGGAGTCCGAAAAATTCAATGCATTTAATACATTATCCCACCTAAAACCTGCTGTACATGCACCGATTCAGCTGGAGAATGGCCGCCGTACAGATGAGATTAATGTTACAGAGAGAATAAATCGGGAGGAGCGAGTGTGTGTGTGTGTGTGTGTGTGTGTGTGTGTCGTCATGGACTCTTTCTACAACCAAACATCACCCTGCTGATCTGTTTACAAAGGCTTTGCGTGAGCACACCTTTTGTCTTCCCATGATGCATCTTGTTTGTTTACGTGTCTGTCCTTCTAGTGTGTGTTGTTGCATTCACGTTTTATCCGTCACAGAGCTGCCACCTCTGTGTGTGTCTGTGTGTCTGTCTGTGTGTGTGTGTGTGTATATACACAGTGTGTCTATTTGAGAAAGAAGCACTTAACCCCCCGCTGTCCTCGTGGCTCCTGTCGCCGTGTGTTTCGTCCTCCAACTTCACCGCGCTGCCGCCTCTCCTCACCTCAAACTGCAGCCGTGCTCATGTCCTCCATCGAAGCCTTTTTAAGGATACACGCTGGCTATATTTTTCTTGTCAACAAATCCCACGCACAGACCCAAAACCAACAATGAACGTGTGTTTACTAACTAAGTATTGCACCCATGTTTGTTTTTGTCCTCGGTGCCGTAGAGCTCCACTGTCGTCCAGAAACCATTAAAAACAACGTCAGTTCCTTCGTTACCGTGAACACACATGTTGAACTCAAAGGTGCACTCCGCCTGTTTTACATGTGAAAGTCAGTTCACTTGTCATTGTTAATACAGCACCCAGCCAGGTCAGGAGCCTTGTCAACGTGGGACGTGGGCTGTGTTTCGAAAACCGCCCGCGACATACTGCAGCGTGCGGTATGAACTACATACTGCTGTTCATAGTAGTACGCAGTAGGAAACGGTATGCCCAGCCAGGCTTAGCCGGTTCCGGGAAAGCGGAAGTAATAATCGCTCTCATCCTTAGGAAAGTCGGAACACACTTTTTACTGAGGCCTTGCAGATCTGTTATGAGTGAAGATTCGGTAACGGGGTCGCTAATGTCTCATAGATTTGTTCAGATTTAACAGATTTCGGGGGACCGCTGAGGTGAAACAAGCGAAAGTGTACGTAGCGTTAATGGCGAACCGCCGCCAGCGCTTTGCATTGTGGGACACCGGTCCGAATCAGTACGACATCCGGGTGTACGCACTGCTAGTATAGCGGGCGGTTTCCAACACAGTGTACATATTTGTGCTTATCAGGCAGGGAGGGGCTAATAAAAAAGTTGAGTTGCATTATGGGAAGTGTCATGATCATTTGACTCATACTAGGGACTGAGAGTCAGGGTATCTCGGCCTCCGCTGCTTCGATTTTCGACCATTCCTTTTAAATTCTGCCTCCGACATCTTTATGGAAGCGCAATCTAAATTCCTAAAACATCCTCTTCCTGTGTCTTATCATCAATTTTCATAATTGGTCCTGCATCACGGCTCATATCAGGGATAATAGACGAGTCTTTTCTTCAAAGTTTTCGCCAGTGAACGCGTTTTAATTGCCTGTCAGCTTAGTTTCTATTCAGTCACTCGTGCAGCCGCGTGCACGTCGGGGTGGAAACAACGTTTCAATGTGAGCTAAAAAGTTCAGGCTGCTCAGCTCTGCAAACGATGGGGCTCTTCTCATCACAATCCGTTTATTTCTCGATAATCGCCGCGTCATCGGTTTCCTCACATCCTCAGGAATGAATGCAGTCAGGGGAACCGGCATGCACCAAATGTGGATTCATCCACCGCTAAAAATAGTCCAACTGTTTTTTTTTTGTTTTTTTTTAAATAAATGAAACTATATATTTGTGAGCTGTTTTTAAAAGATTTTCAGTAGGAACCAACGAGCTGAGAGCCACAGACGGGGAAGTCAGAAAGTACTGAGAGAGTACGGACTAACATGTTGTTGCTTTTTGGTCTTTTCATGGGGTTTGCTGACAATAATAAAAATATAGAACAACGCCGGACTCATCCTTTACGTTTTTAGACACCGCACAGAACGTACAGATGCTTTTTCTTGCCATCACTTCTGACTGACGCATCAACTCAAAATCCAAGCGAAGGCCCGACTTCTGTTTCTGACGTCTGTTATCACACAAGTACTTCCTTATTTATTTATTGCCGTCCATTTGTGATCCCCGTACGCTCCAGCAGTTGAAGCTGAGAGGGGTGTGTGTGTGTGTTTGAGTGTGTGTTCTAAAGCTAAAAAAACACTTTTTTTTTTCCTTTTCTTGTCTTGCCACCGCAGACAAACAGGATTTGATTTGAGAGCAGGCTGAACTGTGTACAGACTGACAAAGTATGTGTGGCGTTCATCTACAGCCGAGGCTTTTGTCTATGTTAACGATCCTCACGTTGCCGTTTACTTTCGAGCGTGATCCGAATAAAAGAAGTGTCAAAAAGGAGACCATTGATTTGATATATGCGCATCTTGTTTCCATGGTGATAACAATATATACATATTAACAGTGCAAATATCTACGCGGGCATGTATGACGTTATCAAATTATTACTAAAAAAAAAGGAAAAAATACATCTGAAACGCTAACAAGGCATAGCAGCTGCAGTGTGTACATGGCCGAACAATAAAACTGTACATGTGTCAAATGTGAAGTGATGTCATTCTTTTTTTTTTTAACAATTGTGAAATACATATTTCAATGAAAAATCTTTTGTGTGTGTGTGTGTGTGTGTAAATTTAAGTTGTTACTCTCACATAAATCATACATTATAACAGAAACGTGCGATGACTAATAAAAAAAAGCCCTGGTGGCCCCTGATTGGTTGACACGCCACCAGAAAATAACTGGATCTGGAAGGTTGCCAGGTTGGGCGAGTTTCCGCCCATGTAGGCGGCTGTAGGATGGTTTCATGTTGGTAAAAAATTAGCTTGGGTGGTTTGACAAAACTTTGGCCTGATCTGTCATGGTGTGGACGTTTTTCTTATGTATTTATTTATTTATTTATTTATTTATTTTTAAATCAATATTGATATTATTTCCTGGCTAATAATTACGTTTTTGAACCAACCTGGCAACGCCGCCCGCGTAGCAAGAAGAAGTACTGAAACTGAGCGGAGGAGCCCGACAGACGGACGTTCAGAACGCGTCATTTGGTTTGGTTTCTTAGCCTGCTAGCTTTTTGTGGTTGCAAATTCTGTGTGTGTGTGTGTGTGTTTGTGTCAAACTTCGACACGGACAATAGAGGGCAGAAGCAGCGCGCCCCGTTATCGACGAAAGAGACTCCATGACGGACAGTATGGCGGATAACCTTCCAACATTGTAGCAGCCCCACCTAGTGGAAAAGCCACGCCACTGCGTAGCTGTTTTGGACAGCGCGGGACTATTGAACATTTTGCACGTTTTTTCTCACTGTGAAACATCCGCGGAGCTTTTTCCAGCTGACCAAAGGAAAAGGAAGCTTCGTGTGCCGGCAAACCGGACTGGGAAACAGTCGAGCGCAGCTCCTGTTGGACTTCGACGAGGCTCAGCAGCAGGTGAGTAATTAATGAGCACCTTGTGTGAACTGGCGGTGATATTGTATTTGTTATATTTTACTGTTACGGTCGTAGCTTTGGGCCACAACAGCTCCTGTATTCTTTTAGCATAAGCCGGTGTTACACCAAACGCATAGCCGGGCTGCTTCATGGCTAGCATGCTTAACTTCACGTGTTGCTAGCTGTGTTAGCAGAAACCCCAGTGTGACGTTAGTTGTGTTTGTAGAGCCTCTGACAACGTGGTCAACCCCTCTGGCCTTTTTTTTTTTTTTTTTTTTTTTTTTTTTTCATGTATTTTTATGTTGTCGTTTTTTTTAACGATCCTCGACTGAAATCACAGCTGTGTGCCATGTTAGGCTATAAAAATGAAGTATGTGATTTTAAAAAAACATCAAATCAGGACTCAAAATGTGATGCGTCACAGAGTTTGGTGTAACACCTGCATGTGTGATTCAGGATGGCCCAATGCCTTTTAATACAGGCTCAGACGCACAGTGTAGGCTGCATAAAGTGTATATTAAGAGCCAAAATTGATGCGGGTTTGAGATCCTGGGGGCATTAGTAACACTTGCTTTTCTGCTGTGATTAGATCCAAGATGGCTGCCTCGGTCTGTTGGAACGCATTGTTTTGCCTTGTTTTGTTTGTAAACAGTGTTTTTTGTTTTGGTTCACGGAGCTCTTTCACCAGAGAAGAGCTCATGAACATCAGGGGAACAACTCCAGTGGATTTGTTTCCCGAATTTCTCGCACCTTTAACTGTTTTATGGGACATTATGGCCAAAGGTGCTCTCACCTTTGCAGCTCTACGTCGACGTAGAGGGAAACGTGCCGGTGCGCTCGTGCGTCTTCGCTGGCGAGGACAACGCACACCGCTACCCGGAATATTTCTCTCTAACGTGCGCTCACTGAGGAATAAGATGGACGAACTCCAGCTGCTGATGAGGAGAAACAAGGACTTTTATTCATCTGCTGTTTTGTGCTTCACGGAGACATGGCTGGGGGAAAGAACTCCTGACGCGGCGCTGCAGCTGGACGGATTCCAGCTACTGTTACACCACAGTCAGTAACGCTTTTCACGCCGTCACCCGCGCTGCACTGGGACACTCTGACCACGACATGGTCCACCTGATTCCTACATACAGGCAGAAATTAAAACTTTCTAAGCCTGTTGTGAGAACTTCGAAGAAGTGGACCAGTGAAGCTGCAGAGGACCTGAAGGCGTGTTTGGACTGTACTGACTGGGATGTTTTCAGGACTGCTACCAACAGTCTGGATGAGTACACAGAGGCTGTGACTTCATATATCAGCTTCTGTGAGGACTGCTGCGTACCAACTCGGACCAGGGTGAGTTACAGCAACGACAAACCCTGGTTCACAGCAAGACTGCGACAGCTGAGGTTGGAAAAGGAAGAGGTGTTTAAGAGTGGCAACAGAGCAGAGTTTAAGGAGGCCAAGTACAAGTTTAGCAAGGCGGTGAGGGAAGTTAAACGACTGTACTCAGAGAGACTTCAAGACCAGTTCTCCTCCAACGACTCTGCTTCTGTGTGGAGGGGGCTCAGGCAGATCAGTGCCCCCCATTCCTCCAGCATCGACACCTCTGTCTGTCCTTGAAAGAGATGTGAACAGACTCTTCAAGAGACAAAACCCGCGAAAAGCTGCTGGACCAGGCTCCATCTCCCCATCCTGCCTGAAGCGCTGCGCCGATCAGCTGTCTCCGGTGTTCACGGACATCTTCAACACATCACTGGAGACATGCCACGTGCCAGCCTGCTTCAAGGCCTCCACTATCATCCCCGTCCCCAAAAAACCAGGGCCCACAGGATTAAATGACTACAGACCCGTCGCCCTGACCTCTGTGGTCATGAAATCATTTGAACGCCTGGTCCTGTCCCACCTCAAATCCATCACAGACTCTCTGCTGGACCCCCTGCAGTTCGCCTACAGAGCCAACAGGTCTGTAGACAACGCCGTCAACTTGGCCGTACACTTCATCCTCCAGCACGTAGACTCCACGGGATCCTACGCCAGGATCCTGTTTGTGGACTTCAGCTCTGCCTTCAACACGATCGTCCCGGCTCTTCTTCAGGACAAGCTCTCCCAGCTGAACGTGCCTGACCCCCCCTGCAGGTAAATCACAGATTTCCTGTCTGACAGGAAGCAGTACGTGAAGCTGGGGAAACACGTCTCAGACTCGCGGACGATCAGCACCGGCTCCCCTCAAGGCTGTGTTCTTTCTCCTCTACTCTTCTCCCTGTACACCAACAGCTGCACCTCCAGTCACCAGTCCGTCAAGCTCCTGAAGTTCGCGGACGACACCACCCTCATCGGACTCATCTCTGGTGAGGATGAGTCTGCCTACAGGTGGGAGATTGACCATCTGGTGACCTGGTGCAACAGCAACAACCTGGAGCTTAACGCTTCAAAGACAGTGGAGATGGTTGTAGACTTCAGGAAGAGCGCAGCCCCACCCGCCCCCATCACCCTGTGTGACTCTCCAGTGGACACTGTGGAGTCCTTCCGTTTCCTGGGCTCCATCATCAGCCAGGACCTCCGGTGGGAGCTGAACATCAGCTCCCTCATCAAGAAAGCCAAACAGGATGTACTTCCTGAGGCAGCTGAGGAAGTTTAACCTGCCACAAACAATGCTGGTTCACTTCTACACTGCCATCATAGAGTCCATCCTCACCTCCTCCATCACCGTCTGGTACGCTGCTGCCTCCACCAAGGACGGACGCAGACTGCAGCGTATCATCCGCTCTGCAGAGAGGGTGATCGGCTGCAACCTCCCATCTCTTCAGGACCTGTACTCCTCCAGGACCCTGAGGAGAGCAGGGAAGATCGCTGCCGACCCCTCCCACCCCGGACACCATCTGTTCGACCCCCTCCCCTCAGGAGGCTGCGGTCCATCAGGACCAAAACCTCCCGCCACAAAAACAGTTTCTTCCCCTCTGCAGTCAACCTGACAAACTTACATTGACCCCCCCCCGAACACAAACATTACTTATACGTTATATTAACGTACATCACCCCTGTCCCCCCTGCGTTACATTAACGCACCCACCCCCTACTGGACACTTTACCTGGACACTTTACTTTATTCTGGTCACTGCACTGTTGTTATTTATCTTATCTTATTTTTATTCTTATTGTTATTTTAGCTTTTATATTCTACTTATTTGTTATCAAAACAATAGCACCTTCAGACCACAGCAAATTCCTTGTAATGTATGTTACTTGGCAATAAACAGTTTCTGATTCTGATTTTTATCATAGTTATACCACGCTATCTCTCTTGATTGACAGTCGGGCACAAATTCAAAGCAGTTGTAAGCAAGAGACGACACCAGAGTGGTGCCCCTTGTCCCATTCTCAGGAACGCACCATGAAGGAATTTCTTCAAATTTGACCCAAACGTCCACTTGGATTCAAGGATGAACTGATTACAACTTGCTGGTCAAAGGTCACTGTGACCTCACAAAACACGTTTTTTTTTGGCTGTAACTCAAGAATTGATGACCATATCTCTCAGTTGGTCGGACACTCAGTGGGTGACGCTTCTGACTCATTGTGACCTTTAAAATCCATCCAAGAATCCATCTTCACATAGTAATCAAGTACACGTGTTCCTGTTTAGACAATACATCTATAATAATCCTTCATTAACCAGTTCATACATATGTATCATCAAGATGGTGATAACTTCCATTTAGCCCAAAAACACACTTTTTGGGCTAAATGGGAGGCAGAAGTATTTAGCAAAGTATACTTAAAGGATAAAAGTAAAGACACTAGTTCAGCAGCACAGTATCTGATAAGTTATTATACATTATATTACTAGATCATTAATACTGATGCGTCAGTGTGTAAGCAGCATATTATACTGTTGTAGCTGCTCGAGGTGGAGCTACTTTTAACTACTTTATATATATATTGAGCTAGTTTAGTCCAGTAGTTCCCAACCTAGTGTCTCAAATCTGTTTTTAATTTTTTGGACTTTGTGACATATCGGACGATTACACCTCTTTGGGCCTCAAAACTGTTACCTTCTGATGAAAAAAAACACTCCTTGGTGGAACCACTCGTTTAATCTTTTGGCATTCAATTGTCTTTTATAAACTTATCATATGATTTGTTTTTGTCAATGTAAAATCTTAATCTAAAATATAACGTAACTTTCTGTCAGACAAATGGAGCAGAGTAGAATTATAAAGCAGCAAAACAGGAATACTCCAGAGAAGCGTAAGACCCTCCAAACTGTGCAGTACTTTCATCACTGGGGAGGGCTGTTTTTATGAGTTTATTAATCACTGTGTGACGAACTGAATGACATCCAGTGATTGAAGGATGGTGGCATACAGGACACCTCCATAATAGACAAGATTGTAAGATAAAAATAAATACCATGTATGTATACAGTAAATGACAGAGGGCCCAATGTTGATCCTTGTGGGACACCTTTATTAAAACAGCCTCCAGCCACTGGCTGCAGTAACAATATTAAACACAGCTTTATAAGACCTTGGCAGTTATAAACTGTAGCAAAAGAAGACAAACTGAAACAAGTACAAACTACAAAGTAATTTGGCATAAATCACACATTTTATTTGATATTTCTTAACATACATCAGGCTTGTCCCATCATGGCAACATATATATATATATATATATATATATATATATATGTATATGTGATGTGTCCCAGCAGGAATTTCAATGCAAGATAAAAACAAAAAAGTGTGGCGGCGTGTGAGGGACGGATGTGATTTAAAGAATGCAAACGGTGTTCTGAACAAAAAAAAAACCCCTCAAACATGATTGTCAGTGGATACCCTGTGACTTTGTCTTTGAACATGACCGCTTCCTCTTCCCTTCCCGTGCTTTGATTCTGGAATTACAATCTCAAATAATGCGCTTTTAACCGCAGACATTTCGCAACATCCTAATCCTAAAAAAAATATGAACCCTCACGTGCCAATAATTAAGAACAATAGTAATTCTGGCTAATAATCAAATTCCCTGTGGCAAAAAAAACAAAACAACCTAACTTCCAGAAGTAAACGTCTCAGCTGGAATTTGGCATTCCAGTCAGTGTCAACGTCACGATTCTACTTTAGTCTCGTCCAGTGTAAAATATGGTGCTGTTAAAAAAAAAATGGCGTACACCAGCTGAACAGAGGACAAAGGGTTGAATCACCAATAAAGACTCAGTGAAGGTTTAAAATAGCTTAGGAGCGGAGGGACGAATATCACGATATACAAAAAGTCAACAAAAGCAAAATGGAACAACTGATAAAATTCACATAATTAGCTCCTTTACTGTACGAAAATATGATTTGACTGGAAAGCGTTACAGAATGGCCTTAAAGAATTATACAAACTTAATACACGAGATATCGCAGAGATAAATTCTATCTTAAGAGACGCTGCGATAATGGAGGCCCGAACAGACAAAGTCAAACGCGCGTTTAAACTGCTATTTTTTTTTTCCCTTTTAAAAACACGTAGTTAAAATCCCTTGACTGGATTTGTAAAATTAGCCAACTCAGTTCATATGGATACTGATCGATTAAGTTTAAGAGAGAGCAATTAACATCGATTGCCAACAAAAAAAACAAACAAAAAAACCTATACGTCACCGAAACAAAGCAAAGCTTGAGCCTTGAGCTTTAATAGATGGCAAATAATTCTGAAATGATAAAGCAGATATGTGATATATTGGTCATCGTGCCAAAAGGCAGGAAAGAGAAAAAAAAAGTCAGCTCATGAGTCCTCGATATGTGCAATATTCAAATGAAAAAGTGTCACCACATGACGACTGGAAGTTTCACATGTTTCACCAACCCATTAAAAATGAAAATCACTTCTATTTAAAAACATACTGATCTAAAAAGAAAAAAAAAAACACATGCTGCAGGTAAACATCCTGTAATGAACACCACGCGCTCTCACTACAAAATGATATTGCCCCCCCCCCCTTCATGTACAATAATCTTCAGTCCAGCAGCGACAATATGTAAACAACACACTGAGAGGGCCGGAGCTCTAGCTATCATGGGCAGGGATTGGCTGAGGGGGGTCTGATGGACACTTGGTAGGCGTAGGCGGAGGGGAGGGGTCTGTTCAGCTGTCTGCTGTAGGCTGGAGGGTGTCTGTAGTCAAAAGATCGTTCCTCTCAACTGAAACACAAACCACATGAGGATTAATTACTAGATTAAAAACATTTTATTTATGACATTTCACTTAATTTTGTGCTTTGCTTCTGCTTGATATTCCTTTTTAGCAACAGGACGATCTCATTTTACCCCCCAATAGAGTGCTGCAGGAATGAGTCCTAAAACCCGGAAATGAGTCAGCATTTTTACACTTCCTGTTCCCTTGTCTGGAAGTCGATGGGTTTTTGGTTCGATGCCTGAAATAAGGTCTGAGGTTAACACACAAGCTTTAGAGATTTACACGTTTTGTTCTACGACATTTGTTAGCGGTCGTTAACAAGCGGCTAAATGAGACTACAGAGGTTGTCGCGGACATTAAACGTCTTCATGCCGAACACGGAAAGTCATCTACTCACTAGTCCGTCTTTACAGCCTCGTTGTGTTTATACTCTACATCATGTGTCACTAACTGACCCAGACGCTGTCCTATACAGACCCGGACCTATAATAAATAAATTATTAAGGGATTTTAAATTTTGACGAGGCGCTTCTATTTTAACCGGCGCAGCTTTTCTAGTCTTTACGGCGCTGGTTCAGCAGATCAGGAAACTCACAGACCAATTGCATACGAGTTAAGCCAGCCCACGTGATGCTACTCAGCTAATCAAATCTGTGCATTCCAGGCGATAAACATTGCGACTCTGAATACAGACGGACGAGAGAGGCGAGTGACAGATGATAAGTCGAGTGAACGATACAGGGAGAGAGACTGTTAACTGTTTCACATCTTGACTTAACAAAGAAAAGTCTTTTACTTAATGGGAGAAGAACATTATACACATCTACAGTATTCTATATCTGTAGAGTTCAATGTTACGTGACAATAAAGATGGTCAAAATGTTTTTGAATTGTACTTTCTTTATTTGACAGTCAGTTGTTGATCACATGCAGACGTTGATACAACCACTAGGCTACTTCAATATATATATCACACTAAATCACAACGCAGGTCAGACGTTGTGATGTTCCGGACCTTTGCTTGAGGACATTTTCTCTAATTGGACCTCTTCATATTTTAGTTGAATACCCCTGCTCTATATCTGTCTGTATATCTGTATCTATCTATAGTCTCTTAAAAGTGAAGCTCAGTGGCGGTGATGTTGAAGTAATGCGACCGCGGTGTGGTTCGTTTATAGCCTAAC
Organism: Enoplosus armatus; assembly: GCF_043641665.1. Taxonomy (NCBI): domain Eukaryota; kingdom Metazoa; phylum Chordata; class Actinopteri; order Centrarchiformes; family Enoplosidae; genus Enoplosus; species Enoplosus armatus. Next base: position 15,743,301 of record NC_092202.1, read on the forward strand.
GTTAGCTTTGTACTTCTGGCGATTCCATTTACGCTTCAAACATCTTAAAAGTGGTGTTCATTAGTGAAGATTATCTCGCTGAACAAAACGTGTCAGAATCATAAACCTTTGTTTTGCCACAGAGCTCTTTTTCTGCAATAATCCAAAATCCCATTGGCTTTTTGTGGAGGGAACCAGGGCGATGCTAACTTTCGGGTTGGCCTACAAAAATACATCATCGCTGCAGCGCTCTGTGTGTCTGTCAAATGAAGACCTCGAAGAATTCAGCGGCACGTAGGAAAGACGTATCACAACGCAGAACAAATGAATAACCTTTGAGTGTCGTGTGTACGTTTACCAAATTTTGCAAAACGTTGGATGGAATTTGTGCTTTGCAGAAAATTATTCAGGCAGAAGTGGTTGGAAATAAACTGAACTAAGGAACATCTCCCAGTTAGGGAAAAAATAGGCCCATGGTGGCGCTATCCACAGCAAAAACTATTCGCTAGTTCGTTAAAACATGTTGAGTCGTTTTTGAGATGTCCTGCTAAATAACAGATGTCATTCTGGGATTAGAAGAACAATCGCTCAAAGACAAAAAGGAGATGGAGGGAGAGATAGTGTGTGTGGGGGAAGGTGGGGGGGGGTTGTGGTGACCTTACTTGGTGGGCACGGTGGGCGAGCCGGAGCGGTGGAAGTGGATGTTCTGCCACTTGCTGTCGCGGCGGTGCCAGATACGCGTCTCCTCCGACTGCATGGTGCGAGGCATGCCGCTGCCGTCGATGTACTGGGTGAGGCGGATGTACGCGATGCAGGCGGCCTCGTCCCCGATCAGGTGGACGTGGGGGTTGAGCAGGATGGTGTGGATGGGCTGCTTCCCCTTGGACAGGGCTGCAGAGGAAAAGAACACGGAGGGTGGGGGTTTGTACAGAGTCAATGTGATTGGCCAGTTACGCGCTAGCTAACCCCTGATTGGCTGTTTGATTCAGACCTGGTCCAGTTTTTTAAAAGACTAAATACAAAAGGGGGGCAGGTTCTCACCGAAACATTTTTTTTGTTTAAGGAGCCCTTCAATTAAATATTATTAGTGACATGCAATGGTCAAAATTAGTTATTTCAACCAAAATTATAATTCAATAACATTGCCTACTGTCCCTTTAAATTTAAAGTGACGCTACAGGCTGAGCGACAAGTCAACAGTCTGTCAGGATCCTGAAACTTTAAGGATTTATTAAAACTGTGAGAAGGGCAAATTCCCATTAACAGCACTAAAAGAAATTCGTTACCATTCTCAAAGTAGAAGCGGTGGAAGTCGGTGCCCTCCACCAAGTTGCCCAAAGCCTCGGGCTCGAAGGACGTCAGGCCGGGATCACATATCTTCCTGTAAAATAGGACACAAGACAGCTGCGTCAGAGTCACGGGCGCACGTTAAGATTGCATGAATGTAAGGTGTGTATTAATTCATAAAAAACAGCGTGCGGACTAACGTGTAGGCCTCGAAGTCGCCGTTGTTGATGGCCTCGATCAGCTGCTCGGTGACTTTAATGATCTCCTGCTTACGAGCTGAGAGACACAAAAAGAAGGACTGTTCAGATTTGGATTTGGATCCGCAATGACCCTGATGAATGTGACGAGTGGACCAATGTGGAACGGGGGCACAACGTCGACCCAAAAATCACAACATGGGGGGGGGGGGGGGGTGGGTGGGGGCAGAAATACACCTGTCACATAGACATCATGAGTGAAGGTATGAAGTCAGTCAGCACGGAGCAAACAACAACATCAAAATTACCTTTCATGCTAAGGAGGTAAGCTAGGAAACAACGAATGGAGAGAATAAGTGCTGGTGTTGTGGCTTTCTACAAGTACACCCAAAAAGTTTCTTCACTCACTCTCTCACACACACACACACACACACACACACACACACACACACACACACACACACACAGAGCAATGCTGCACATCCACTTTTACCTTCAACAGCTTCAAGTCCACTGCTGTTCCCGGCTACCTGAACACTTACAGTCTGCTGTGGGTGCCGAGCTCGGATTCCCTCCAGTGACCATAAAAGCAACAGAGTGACAGCAGAAAGGCGCAACATGTTCCCCTCGTGAACTGAGACAGTTCTTTCCAGTGGCAGGACGAGATGCCGGGCTCACACTGACCAGATAAAATTTTTTTTTAAAAAACCCACAATACTCTGTTCGGATTGGCCGGTTGCATAAAAAGCCCGACACAGCTGAAATAATGTTACTCTGAAAGTGTCCTTTGGCACCAACAGTGGACTTCACTCAGCAAATAGCAGACGTAGCACCGACTATGTTTACAGAGACTATCAGTTTGCTCATGGGGGGGCCTTATGGGGCCAAAACGGGCCTTTTACAAAACTGAATAGTTGCTTTTTGTCCAAATTGACATTCGCACACATGGGTCAGCGTTTTCTGCGTCTTGATGCGTAGATGTCCTGTAGATGGGGAGGACTGGGGGATCATGATGATTCACAGTTCAAAAAAGTCCTAATTTATCTTCTACTGGCCCTTCATGCAGCCCCTCAGTTCACCCTCTGTCTGAAACAAGCCGTGTGAGCTCCTGTCTCTTTAAGACCCTCCAAAGCCCACTGTCTTCTGATTGGCCAGCCAAGTTTTTGGAAGAATTTCCAAAGGCAAACTGTAAACCTAACGTTACAAAGCAACGTTGACGTAAACATAAACATCTGGTCCGTGCCTGGAGCAGAGATACCATATAAGGACATTCGTGCCTCTCTGACATCACAGAGACACGGCGGTTGAAAAAACTGAAACAGAGCGTTTAGAGCAGTCTGAAGCCTGAGCTTTTGGCTCTCAGGGATTACTTTGACATACCTTTACCTCATTATTTGGCAACATTTAGTATGAATATAAGGAAAAGCATAATAGGTCCTCTTTAAGATTGTGAATGTCATGCGAGCTGTCAGTAATCCACAGTCAGCACTGTAACTTCAGTTACTAGTTTCTTTGCAGGGTTCACATGCAAAAAATGACCCAACCAACAATGATGCACTGTCAGTTTATAGTAGCCAGCGTGACAGATAAAAATGTGTGGCATTCTAGTAAATATGCACTTTGGTCTTCTCAGTTTGTACACTGAGAGAGCACACACCCCTTCCTCATTCGACCTGGACGAAAACAAACAGTGTCTTTCACATTCATTTCCCCTTTAATGGAAACTAAAGCAGCACACGGAATCCCGTGTAACACTGTGAAACAAACTGCTTCTCATTTGTTTCAAAGTGTCTATTAAAATGTTTGATTGATGTAAAGCCAAATTAATTAAAAGGCCCAGCATTAGCAAACACAATGTTAATACAGCACAGTGGATTTCTTGTCTGAAAGGTGGCAAATGGATGTTTCTTTCAGAGCGCTTCATCCTCCGTCTCTCTGGAAACACTTTGACACGAAGTGAGAAGAAAAAGACACGCAGTCTTGCCTGATAGTTACTCTACGTTCCAGCCTGGATCCACGTCATTTACAGAAGCAGGCGGTATGTATCGGTCTGAAATATGGAGTAGCGGCGGTACGAGGAGCTCAGGCTGCCGGTGGATTACTGTAACGCTCCACAGTGTCCGTGGAGTGGAAATAATGCCCTCTGAGTATCTGTCAGCTGTATAATGCATAGTCTTTCCTCCGGGATCTCTTATTAGAGCATGGACAGACAAGACTTGGCACGCACACACGCTAATGGATAGAAACACATGTGGCAGTAGTACAAAGACACACACACACACACACACACGTAGCAGTAATACAAAGAAGCTAAGCTGATAAACTGACCCAGCAGCACTGTTGAGCCAAACAAAACAAAGCACATAACCGTGATGATGGAGATGGTGATGGGTCACACGAGACACACACACACACTATAAAATACATGTCTCAAGTATTTGTGCTGCTTCTTTCCAGAGTCTTATTTGAGTAGAATGCATTAATGATAACATTGCCAGTACCAAAAAAAAACATTATTTTCTGACAAACCTGCATTTCAACAAAAAGAAGCCAAAGTTCTGAAATGTTCACTGTTGTTTAAACACAAGCAGGCAGACGAGAACTTTGCCTGAATGAAAGTCTGTAAACGCTTTGATTTAAAGCTACAGCAGGCAATAATACTGAATTATAATTTAGGTTCAAATAGCGAATTTTGACCATCGCATGTCACTAACAATATCTGATTTTAAAGTGTCTGTGAAGCACCCGCCCGCCTTTGTGTTTAGTCTTTTAAAGAAAAAAACTGGACCAGGCCTGAATCAAACACCCAATCAGGGGTTAGCGAGCACGTAACTGGCCAATCGCATCAACTCTGTGCAAACAAGGCCGTTCTACAGAAGGTTCCGCCTTCTGGACTGGAGTGTGAATCAGAACACAGACACCCCCAGGTTACCCCTGATATGAATATTGCCTACTGTAACTTTAAAATCAGGACGTGTCTGATAGTGGAACAAGTAAACGAGGTTACATTCAGACAGCGTTCAGCACTGAACAGTGTACAATGAAAAACGAAAGAATGTAAATCTTAACGGGCCTACGGTTCGGCTCTGTGACAAATGTCGTACAACATGAAGCAAAGTGTGGCCGTTCAGTCGGCACATCCTGACACAGACGCAAAAACCTTCGACTCCAGACAAAAGTCAGAGACCGTCACAAGCAATAAGAAGCTCAGTGGACAGAATACCTGAGAGTCTGTGTCACATCTCCACCAACTTTTTTTTTTTTTTACTTACTTTATACAAGGTCTGTGTTAGAGCAGTTTCTTGTTTGGGAAATATTATGTTTTTACCTCCTCAGGCTATTTGAAATCCTTCAAACCCCCCCCCCCCCCAAAAAAAGGCCATAACCTGCGAGGAAGAGTCAAGTAGGTTTTAAAGTCACAAACCAAAAAGGTTGGGAACCACCGACTTCAATACAGTAAAAGAGAGGTTAGGGAGTCATGATGGCTTCTGACCTGCAGGGGGTGCTGTAAGACAGCAGCTCTGCACTCAGTGGATGAGGCGTGGTACAGAGGTCTGTTTAATCCAGAAGTTTTTTTGTTTTTTTTTTAAATCTAAGTGCCACATGAACTTCATTTTTTAAAATTGAAGATGTCGTGTTAAGAAGACCTTGTCTGTGAGCACCGAGTCCGGAGCCGTGTTCTTTTAATGCTGTAATAACTCCAAAAAAAAAAAAAAAAAGACCAAAATCAAATGAAATATCATAAATTGTATCATAAATACGACATCATATTCATGAAGGTGTAGCAAAATGATATTACTGAGCCCAAACTGCTCTGCACTCTATAATTTTGCATTGAACCTCAGGCAGAATGAATGTACATTCGCTGCCAAAACCCAACAGTTTAAGAATTAGAAATAATAATTATGACCTTTCCGTACACGAATCATCAGAGTCGTGGGCACTTGACTGGTGGACTTCCACTAAATAACTTAACTAATGATAGTTCCTTAAAAACTGACTTCAGTGTGTTTCTGGTTAATGGAAGGCAAGTGTGAGCTGAAGAAACACACAGGTGGACATGTATGGGTTCCTGTTATAGCTTTCATTGGCTGCGTCTTTCTGAATAACGGTAGCCGTCCTCCTCAGAACTCCTGTATGTTATAAAAAACACAGACATTCCTTCTTTTTTTTTTTTGCTACACTTCTGATTATCTTCAGTTTCTCCCCCAAGAACTGGGAAAAAATGGACTTACGCTGGGAGTCGGTGGGGCCCGGGCTGGGCAGGGGGCCGGGCCCCTGTGTGGGGGTCTGACGGGGGCCGCAGTGGCATGTAGTGAGATGGGCAGAGAAAAAGACCAGGAAGGAAGATGTGAAGAAGAGGAGGAGCAGGTAGGCAGCCACCAGTGCCCACAGGACGTACTGGCAGCACTCCTCGCCACTGGGCCAAACGCTGGGAGAGTACCAGCAACAGGAGCAGGAGGAGGAGGAGGAGGAGCAGCGGGAGGGGGAGGAGGGCCGGTGAGAGGTGGAGTGGTCCAAGTGCTTAAGGTGGTAGATTTGGGAACTGGAGAAGGGAGAGTGCGCTGAGATGAAAGGGGGGGTGGGGGGGTCAGAGGAAGACAAAAGAATGGATGGACGGACGGAAATGTAGAGTGTCACAGTGGACGCAGCGGGGACGCCAGGAAAACATGAAATGAAGAAGAAACGAAAAGGCATGAAGGAAATGACAGCGTTACTCTTCCACCAGCTGAGAACAAAAGTCAGTTTGGGGACAGAGGGTGAAACGGTGAAGAACGACAACAATGTGAGAGGATGAACTTGCTAAAGATGAAAAGCTTGATGTCAGCGCAGCGTGTACACCAGCAGATCGATCCCGTAGGCGTGGGATGCGTTTAAGGAGCGTAGCTACCACCGCCATTAAGGCAGTATTCATTGATTTTGGGGCAAAGATGAACCACCTGAGCACCTGAGATTATTTACATATCGCCTTATAAGAGCTGTCATGGCGTTGTTAGCAAGCGGTGAAATTCTCTCTCTTTTAGCTCCGTTTTTTGGTCGCCACCAACTCCCAAGAACAATATCTTACCTCTTTAGCTGCTCCACCAGCTGGTTACTAACTTTGTCTTATCTCTTATCTGGTGTTGGGTACGTAGTATGAGGGGGGGGGGGTTCCTCAATAAAAGCTGCCATTGGTTGATTGAGGCTGAATCACAACAGTAAAAGTTGCAGGCGTGTAAAACCTGAAAAGATGCTTTAAAAAAAAAAAAAAAAAAAGCTCCAGAGCTGCGGAGCTGGTGATAATTCTTTCACAGTACACATCAGTCATTTGATCCATTGCTAATATAAAAACATCGACTGGCTAATCTTTCTTTTTAGCCTCTTTTTTAAGGGTTGTTTGCCCAGCCGAGTTAGCTACTCTGATGGAGAGTCGAACATCTGAAAGCTGAAAGAACCAGATGGTTTCCCTCGGGGGTTGGCGGCGACCAAACCAGAGCTAAAAAGGAGAGGGAATATCGGACGCAAGCACAGACCCCCCGGTTGAATGCTGATGCTAATATGTTAGCTTAAAAACATCTCCAACAATATAATGGCATTCACTAAATGCAGAGGAAAATTAGACACTTTAACAGGAAGCCATCTACCGTCTATCAATCACGTCGGTGCAAATGAGTCACATTCGATGGATAGGAAATACTAGCTGCCCTTTATCTTCCCCACTTCCTGCCACAGACAGCTTCTCCGCAAAAAAAGGGACCACTGCTGAAATCACAAAAGATGTGATGATTAAAATAATTTCATAAAAGATTTCTAAACCTCTTTGTAGACGGAGGCTCTGATTGGGCCACAAATGCAAGACAGAGGGACGGCTGTATTAAAGTATGCTGTAAAGAATAATAGCAGGATGAAATGAGGGGGTGGGGGGGGGGGGGTCTCTTCTTTGTGGAAAAAAAACTTGTAAGTAGAGCAGTGTAGAGCAATTTCAAAGCTTCGCTGAATAAGATTACTGGAGCATTGAGGAATGACGACCCTATCAGCCATGAATAACAATGGAGGCCATTATAAAAGGAGCAGCGCCACGTCCCCTAATGGGCCTGTCTATGTACTAGAAGTATGGAAGCCCATATGCCACACACACACACACACTGCAGGACAACATGAATGTGAGGAGCCTCAGGAAGTCAGAAAATGCTTATATGGCGAAAGGATAAATACTTTTTCCTAAATGTTAAAAAAAATGTGGAAGATTCAAATCTTATTTGTCTGACAAGATTCTCTTCTATCAAAAAGGTCACTGCTGCAGTGAACAACCATATAAAAAAAGAAAACACAGCCAGGAAGACACGCTCACAAATCGATTCCACTCTTTGGACTCGTGCTCAACGAAATACTCCCACTTTGCGGCCGTGTCCCGTACTTCGGTCGAAGTTAAAGGAGGCCCAAACTGCCTCAACTATACTTTGAGGCCAAGTTTTGACGTGTTGCCATCAAACTGTAACATGAATATTAATGAGTGGAGCTCACAACCACCTGGGAATTTAAGTTGGTCCCAGTCAAGAGTCCAAAGACTTCCAGAACTTTTATTGGATTTACATTCAAACAGGGAGGTTAAGTTAAGGCTACATTACCCACCGACCAAAGTGGGCGAAGGTGCCAGACCCTTATTTATTGTTCGCCGGTCATTTGAACGGATTTTCAAGCAGCATTTCACTCCCCGCTGCACTGAGTTCGAGTGCGTGGTACCGGGACAGCCACGACATGCGAATTGAAGCAGTACGTGCCACGAGAAAGGACACTGTGTTTAAACCGAAATACAGTAAATAATACAACATGCAAGACATAAGACACAACCAGTAAAGGGGGGAGGGGCAATCAATTTTTTTTTTCCTGTGAATAACATCAGAGCCCAAAGCTGATAATAATAATAATAATAATAATAATAATGTGAGCTGGTGCACGCCACGAGGAAAAAGAAAGGTGGACCGCAAACCTTCAGATGCAGCACTTGTTTCAGAGTTTAGAGGAAAGGGTTTTCAATAACAGCAATCTGGACCTCCCTACCTCTCACGTCCTCGTCCTCGATGGTAGTGTTGGCGCTCTCACTGGACTCCTGTCAAACCACAAAGAAAAAAAAAAGACATGAGTATAACCAGCCTGACGCTAAAAGCACAAACAAACTGAGATCAGTGTGCGTTTCGCGACAGCTCGTTTTATTATCATCATCCACTTCAGCCGCCGTTACATCCTAATTTGGGATCGGACCTTTGATACGATCTCACTGTTCCCCCGACAGATGGTGAGAGGAAACAGTGAAGACGTTATGCTGTCATAATAGACTAACTGATCTGGTCCCAGAGCTTCTTTTGGGTTTGTTTTCTTTTCCTTTGGGTCAGATCTCAGTAGCATCTTTTATAAACGTCAAGATATTTGAGAAATGAACTAACATGACTGCTTAACCCCCATTTTATTTACATGAGAGTGCTGCAGGGAGGACGTATTTATGTAGTAAAACCCAGAAGTTAGCATCGCCCCTGGTTTTCTCGACAAAAAGCCAATGGGGACTTTGGATTACTGCAGAAAATAAGCTCTGTGGCGAGATGATCTTCACAAATGAACTCCACTGTTATGATTTTTGAAGCCTAAACGGAATCGCCAGAAGTAAAAATCTAACGTTGGGCTATAAAGGAGCTACAGCACGGTTGCATTACTTCGTCACCACCGCTGAGCTTCACATTTAAGAGAATATAGATAGATATAGATATATAGACAGAGTATAAACACAACAAGGCTGTGAAGGTGGACTAGTGAGTAGATGACTTTCCGATTTTTTTAAGCTTCCTAATTCACAAGTGGGGGGTATCTACTGACGTATTTTATGTCGCAGAACAACACGTTGAAATCTCTTAAGCTTGCATTAGCCACAGACCTTATTCCAGGCATCTAACCAAAAACCCACTGACTTCCAGACGAGGGAACAGGACGTGTTAAAATGCAAACTCATTTCCCGGTTTTAGGACTCATTCCCGCCTCTTACGGAGGGTCTCATCGATTGCTATCAGTTATGATAACATTGTACAGAACTGAATTGATGGAGACCTGAGGAACACGGTGACACCACCACAATGAAGTCTGATAGGGTTAGAAACACGTTTACCCAGATCATCTAAAACCAGTGGTTGCAAACCTTTTTTGTCCCGTGAGCCCTTAAAATGAAGCTACTGTACAGTACTGTTCAGATCGTTTGATATCAATACTTCAGTAAGAGATTTGAAGAAAGCCCGACTATCCCTTTAACCATTTTAGGACCCCTCTGATTCTCCTTAGTTCAGCACCACCAGGTGGGGACCCCCCTGATCTACACTGCTGGTAACTGAAGGCAAAGCAGAAAGTGAGTGCAACCAAAAACGTTGGTTAGAATTCCTCACTGCGCCGGATTTGTAAGGCTGACACAGATATAGACTTTGGACAGTAAAAATATTAGATCATTTATGGTTATCTATGGGCCAATACAGAATGATATATAGCCATGTTTTCTCATATATACACAGCTGCTTAATTGGGCTGCTAATGAATAGACTTATACAGTATCATTGGTCTCTACGTATATACAGACATATCTGTGATAAGCTCGTGTCAGTGTGGTATGTCAATGCAGAAGCAGGAAGTCCGTCTGTAAACTTGTGATGTTTACAGCAGACGTTTTCTTGAACCATCTTGACTTCCTTTTTAGAGATGGCTCGACAGAAATGAACTCGAGCGAGCGCCATCTTAGGAATGACGGCCAAAGCGAAGCAAAATGATCCGTTACGTCGAAAAGTGCGCTTCGTCCATGAAAATGTCCTTCGCACTTTCCCTCCTTTTCATCCCTTTTGTCAAATAAGGAATATCTTGTGACGCATCACATTGTACAGCGACCCTATCATTGTCTGATTCAGCAAACACAAAGAAAGAATATTGCATTGACTACACTCACACTCACACACACACGATGCTACAACTATGAGCTACAGCTCCATCACGTCACTGCACGAAGCAAAAACATACAAGCATGCACGTGTTCCCGCACTGTCATCTGATGGATGATTAATGTAGATCCACACATCTGCACAGGCAAATCACCAAGACACGATAGATGGACTCCGGTAAGGATTTGGCTTGGAACAGCTTTGGTATCGTGGTGCTGCACGGCCTTCAGTCTGTTCCAACAGCACGCACGATCCCTCTTACAACTGTCAGGCTGACTGATGTCACAATGACAATGGAGGCACATGCTTGTTACGTTCAGACCTGACATGGTAACAGTCGCATCAACATCCAGAATAATGAGTAAAACACAACGTTGTACACATGGTTGACCGACGTTTAAGTCATTTCCATGCAACGGTTTTACAACAACGGCATGCAATGTTTGACAGAACCCACTTTACTTTTGTCGTAGTGACGGTAACATCCAATGGCACACAAACATCATCATCATCAGAAGCAACATTAATGCTCTACTCTAAATGGCGCACACAGCAGCAGCAGCAGCAGCAGCAAACTACAGCTTCAGACTAGCATCTGATCAGCTGTATACCTTGTTTCCATCAGCGGGGTTGTGGATAACGGTGGTTTGAGGCTCCTGATTTGAGAGGACCACCGATAGGAAAGAGAGGTTGGTGCGGAAGGAAAGTGAGTTAGGACAGAAAAGTATTTTGAAAGAAAAGGACAAGAAAAAAAGTAAAAGTGGTAAAGTGAGGGAAATAATGGATACAATTGCTATTTGGGGGAAACAGAAATGCTACAAGATAGTGGAAAAACAGAACAGTATACTGCAACACTAATATAGATGGAAGTTCTGACATCAAGTAAAGTACATCAAGTCTTTCACCACAGAAGATCAAGAAGTTTTACCAACACTGTTGGCAAGATGACAGTAACTGACATTAAACACGGACATCACGGTAACAGACGTCTACCTGCCTTTCCTGGAATGCGCCTGCACGCCCCCCCCCCCCCCCATAGCTAAAAACATCCAGGATCCAGGTTCACATGAATACATAACAAGGCAGGCTTTCGACCAGTCACACACAACTTTACAGATACATCAAACATATACCTGCATTACTCTAAAGAGCGTAAAGATATCGTCACAACAGAAGTGTCAGGATTGGGTTTCCCCACTCACACCTGCAGCGCATGCTATTGCAGAACCGTTTTGCTGTACACTGGTGCTGTGTCACGGTGTCCCAGCCGTCGCGCGTCACATGATGTCACTTTGACCGAGGCCCCTGAAGGGGCAAGGCTGTGCCAGCTACGGGTGAACACTCACAGTGACGATCATGTCTTCTGACAGGAGAACACGGGCCCCCTAGTCCAACCTCAGGATAACGCTACTGTTGTTGCCAGTGCTGGATTTGTGCTGTAGGCTTTTAGGTTTGTACTTTTTGACTTCCTATTAAAGGAATAGTTCCACATTTCGGGACATATACGCAGATATGCTTTTGTTTTGCGAGACTGAGATGAGAAGACTGATATCAATCTCATGTCTGTGTGTTTACGGAGCTGGAGTCAGGGCATGGTTAGCCTAGCTTAGCATAAAGACTGGAAGGAGGGGGAAACGGCTAGCTTGGCAATAGTTTAATGTTTGCTTAATCTGTAAATGGTAAATGGACTGCACTTACATAGCCCCGCCATCGGTAGCAACTTCAGGGTTCAGTGTCTTGCCCAAGGACGTTTCGACATGTGGACGTGGGAAGGGGTCGAATCCCCAACCCGCTATACCTCCCGTGTGACAGTGCTAACCGCGGCACCACCATGCCACCCCAGACTAAAATGTGAAAATGTCTTTATGGGGAGTGTTGTTAGCCAAGAAACAGTTCCCACATATACCCCCCCCCCCCTCAAATCCGAACTTGGTGTTTTTACATTTCAGTTTGGGTATAGATTTAACTAAAGATACATTGTGTTAATTAGTAAGCTTTAAAAAAAGAGATCCAGGTAAGCTTTCTGAGCTGTTTGGGATACCAAACAGACAGAAAACAATGTGACTTCTCAGAAAAGAAGCACAACATAAACCTGTAATATTACTGAGTTCTCCAGAAGACTATTGAGGTTATCATTCAAACATGTAAAATGGTATTTACAGTGGCAAGAAAACTTAACAACCCTAAATCTCAACTCAACACCAAACCAGTGTCGTCTCCAGTTTGGTTGACAAAGGCTTGAAACCTGTGGCAACAGTTGACGTGCAATGGCCCCACTGTTGCCATTACAGCCATCATCAACAACAGAGGAAAATGTAGCCCATGTACAGCAATATGACAATGCAATAAAGCAACCCAGAAGTGCGTGTGGAGAGCTCATGTTACACAACCACTAAAGACATTTGTGGCTCTTAAGCTTTATGGAGAAAAAAAAACAATCACCATCCACACTAAAGTGAGGAAGGCGGTGAAGTTCAACACAGCTGCATCATCAGGACAGATGCTACCCAAAAGTATGGACAGACAGATAGTTAGACAGGGACAGTCATGCGAACATGCAGGGCAGCAAGGCAGGCAGACAGTGTACCAGAGAAGGAGTGGGGACTGGCTCTTTGGGGCTGGTGACCACATTGGCCTTGTTGTTGATCTGGAGGGACAGAGTGGACAGACAGGTAGACAGACGGGACAGGGCAGAAGTGACAAGGCTTAGTGTTCGAACACTCGCTCTTCAAGCGGGCTGCTGTGGAGGGAAAAGTGGAACATCGTGCTCGGGAGTTGCGAGCGTCAGTGAGTCAGTCTGTCAAATATACGAGACCCATCCCGCACAGGACAGATTCCGTTTTTTAGTTTGAACAGGAAGCAAATCAGCCCCTTTAACTAAAACCCCAACAGTGTCCCACAAAAGAAACCACCTCATTCCATAAGGAGCAGAGCGAATAAGCCAAGTTGGAGCGTTCTTGTCAGAGGCCGGCCTGCTCACAGAGCTCAGTGGAGACAAGACACTGGAGTGAAACAAATGACCCAATCACTCTGTGGAAGAATGAGTCAGGTGGAATGGACTTTCACTTATATAGCGCTCTTCAACCATAACGGTCTCCAGATCTGGTCTCATTCACCCATTCACACACCAATGGAGACCAACCTGCCATGCAAGGTGCTGGCACCCAATTGGGAACAACTTAGGGTTCAGTTTCTCGCTCAAGGGACACTTCGACATTTGGACGGGGGGTAGTCAGGGATCGGACACCCAACCCGCTCTACCTCCCATGTGACAGTGCTAACCACTGCACCGCCGTGCTGCCCGTGGCACGCCGTTTACAGTACTATACCTCGAAGAAACACTGATATTACCTGAAAATGTTTTCTCAGAAATTACACTTCAACAAGAGTCTACGGCCATGCTAGCGGCTTCGTGAGACACAGCGGTGATTAGGGCTAACTGCTTATGCAACATGCTCACAGTTACGATGTTAATATGCTGATGTTCAGCAGGTTCAGGTGCTTCCAGACAAGGAGCGGTCGCCCACCCTGGCTGCTGCACTAAAACTCGATGTTCTGAATCGGCAGCAGCAGGGTGCATCTGCGCCACAGCTCCCAGCTACCTCCGATCCTACCAGCCTGCACGGTTAATATACTAGTATACTAGTATCAGAAATACTGTTTACTGTCCTAGACTGGACAATCAGACTTCGAAGCTGATGTTGCTCCAGTACTGTTTCCCTTCATTGATCTCTGCTGATGAAGCGGTATATCGGCAGACACACTCTCTACTTTTAAGAGGAGGCTTAAAACTTTGCTTTTTGATAACGCTTATAATTAGGGGCTGGCTCAGGCCTGCCTGGACCAGCCCCTAGTTATGCTGCTATAGGCCTAGACTGCTGGGGGACTTCCCATGATGCACTGAGCTTTCCTCCTCTCCCTCTTCATCTTTGCACATTCATCACAGTCCAATGCATGTTACTAACTTTATATATCCCCGGAGTTTCTTTGTGCTTTCTCATCTCGCAGGTTCCTGTGGATCGTGGTCCTGGTACGCCTGGGTGCTGCCGCCATGGGCCTGCTTGACTCTCATCACTACAGTTATTATGTTTAGTCGAAGTTCTGTTACTATTAAAGCTGTTATTGCTATTATTAATCTCAGCTACTATTACAGCTGTAACTACTATTATCAGTCATATTTCCAGTGTTATTATAACTATAGCTGCTATTTCTACTGCTAGTGCTGCCATACATCTCTTTCTGTCTGTCTGTCTGTCTGTCTATCTGTGTCTCTACGTCTATCTCTCTCTCTGTCTGTCTGTCTGTCTGTCTGTCTGTCTGTCTGTCTGTCTGTCTGCCCCCCCCCCCCCCCCCCCCCTCTCTCTCTCTCTCTCTCTCTCTCTCAAACCCAACCGGTCAAAGCAGATGACCGCCCACCTAGAGTCTGGTTCTGCTCGAGGTTTCTGCCTCTTAAAAGGAAGCTTTTCTTGCCACTGTCGCCAAAGTGCTTGCTCATGGTGGGAACTGTTGGGTCTCTGTAATAACATTATAAAGAGTGGGTCTAGACCTGCTCTATTTTGTAAAGTGTCATGAGATGACTTTTGTTGTGATTTGGCGCTATATAAATAAAATTGAATTGAATTGAATTGAATTATATCCTTCAGGGAACTCAGATACACTAAGATCAGCTCCTGTATCTTTCCACTCATTGTACTTCCCGTGGTTGTTTCCATGGCCAAGCAGCGGCAAAGGACAGCGCACGTTCACGAGAGCGGCAGCCGCCCCCTCCCTCTCCTCGCAGATCTAATATGGGTGAAGATTCAGCTAACTGGGTGGCTTATTTCTCGCCTCATATTTGCTCAGAAACAGATTTTGGTGGGCTGCGGAGGTGAAATGAGTGAAAGTTTACGTTTTGTTAATGGCAATCCGCCGCCAGCACTTTGCATTGTGGGACACAGCATGCGAGGTAGACCGGTCCGAAGCAGACCTTTGTGATTTCACTTATAAAGATTCCAAATATGGTAAATCTGGCCCCCAGTGTTTCTCATCGTTATCTAAAAACAGCTGTTACAAAGGGGTGCTTTGTAATCAGTCACTTGTATTCAGGCCCGAACAGCACACTGTAACATCCTTTCCTTTGTTCCTTTCACTTTTGGATAAAAGATCATTGAACTGTTGTAATATATAATATAATATATTGTATAACGTCTTTATCTGGGGGAATTTCAGCTGAGTTTCTGTTGACAGCTGAGTGAGTCATGGTGCACTGAATAATTGTGAATAAAATGACACGCAGCCGAAACCAGCTCACTCCCCCCAACTACAAGGTACATTCACATCGGTTTCATTGAGTGAGTTGGTGTATTGTAGGATATTTGGTGGAACCTGGAACATGCTAACAGAGTACAGGAAGTGACTGACAATAAAGAAAACGCTGGCAATGACAGACTCACGTGTTCAGGAATATGAACAATCAGGTTAGTCTTTGTTCCATGTGAACATCGCGTCCATGCTGAAAACCAGCAGCGCAGGATGAGACTCATAAACGCATGAAGACTCAGTAACAGCGTCAACAAAGCAGGAAAAAAAGGAAATGAATGGGTGTCTTTTGCACTATCCCACCTGTATTACTATAAAACGACGACAGCTACGGCGCTATTTTACGTCCGACTCCAAAAGGAACGAGGGTCTAAGGGTCAGGGACTGGTACGTGGGAAGGGTCTAAGATTTATACCTGCTGGGGACACACTACATGACTCTTAACTTGATGTTCTTGCGATGTGTAACGTCTGGACTTCAGACTCCAATTCAAAACCAAGAACAGGAATTAGTTTGTGTGTCATGGCCTGGACTGGCCAACGGTCACACCGCCTCTTTTGTGCATACACTGATTACTATTTAGGGTTGATTTCAGGGCAGCCCAGTATCACATTGTTGAACAGAGGGCATTCCTGGATGTGGAGATTCACTTCTCCCTCAGTGTGTGACGTTTTCACTGTCGAGTTCAGTCACGCAGTGCCTCCCCAAACTAACCTTAAGCAGCATTGTGCATCACTGTGGTGGAATTTAAATCCGAGGGAGGGGGGGGGGGGGGGGGGGTCAGACTGGCTAACAAGCAGCAGCGAGCTCAGGGCCTACCCTCAAATGTTCTGTGCCTTCCGTCTTCCTTTTCTGCGTCGAGCAGCCACAATGGAATACAGTGGGAGAGGAAATGAACCCATGCATGGCTGTACGACCCAAACTCTATGATCAATATCAAGCCACTAAAGCGTTCATGTGTTTTTAGTACTAGTTGAAACCATAAAGTAGTAATTAAAACCTGTATTCTTGCCCAATCACACCACATCTGCATCAAGGCACACCAATGACAGCAGTAACAGTAGCTTGGATTAAAAAAAAAAAAAAAAAACAGTGGCGTGGGTAGCTGGCATGAGATAAAGCAATCGCGATCGCGACCCACCAGCAGGAGCTCATCAACAGGAAAAGAAACGCATGAATCATTCAGGCAGGCTCCATTAACACGGGAAGTGCCTCAGAACCAGAGCAGGACTGAGCAGGAAACCCTCCACAGAGGAGCGCTTCCCAGATGATGCAGGCTGGGCTGACTTCACAGCACCAGGCAAAGCTACCTGCAGCCTGCTCCGCAGCTCACAGCTACACCAACACTTAGTTAGAGGCTAGCAGGTAAACACAGCGGAGCAAATTTAGCAGCGAAATGAGACCGATACTTTTTTTTCTTTTCCTGATTTGCGTCTGGCTCATCTGCATCTTAAACGACAGGGTTGAATTAGGATGAAGCGCACACACACACACACATACGTTCCTTGGTGGTGTCAACGGAGGACCCTGATCATATGACAGCTGTAGAAGAGCTGGGAGACGAAGCCTCCTTTAATCAGCAGTTATTCGTTTCCAACTGTTTCTTCAGCGCAGACAACAGATGCTCCTCCTTCTCTCTCTCTCTCTGTCACAGATTGACAATGCGGGGAAGGGGGGGGGGGGGTATTGGAAAATATCTGTCACGCCCACTCAGGAAAGACGAGTTTCACTGAGGCAACTTGAGCTCCTATTTTTTTTTTTTTTTTAAACCAAACTAGTAGCGTCGCCCCGGAGTTCATTGACAATGCTGCAGTGTTTGAAGAACAACACTGTCGACGTGAGCTGAAACCTGCTGTACTATGTAAAAAAAAACAAAACTGTAAAATAAAGGACATGTAAGCTTCCCGTACAACAAATTAAAATGTTTAAAGGGAGGGGACATGCTGGACTTACTTTGACACCATCTGGTTTTTTGTTCAGCAGGCTCTTGGCTGCTGTTGAGAAAAAAAAAAAAAGAAAAAGATAACAATGCAAGGAAATCAGTGGACAGCTGGAATTACCACACACAGAAACACACACACACACACACACACACATGCACTAGGTCTATTCAAGGCTGGCCAATTACTAGCAACCTCAAAGTGGGGCCCTGCTAGAATTGGAAGCAGGAGAAGAGAAAAAAATGCAAATGACACAGTGAAACAGGATGAAACAAAACTTAGTGAATCATTAGTCTGGAACATGCAATTAGATCCATCTGACAGGACTACAGGAGACACTGTCAGTAACACCCGGGCCGGGCCAGGCCGGGCCGGGAGGTCAGAGCAGCAGTGTCCAGGTGACTGAACTCATCACGCTACAGAAAAACACACCTTTGATTTGTGAGACGGCGTGAGCTAAAGTCACGTGAGTGGCGGCCAACGAAGACCACCTGCTCTTCGGTTAACATGCAAGGGACAGTCTGAGACGCGGACAGATGATCGGTAGGAAGGCAGGGGGGGTCAGTGTGTGTGTGTGGGGGGGCATGTGGTGTCAAAACCGTAGGCATGTGCGTGTTTTAGTAACCGGTAGAGGCTTTGCAGTGACAATCAAATATCTTTTAGCAGCCATGTTGGAGGAACATTTTGAGGGGGGGTAAAAAGGCAACAGACTGGACATTACAAACAAAATGATCTCATCAGGTGGAGCTGTTTTGTGAAATCGCACATTTGAAGATCCCACAGATGGAAACTGGAGCGATGTCCCCTGTACCGGACATGAAGACGACAATCTAAGAAGGATTCCTGTGCTCTGCGACTCAGATTTGGTCAAAACTAACAGTTAAAGTAGAGGGAGGCCACAGCAACAAAATCCCTTTACTGCATTACCACATTATTACGATTTAACAGGACGGTATGACTAATATTTCAATATTAGAGACTAATATCGAATGTACACATTTGTGATACTGTTGTCTGTACATATAACAGGTGTACTACATGCATGTACACATATGACAAAGTACTACGTTGTAATTTGTCTAATGTTCTCTGAATATGGCTTATATTTATGACATGTATAGATTATATATATATATATATTTCGATTTATATTCTCTGAGTATGAGCTTTTATTGCACCACCACCTTCTGATCGTCTGCATGTCCCGTAAGCAATTTAGACATTTTGGATCCCCCCCCCCCCCAATATAAAAGGTTTCTTTCTGTCCTCCAATATGGCCACCAAGCCCCACACTGGCAGGCGTGACATGCCTCCGTGCCGAACCTGACCAGGTGAAGCACTGCGAGGAACTGTGCCGAGAACTCTTACCTTTCACATGAGGTCACCACATAAGAGGGGAAGGAAGGGGACAAAAGAAAAACGTGTAAAAACACTGAGGGCTACAACGGTGACACTGTGGCTGAATGCTTTAGACTTTAAACAAATGTAAGCTTGGCTGTCATTTGTCATAAAGAGAAACAATCAATAAGGTTAGACTCAGTTTGAGTGTTTTGCCCTTTAAAAAAAAAAGGGGGGGGTGGGGGGTTCGAGGATAGGACTGCATCGATCTGTAAGGTAATTCGGTCTCGGTTGATAGCAAACTGAAAAAGGGAGGACAAATGGAGCTTATTGGGCTCTAAAAGGCCAGCGAGTGAAAAACAGCTGCACTCAAAAGAGCAACGCAATACTTAGATACAAAATAAAGACAGAGCGAAGGAGGTGTCGAGGAATAAACTGTCATCGGTAATGGTGCTTCTGGCCTTTATTGTTTCCTTAATCTTCATCGTAACTGCTTCAGTCCTACCTGAGAAGTTGCGAGTGGCGAGCATAGTGGTCAGGATGGCGCCCTGCGGAGACAGAAATAGACACTGAGAGGAACAGACTCCCGTGTTTACATAGGCTGAGAGGTTAATGATTAGATGGTTCTGGCGCCCATAACTGGAGGGGGCCGGTTTTGCAGCACTCGTCAGCTTAAAGCCGCCGGTGTTTTCAAGGAAAAGGCCGAATTGATCAACTTTCTTGAGGGACTCCCGCCGTCTGGTACAGCGGCTCCTCGTTTGTCGCTCACCTTCAGTTTCCTCCTCGCGTTGAATTTCTTCAGGCACTCCACGGTCTCCTGCCTGTGCATCATGGACGCCACAGTGGAGCGTTGCTGCGAACACAAAGACAGAGTTGGACAGTTGGACGAGGACCTGCCTCCATTGCACTCAGCGATACGTTTAGACCGAAAAGGACACCTACGCAGATCCAGGGGTGTTTGAGTGCATCTGTGGCGGTCACTCTCTTGGCGGGATTAATGGTCAGCATCTTGTTGATCAGGTCTTTGGCCTCCGGAGTCACCGTGTCCCACTCAGGGGAAGGAAACTGTTCGAGGAATGACATCGCGTGAACCATTTACAACCATCCACAATGCCATTAATGCCACGTAAGTATCTACAAATATCCAACATTTTGGAGGACACCTCTCCAGCGTAACCAAAACTCTGTTGCCAGGATTTGGACTCGGACTAGGAAACATGACCATGAAAATGACCATGACTGTATAAGCATACACATCTGGCAACATCTGCTTCACTTCTGTTATCTGGTTTTCTGCTGTTGTATGAGCTGTATGTACTGAAAACAAATTAAACTATTCCAACTTCTTTATTCCTGAAATCTCAACTTAATGTTCCCTCACAGGGCCCATGAGGCTGCGTCAGCGTTTGTTTAGCATTGTTCTATCGTTTGCTGTTATCTGGGTTCTACATATATGTGTCTTTGGGGTTGTTATATTTGTCTTGTTGTGGTTTTGTATGTATTATGTGGTGGCAGTAATGTTATCATCATCAATGTCATTCAAATTATACTTATTTGAATTTGATTTCATTTTTTTAAAAAAGTGTGTGTGTGTGTGTGTTGGCGGGTATTGCTAATGTAGTGAGGACATAAATGTGTTTACACACTCACATTGTGGGGACTCGCCTTCCTTATGGGGTCAAAATGCAAGTCCCCATAACGGTAAATCATATCATCTTAGAGTGAAGACTTTAAGGTGTAAGGTTAGGTTTAGGTTAAGGTTAGGGTAAGGCTTGTGTTTAGGCAAGCAGTGATTATGGTTAGGGTTAGTGAATGAATGTAAGTCAATGTAATGTCCCCGAAAGTGACGGAAACACGACTGTGTGTGTAAACCAGTGTAAAACTCACATCATAGGCACCAGCTTTAATCTGCTGGTAGAGTCTGTGCTGGTCCTCATCCCAGAATGGAGGATATCCCACCAGGAGGATGTAGAGGATCACGCCTACACACACACACACACACACACACACACACACACACACACACACACACACAAATACACACAGGTCAAAGTTAACACTCTAAGAGCATACAACAGGTGGGAATCAAAGAACTGTAGATAAATACACACATATTATATGATGTTTAAATAGAGAACAGTAACACACACACACACATACACAGTGCTTGTGTTGTTGGTGGTTTTTCATTGGCTGGCTGGTTGCCAGGAAAAGATGAAAAGATGAACGCCCAGACAGTCTGACCACAAACACACAGACTATTGTTTCTGTGGACTCGGTGTGTCAGCACAGGCAGGTGTGTGGAAAGGAGCGTGTGTGTGTGTGTGTGTGTGTGTTTGACATCTCGGGCCCAGGTGGCCTGGCCCATCAGAAGGGAGCGCAATGGGCATCAGCAATGATTCATTCAAGAGGCTGGAGTCCTCTGTGGTACATAAAACCAGAGTGCAACACACACACACACAACACACACACACACACACACACACACACACACACACACACAGTCCACAGCAGGAAGGACTGAATGAAACAACGTCGAACTGAATTTGAGGCGTTATGAGACGTTCCGTGGCGGCTTGTTTCTTAACTTCGCCGGTGCTCATTGTTTACATACAAAATGTCGCCCAAACAACAAAAAGAAAGTCAGTAAATTCTTGTCGTCGTTTGGATTCATCAAGCAATAAATCCTGGTGGCGGGAGGTGATTAGCCTAGCTTAGCAAAAAGACCGGAAGCTGGGGGGAAATAGCTAGCCTGGCTTTGTCTGAAGTATAACAACGAATGCAACCAACACCTCTGAAGCTCACTTATTATTACTATATTATTATTATATTATTACTCCCTCATTTGATGGATCTGAATTCAAACTACTGTTCATCCATCCGCCCAGTACTTCTGTGTGGTGTCTCCAGCTACAGTGCCACATCGAATCTAAATCATATCTAAGCCTCGCTGCCACAACAGGTCTACAATGGCAAACAAGATGCTACAGAGCAATACAAACATTTTACTGTAAGGTTACTGTAGTAAGGGTTAAATAAAATCTGACTCAGTATGAGCAGGTATTCAGGATCAGGGGCAGCCCTTGGTGTAGTGTGTTCTGTTGTAGTAGTGGCAGTCCCTTTGATAATCCCCAGAGAAGGCCTGTGATTGGCTGTTTCAGGCCAGGACCTGCGATTGTGTGCAATTAATAATAAAGCAGCTGCTCCACGAGGCTTCCCCCAATTAAACAAATCAGTTGTTAGGGTAGCAGCAGAGTCTTACCGCAGGCCCACATGTCCACTGGCTTGCCGTAGGGATCTTTCCTCAGCACCTCTGGGGACAGGTACCCTGGTGTCCCGGCAAAACCTGGAACACACGTACACACACACATATATATATAAAAACACAAAAACCACACCCTACAGACTGAATTCACCACCTTCTGTACGTCGAAGTCTCTCAAAAGCTTGTTAGGACCTCCTCCTCCTCCTCCTAGAAGCGACACATTTCACAGCAGCTAAGGATCGGCGGTCCCATTAAGTTACGTTTACGAGCCGAGCTTCACAGGCTCCAAGGAAAACATCCCTCTGTGGGCATGTAGTTGGGCTCGTGACCAGCAGCACGCAGCCTACTTAAAAACGTTTTTTAAAAAAGCCTCAAAGTGCCGGCAGACCCCTTTGGGCAATGAGACGTAGTACGAGTAGTAGTAAAGTCAGAACACGGCGAACTGGTTCCAGATGGAGGCTGGAGCTGCGGGAATAGACCAATTATTCCTCCGTTCTGCAGGGAATACGGAGAAGAAATAGGCCTGCAATATATTCATAAAAGAGCCGAGAGCAGTGGCGCACCTAGTCCCTCTAGATAGATAGATAGATAGATAGATAGATAGATAGATAGATAGATAGATAGATGGATCGGGCTTTGACGGTAACATGGCATAGTTGAAGATGTTCATTTGATTGTGCCGTTTAAAGAAACACAAAACTAGGACAAAAAGATCTCCGTTGCTCTATTTTCTTCCATTTCTTCAAATTAGGGGATACAGGAAGAAAAAGTATGTACAGTTCAGTCGTTCAGTATGTACATAGATACTATTTATGTATATACAAATATGTGGTCTGTTGGACATACAGGCAAAAAAACCCAAAAAACACTGTACCTTCAAATATACAAACCTGATTCAGATCCTGAATATCATATTTTTTCCCCCCACATCAACTCCAAAATCCACCCCAAGACTGGGCTTGTTAAACATCACCCCACAGCTGCATCATGTCACCGACCCTGTTTCGCTGTTCATTAAAAAAAGCATTGACAATATGAAGCCCAAAATTAAGAAAAAGCCATTTAGATAGCCGCGTGTACTCACCGAACCAGGCCTGCTGATCTCCCTGCACTTCAATGGCGAGGCCAAAGTCTGCCAGTTTAACCGCTGCCCCCTTCAGTTTGCTGGCTAGAAGCAAATTCTCCGGCTTGTAGTGGAGAGACACAGATGAACACTTTCAGTGCCGCGTGGTAGTGTGCGGTACCATTTCAAAATGAACATGAACATGACTGAGGTTAAGGCTCACAGGCTCTTAAGCAGCGGGGAAGGGTTATTATGGTTCGCAGAGTAATATCCTCAAGGACTGATGTCACACAGTCAAGTCTGAGCGTTCAGCAGTTGGACTAATAGCGGAGCTAGAGGCCGACTGTAGCAGCTGTCCAGTCTGGCAGTTCAATGTCTAGAAGAGGATGCCTCTACACACTAGAGACCCAACACACACACACACACACACACACACACACACACACACACACAGTCTGACTCACGACTGACTCATGTTGATTACATTCGGGGTTCAAGTCAGAAGGCCACGGCTGACCTCAGCCCAGCAGCACGGACTGGATGTTGCTGGTGGGCTGCGGTCCAATTGGCCGTGAAGGGCCCCGGCTGGGACATTTTCAAAAGCCGCTCCCCCTTCACGGTGCCGAATGAGTTGTAGCGTAACAACGACAAAAGAGGGGAGGTTGCCGTTTTAATTTTGCTATACTTATACCCAGTTGTCCAAGAACGGTGACCCCAATCCCGGCTTGTACGGCTCTTCGTACGCTGCCTACAACATAAGTTTTAATAACACTGGGAGGTCCATTTCCATCAGTCAATGTTCACGTTCAAGGTTGTTGAGCAGTTAGCGGAGCGTGTGTGAATTCTGAGTTGTGCAAAGTTGCAAAGGTGTGAGGAGGAGGAGGGAAGGAAGGAGGGAAGGAAAGAAGGCAAAAGGGGGAAAAAAAAAAGAGGAGAGAGGAAGGAGGGAGGTAAATGCATTCAACAGCATCATGCAGTCATTGCAAACTCTCCCCGCCATCCGTTTACCCCCGCCCACTGCAACCTTCTCGCCCCTGGAAAAATATATCATATGGCCTGAGAGGGTTGGACGAAGGGAAGGAAAATAAAGAATCGAGTTTGATCATTACACCCTAATCTCCGATCCTACAAACCTAACTATGGCAGGGGGTAGCCCCCTTAAGAATCACAAACCCCTAACCCTCAACTTGAGTCTCATTTTGGCAATAATAATAATAATATACTAATTGCATTTTTGCTAGTTAACATTTTACTCCCCAAATGCATTGTGGAGAGATGGAAAGTCAAGGAGGTCAGATGGTCAGACGACTTTTAAACGAACCCTCAGGTTAGTGAGGTGCGTTTGGAAGAGAAAATGAAGGGGCACGCCGTAAAATGACTACCATCACTAACAATTCACAGTCCGGCTTCCTGGTTCAGCAGTGACCGGCCGTACCGCGCGAACCCAGCGACCCAGCACTTGTACGACTTGGGTTGGCACAAAACTGTCGGGTGGAATCATCAGCACAACAGACAAACAACCTGAATCACTCTGGTTCAGTTATACAAGTCAAAAGAGGTACAAGCCTGTGTACAAAAAGACTTCAGAGGACAAGTTAACTACGACTCCCAAGGTGCATTTTGGCGAGAAACACGAAATCGGCAAGCCAAATGCTTTGAAATAAAGAAATAAAATGGCCAGCAGCACCGACAGCAAGAGCTAAAGACAAACTGACATTGACGTCATTAAAACTAATGGACGCAACATAAACCTGTATGATCGTTACGTTATTCCGGAAGAGCCCTGTGTTTCTTTGTTAACTGCTGCCCCTCCCACTCTGCAACACTATCATTTTATATGACGTTTTCAGACCCTTTGCGTACATGATTACGTCACGGCGTTAAAACACGAATCACCTCAGAGTAGCCGGCTACGTAATCTCCCGAAAATGTCATCTTGCGGTGTTGTTGGGTGTCAGAATCGAAGGAGTCATGGCTCCAAATTGAAGACAGTAACCCTGTCAGAACGTCCATCCACCCATTGGTTCATGTTCACTTTAACCGAATGAGTGACCGTGCATATTCAGAAAAACTCATATTTTCTTCAACCATTGTTAAAAAACAAGCCAGCAAAAACTTGCTAGCTGGCGTTAGCTAGCGTGTTCTCGGAATTACTCTGCCTCCACCTAAGCTCCGCCCACAAAAAAAGTCATAATATTTGCTAACAGAACAGGGGTCTAGCTGTACTAGAGTTGTCCTTTACATTATCCAGACTGAAAGACTGTTACTCTGCATCACTAGAAGATTGGATGCAGATTTGAAGTGCCTCATAATCTGCTGCATGATCACACAGATGGTGCCATATGGATTAAGGGTGCTCAGTGTGCTTTAACGCCTGTTTATGCGTCTTTGCTTTTTCCACATCACATTCTGACAGCCTTTAAATTACTACCTAGTGTGGATCTCAGGCCTGCAGATAGGGTTACAGCAGCCTGCAAACACCCAGAAAGCATTTCACTGACGGTGAATGTGGAGGATGTGGGCAAGCTCGCCGACGATCCGCGTCACTGAGGCGGTCATATCAGTATATTGCACTGTGTTATTCTCCTTGAAAATGTTTGCAGGGCATACATGCCTGGGTTTCTGCATGTGTGTACATTGGGCAGTTCATATCAGACTGATCAGGATCATGTTCCTTCCTTGCTGCTGGTGTGTAATCGCTGTAATTGGATTCTGTCTAATACAGCGAGCCATAAAGTAGATGGAATTACTGGCCCTGCTAAACCGGGCTGGGGCTTCTGCTTCGGTCTGGAGGACTGCTACGGCTGTAGCTACGGCTTCATGGTGGTGCTATAGGAAAAGCAGAAATTGTTGTAGCAGTTCAAAAGTAGGCCTGTGTGCACCATTACTGCTCCACAAAAAGTTATGACCCTTGAAGGCAGCATGCAGTCAATCCATGTGTCTAGACTCTTCACATAAACTAAACTAAGCTTTACAAGAACTTTATAAAGGCAGCTACGTATTGCTGGGCGTCTGTGTGTGTGTGTGTGTTTTGGACTCCCCGTACTACCCAAAATCATTATCTTGAGAAATGAAATCACATGAATACACACACACACAGTGCTTTCCAGAGTGCCTCCGCTCTGCAGCTTGCCTATTTGTTTTTGGTTGCATTTGTTTGGTCTTTTGTGTTTCGGCGGTGAGCCGCAGCGGCTGCCTGGCAACAGCCAATCAGAGCGGGGAGAGGGCAGTCGGCGAATGCAAAAATCTGAGCTTATTATTGCTAAGTATAAACCAAACCTCAGACACACCTGCTTCATTTGATTGGCAAATCAGAGCTCTGGGAGCAAACCACAGTGAGGAAGGAGGGGGAAAAAAGCAGCATTAGAGGTGGAAACACGACCACTGTGGGCATAATGCTTATTAATGTCCAAACTCACCATGAAGAGACATATGTCCTCGCTTCTGTGCACTCCCGTAGTCCATCTCAGCAAGTGACCATGACCCTTTATCTAGAACTTGAACAGCAAACGGTGCATCTCTATTCTCTATCAAAACTGACTCCTTTGTTGCTAGAAGGTGGGCATCTGTCATGGAGGTACATAACTCTCAACCAAACGTCTTATTTACTGTAGAAAAATAAATCCGGCAATATAACAACCTGTACCAAAATATGTAAGAACTTTAACCCCTATTCCAGCAATCCCGCATTAGAAATAAATGAAAAATGAATGCAATAAAAGTAAATTAAATGACCTGAACAGTTAAAAAAAAAAAGTTAATTTAGTTGGGCAACTTCAAATACAACAATAAGTCAGGGGAATTCCTTGCAAACCAGTTCAAAACCAAACATCCCAGCCAACAAACAGCCCTACAATAGATGTTCTCCAGACTCCTGTGCCTTTTTAACAATGCACTGCCGTGTGACGGCGATTTAACATCTGGGGACCGGTGTTTCAGGGCTTCAGGTGTCGCCAGCAGATATCCGGATAATGCACATCTGGGCCAAGACCTCCTCTTCTGTGCGCCAACCATTGTTTACAGTCCGATTAACAAACTCAGAACCCATCGGCTATCATCTGACAACGATTTGACGATTTGAATGCAGATAATGTTTTTAAAAAAAGCGAATAAAAAGCTAACGTCTAGGGTTCCGAGACCGACAAAAAGCTGAATCCCCGTCAGATGATGGCCGATGGGTTTTCCGAGATTGCATTTCGGCCAATGCCGTTCCGCCTCTGCTGCTCTCCACACGGACTGTTTACCTGCATGCAACCCAAGCCTGCTCAAACGTGATTGGTCAACACAATTTATACTACAAAAACGGACTACAAACAAAAACCAGAACTCTACCGATGCCAAAATCTTGCCCCTTGCCGACAGATTCTGCATTGGCATGCAGATATCCGTTTATAAGTTAGCTGCAGAGTAACTGGAGGACTGCCAGTCTTATTTTCAGGCCCATTTCACACTTTTCTATTGCCATTGTTGGGGGTGGAGGGGAAATAGGAAAAGAAGAGTCAAAAAGGGAAGAAAAAAAAGGAGAAACAGATCCAGAGGACAGGTAAGACATGTTTGAGTGTGAAGCCACAGAATCTGTACTTCTTTGGTCTTCATGGTGAGTCTACTTACCTTGAGGTCGCGGTGGACCACGCCCATCTGGTGGCAGTGGAGCACGGCCTCTAGGATCTGCTGAATGCAATGACTGCATGCAAACACCAGGGGGCCATGGGTTAGTGACAAGCTACCACTCACTGTCTGTGGCTGTGAGCTCGCTTTGACACCTGGGGAGACCCGCTGGCCATGTTAGCGGGGAGACTGTACAGCAAAATCTGACCAAGGTGGCACGATGAGGGTTACTTTGGCCAAATGGAGTATTTAATCAATGTTCAAAATGTTTTTTTATTTTTTTTATTTTTTGTTGCCACGGTCACCTACTGATGTTTACTGCGACAGACCCAGCTGCAATTCTGGCCAATTCTCTCCCGAGTCTCAAAACAGAAGTGGTGTTAGCTCCTGGCCAACTGGAGGCTGGACCCCGAGAGAGAGGGGGGGGGGGGGTAGAAGCTGAAGGAAGGAGGAGGAAGTGGTTTTGAATCTGTTACTGGTACTCAGTAGCAAGCCAACAGTGTTGGGGAGTTTGCGAGTTTATTCATTCTGATACTCGCTGCACATGATTGTCGATTGTAATGGTGCTTACTGGCAGTAGAGGCGCTCGAGGTTGGAATTATTTGCCATTATCCGAGTACAAATCAGTGTTTTTATGATGTTTATGAAGTTTGTGCGGGTCTCACGCCCAAAACTGTGGCACGAGGACAACTTTAGTGTCATACATTTATACAGATGGTGTCTGGGGCCATAAAACATTCCTCCTCCTCCTCCTCTCTCAGGCGTCAGCCCTCTCAGTGGCTGTGTCAGAGCATGGTTCTGGACAGATGCTACATGCACTTTGTGCCCCTGTGCGTACAGGGTGCCGATACTACATGACCTACCGCCTCCTCTCCAGCCAACCTGCCCACCATGCCCTGCAGCAAGTGGATTGTAAAACACTCCTGACAGGTGGCGGTGTGTTGTGAGGGTGACTGGTGGAGGAGGGAGGGGGGGTGGGGGTGTTTTGAAGGAGGCGGCACTCAGTGGGAGGTTAATTGGTCGATTGGTCAGGCAGTGGAGGAGCGAGGCAAGGTGCCGCAGGCGGGCGTGGCCTGTGTCTTTTTTTTGCCATTACTGTCGTCAACTTTACTAACCTTTAGGTCCCTGTGCACTATGCCATTTACGTGGCAATGATTTACACTTTCTAGAATCTGCTGAATGCAGTGACTGTGGAGGAGAGAGAGAGACCAGGCCAGAAGCACAAAAAAAAAAAAAGGAGAGGGAGAACAGATAAAACGTCAGGAAACGAAAAAGGAACAAGAACAGGTAGACAGAACCCACAAACACATGAAATAACACTGACGAAAGGAAACATTTAAAAAAGGAAAAGTTCAACATTCTGGGAAATACAATAATTTTCTTTCTTTTCCAGGAATTAGACGAGAAGATCGATATCAATCTCATGTCTGTGTGTGGAGTACAGAGCTGGAGTCAGGATGCAGTTAGCCTAGCTTAGCATAAATACTGGAGGCAAGGGGGAAACGGCATGCCTGGCTATGTGCCAACACCTCTAAAGTTGCCTTATTAACACAATGTATCTGTTAAATTTGAACATAGACAGAAATGTCAATTTGTGATTTTAGGGGCGTTTTAGGCGCTGAAAAAATTTCTTAACGAACAACAGCAGGTTGCCATATACAGGTCTCTGTGCAGGCACAGTCGTACCAAACCTGGCGACCTCACAGCGACAAGACTCTGAGATTCGGCACATAGTCTCCGCTCCCAGCTGTTGTTCGCCAGGAAATAGTCCCAACACATAACTCTCCAGAGAACCACATGCATTTCTGTTTGTGTGCCGGTTAAACAAACCAGATATAAACGTGCTAACCTATGAGCTTTAGAGGTGTTGGTGGGTGTATAGAGCCAGGCTAGCCTTTTTCCCCTGCTTTCAGTCTTTATGCTAAGCTAGGCTAACCATGTCAGTACTTAAAAAAGGTCCCATATTATGCTAATTTCAGCTTTCTATTTTTATTTTGGGGCTCCACTAGAGTAGCTTTGCATGATTCGCAGTTCAAAAAAGTCCTTGTTTATCTTCTACTGGCCCTTTATGCAGCCCCTCAGTTCCCCCTCTGTTTGAAACAAGACGTTTTAGAGAGTGTGGTGATATCACAACCTTACGGAAGTCCTGCCTGCTCGTTTAAAAAGGCGCAGCGTCTGAATACAGGCTGTGTTTCATTTCTCCGTGGACTGAGCGTTTTAATACTTTCACAGCATTTACACAGCACCCAGACCTGCTTTATAATCAAACAAGACATGGAGATCTCACTATATACAATACGGGACCTTCAACGCACAGACATGAGATCGATCTTCACATCGTCAATCTTGGAAAGAAAGCACACTGTTGAACTGTTCCTTTCAGCTATTCAACAATTAGAGAAAAAATTACAGAAGCACACACGATAGTTCTTTTCACCTGTAAAAGCTCTTTCAGATGTCGCCTTCAAAAACATATTTACAAAATCCATAAAATCCACCACAAAACAGAACCCGGATCCTTAACGTCTAAAGCCGTGTTTGAATGAACAAGTGTCTCACAAAGCTGACATCGGAACAGTCGCAACCCTAGATGACAGATCCCGGAACTTGGAAATCTTCGAAAAATGATTCAAAACGTCAGTCTTAAATGAACCTTTAACAGAGACGCTCTGGGGTAAAGCCTTTACGAAAACAGACTTGTAGAAAAACATCGGACGGGGTTCTTTTTTGAGTGGATTTTAACAGACGGGCCAGAAGGTGAAATTGGGGAAAAGTAGATCCATTATCAAAGGACAAAAGGTGGAACAAGAAGAAACGTAAAGAGAGCACGAGGCATAAAAGGCATATCAAAGAAGCACTGCCGTATCTGATGCATGATGACGAGGGGGTTGTATTGGTGTGTGTGTGTGTATGTTGCATATATTCAAATTCACATACACGCCAATAGGCAATTTCATGATTTGCACAGCTATCATTTTGTTAACTGTCAACCAGAGTGCGTATCTGCTCGGACATGCCTTCCTGCATCACATTTATTCAATAACATATCAATACAACAGAGCGTTACACCGACCTGGCATCGGCTTCGCTGTAGTACTCCCTGGCAACAATGTCCTCAAACAACTCGCCACCAGTAACTCTGCGGTGAGGACAAAAACAGGATGAGAACGAGGGAAAAATACAATGTGTGTCAGGAGGAGAAGAAGAAGAAGAAGAAGATGTCAACTGTAAAAATCACAGATGTTCATTTCTGCATGTGGGGAGGGCTTGACAATGTTGCACAGGAACAAATCTCATCTGGGTCAAAAGAATGATGCGCTTTGTGCGTCTAAACGGCAGGAGTCACTGCAATAATACATCTCAGCAGATACGGCCACGCGGTATATGGACATTGTTAATTCAGCTGGAAGAAGTTTCCATGTCTTTCCATGTTATGGCTAAAAGCCGGAGTGCTTTTCCTAGCGAGCAACGCCGACCGGAACATGTATAATAGAATGAAGGCACACTTTGCGTTATGACGTGATCCGGCCTTTGATTCCCTGAGCCCAAAGTGGCGCATTCAAAATTGCTTCTTTTGTCCCACCAGCGGTCCAAAACCCAAAAGGACCAGGAAAAGCAGCAAATCCTCACATTTAAGAAGCTGGAACCAGCAACATTATTATTTTTTTTTACATTTTTGCTTGAAAAATGACTGAATGCTGTCATGACTGAACTAAATGCATTTTAATACAGAACGATTCGGTGCGATTTGATGCAATCCGATACAGTTTTTGACATTTGTTTGATGTAGGCGTTAAATTAAAATGAGCCAAGTCTAAAAGACCAGGGAATCCCAAGTATTTCTGTGGCTCAAACAGACCGTCAGCTAATTCTGTAACAACAAGCAAACGTTCAAAATGCGGCGTGTTAGTCGCCCATGTGACACGTTTCATCAAAAGAGACTCCAAAGACTAATCGAGTAGGTGCGTTTTGATGAAAAACTAAACAAAAAGGCATCTACGAGGACAGCTACGTATTATCTTGCTGTTTACAACAGCTGCCGTAACCATGGCAACAACAGGTGCATTCGGCTGAGACTCGCCAGGTAACGGGGTCCCTCGTTAAACCGAAACACCCGCATAGGTTTCACCATGCCGTCTCACCAGGTGAGTGTTGAGATATGTGAGAGTGTCGCGTTGACCTTTGACCTCTTTACGAGAGTGGAGACGCTGTGCAGAATTAGCATCAAAGCTTCAGTCAACCGATTTGTAACCTTAGAATCGGGCCGTCGGCCGGTTCATGGTACGTTTTAGATCGATCCAGGGGGTCCGCGTATCTCTAACGTTAAAGCCGGATTGTGATTCGTATCGGCGAATCGTTACACCCCTAGTCAAGCATCAAAAATACTGGATCCCACACTTCCCATAATGCAACTCTGTAGCGTTTCTTTGTCACATCGTAAATGTTCAATGTCGCGAGTCTGTAACGCAGGCTTTCTGTTCGAAATCCAGAGCCTCCCAACCCAAAATAACCCTCAAGGCATCATCAGGGTTTATGTGCTCAGACTTGACAAAGCTCCGCCAGAGCCACATGAGACAACTGTTCGCAGGCTGAGTGGCGCTGACCATGTGCAGTAAACTTCATGTGTTCCGTCAATTTAAAAAAAAAAAAAAAAAAAAGTGGGCCAGTGGGTCAATTTGCTCCAAGCACAGGAGGATGACTTGAAGGATATTTTAAGGCAAAACCTTTTCCATGACCTGTGGAAAACATTACCACTTTCGAGTCTTTGGGGGTTTCCATAGTAAAGTTTCATGCAACTTTTAATGACTTCGGTACTGGGACAAATTCAGTTGAACAAGGGCCTGGCAGAGCCCCAGTGTTATTGTTGGCCGTCATTCAGCAGCTAGGAAGTGACCCAAATATGAAGTGTAGGATTTCCTCTGATTCAGCATGTTTTCCCAATCTGTTACAAAGCTCTCACTTTGCTCAACAAATAGAAGGTTCAAATCAAGGCTTTAAACCTAATAATATCACATTTCAGCTGCAGTGCTGTTATGTCTCGTCAACGTCATTTCTATTCAGGAAAAAAGGAGCGATACTTTTTTATCTGTGTGTTCATCTCTTCCTTCTTTCATTGCCCTCAGTCAAACTGAACGCAGCATTTGAAATACATGCGAGCAGTTTCCTCTCTGGCTGCCAGATAAGACTGCAAACAACAGCTATAACAAGACACAGAAGAGAGGGGGGGGGGGGTATTTGAAGGAAGGGAGATTAAATGAGATAAAGGAGAAGTCCAGGATATTAGGGTTACAATGACGAAACCATAGTGATTGCTTTATTAACATATTGGGAAAATACGGATGTAATAGAGCAGTGGTTCCCAGCCTTTTTCTTAAGGGACCCCTGTTTTACCAGTGAATATCCACTGACGACCCCCACCCACATGCAATTACAAAAAAGGGGTGAAAGTAGCCTAACTAACCTAACTTCTTTTGAAATACCTTTATGTATATTTCATTCTATTCATTGCATTGAAAAAAACAATATAGCAGCACAGAACAATTAACTGTACAATTTTGTCAAGTTTGTGTAAAACAAGCAATTTGTATAAAATTCTGAACAGATAGAATTTCTGTGGATAGTATCAGAATGTATTTTTCCTTATATTTTTAGGAACACCATTCTATCTGTATCCGTATGATGATTTTCTTTTAATTTTCCTATTATACATACGTTTTTAATAGTCCAAGCTGCCTGCCTTAATAATAAATAAATAAATACATATATACACTTGTAAAATAACCCTTAAATTTAGTTGTCTTTTTCACAGAAATGAATTAAATACATGTATATTACATTTTCAATTTCAAGTCTGTGTGTTTTGGTACAGAGCTGGTTTGCAGGATGTTGTTAGCCTAGCTTAGCATAAGGAGTGGAAGCAGGGGAAAACAGCTAGCCTAGCTCTATACACCCACACATACATACATATATATATATATATATATATACACACACATACACACACACACACATCCTATTATGTCCTTAAAATCAAGAGGGCTTAACGACCCCTCATGGAGCTTTGATGGGGGTCGGGACCCCCAGGTGGGCAACCACTGTAATAGAGGATGACAACTGAATCCAGAGGAAGAGGCACATTTACAGCTGCTTTATGGGAAAACATAAGAAATGGTCATACCAACATGCCAACAGTTTGTTTCACATGTAACTTATATCCGGCGTAACGCCTTATGCTGCGGGGAAATGAGGCAGACGGCGCATCATTTTTATGCTTCATAAGAACACACGAACTCACGTCGACTAACAAGCTTGAAATGTCCTAAGTGGGGTCTCGCTGAACTCAGAATTCCATCAGATTTAATTTCGCCGAGTATGAGAAATCAGACTGTGAAATGATCACCCTTCCTTGCAGAAGGACTACAATGTCTTTTTATTTGTTATATAAAGTTTTTTTTTTTTTTTTTTTTTTTTAAAGGCTTTCTCCCTGCAGACATTTTGACATGTCACAGTAGGAAAACCACAGATAATACGATACGATTAAACAATGAAAAGTGTGTATATGATCCTGCGTGATGCAATCCAGCTCATTTGTATTTTGTGTGTGTGCGTTTGATGCAGTCTGATTGCAGCCGCGGCGCGTCAACATGTTGAGGGCGTGTGAGGACTGAGCACACGGGCGCTGCCGAGACAGATGGCGCAAAGAGGGGAGGAGGACACAGGAGGCGGACACGTCTAATCTTCCCACGGTGCCTCAGCAGCGGGACATCTGATTGGCAGATTGTCAGGTTTCAACCTCGCACTCCTGAGCATGATGAGAGCGTTTAAAAAGGTGCGTAAGTGCGATATATATGTATATACAAAAAAAAAAAAAAAACTTACAAGTCAAAGACCAGATAGTGGAATCCTTCCTCTGATATGCTGTCATGGAGCCGCACTGTGAGGGAGGGAAAAAAAGAGTTATTCAGTTATGTAAAGTACTATACTCCATGCACCAGGCAACCTGCAGCAGTAGGTTAACTGTGTGAATTATGAATACGTATAAAACACACATTGAGGGAGCCGTGTGGTCTTCTTTCAGTGTGTAAGTGCCGTTCAGAGTTAGACATCACTGGTGGATTTTGACACTTTTTGACACTGGCGTCCATTTTTGATGCAAAGCAAACTACAGTGAATCATCTGTAGATGAAAAGGTGTAATTCAACATTTGGGAAAAATATGGTTATCGGCTTGGCTGGTTTCAGGATGTGGTTAGCCTAGCTTAGCGTAAAGAGTGGACGCAGGGGAAAAAACAGCTAGGCCTGGCTCTATACGCCCACCAACGCCTCGAAAGGCTCACCGATTAGCACGTTACATCAGGTTTGTTTAACCGGTACACAAAACAGAAATGGATGTATGTGCCTTCTCGGAACTACTTCCTCGCAAAGAACAGCCGGGAGCAGCGACGGTGTGCAGGATCTCAGAATCTTGTCACCGTGGGGTTGCCGGGTTTGGTACTATTGTGCCTGTGCACGAGAGATCTGTACCAAAACGGCGCCGTCTGGCAACCCCCACGGCATAGACGGAGATGATGACGTGCTGGGTGGATGGGTACACTGTTGATTACGCCAATTTTCTATTTATACAAAATGTCAGAATTTTCAGACTGAAGTCGCCAAGAAGCCGCGTTTCGACTTCTGGATTGCCCACTTGAATGTACTTACATTACAGGTATTCACTGGTTTTGGCATGATAAGCTCCTACATGTTGGTACAGTAAGTCAGCGGTCCACATATAATGATTGGTAAAGGATGCCGTTCAAACGGTACTGCCTGCATCTAGCCACGTGTTCAGGGCTGATTCATACACGAGTAAATGATTTACAACGTTCACTTCCATTCTCTCTAAAAGAGGCCGCAGATCCAGCTGTGGACACAGACACACCGTATGGGTGGTTAGTCCATGAGTGGACAAGTCATACGTGCCCCTGAAATAATAATGTGAGCCTATATTCAGCTACACAGTTTCAAATGGTCACACGTTTGTAGCTTCTCTAGCGACTTCTATACATTGAAATGTATTAATCTGAAAGAAAGTAAATAAATGTTAACATTTCCATTCAATTTTATTTACGTCGCGCCAAATCACAACAAAAATCACCTCATGACACTTTACACAGAGCAGGTCTAGACCATACTCTTTATAATGTTATTTACACAGACTAGGGATGTTGATAATTAACTGTTCAACCGACAATAACCGTTTAACTGACCCCCCCGGATCCTTCTGACGTTCTTCCCGAGGCTGGCCACTCTAGCGAGGCGCTATCTCCGCGTTCCCCGGTACCATCTGAGCGGGTATTTATTCTCCGCCGCGGGGTCTGCTCACAAGACTAACCCCATAGCATGTTGACACGTCGCTATATCTGAATGAAAACCAGTAGATTCAGGACTGAGGTAGGCCTGGGCTGTTTATTTTATTTCAGGATCTATTTGAGGTCTGACAAATGCGACTACAAGTTTCCATTTTGTGAACCTGTCGGCTGCTTTTGATCATTAATTAGCCTGTTACAAAAGTCTGGCTTACTGTTTGCTGGGCTATTTATTAATAAGTTATAAAATATGTGTCCCTACACGGGAGATCCGGGCTGTCAGGACCCCGAAATGTTCTATACATGGGGTCTGGAGGCGCTGGAGGATTCAATGTGCGTTAGCCTACGATGTGTGAATCCTCCTGTTGGGTTGTTGTTCGCGCTGCTATCGCACATGTAAAAATAAACCCTTTCTTATGGAAGGAAGACATTTGTAATGCGTCTCAGACACTTGTCCAGTCTAAAGAGTACATTTAAATCTTGTCGGTTAATGATCGGTCAACGATGGGTCGGCCCCTGACAGAGACCCGACAAGTTCCCGCCATGAGAAAGCACTTTTTTTTTTTCTTTTTTTTTTAATGCAATCATTTCTGCTTAGCTGATTTGCTTAGGCTAGACCCAGGTCTTGTGACAGGCCCCAACAGAAACGATGAGGCTGTATAGGTATGTAAAGAAAAGAGTGCGATTAATTACAATTTCAGAAACTGGAGATAGGAATAACTAGCTTTTCGTGTCAATTAGGTTCTAAAGATGTCAGCAACGCTAAATAGTTGTTTCTGATGAACGTCTGTTGCCCGTCTTGAAATTTATTACCACCAACATCAAGTTTATCTTTCGTACGGTATTTGTTACTTTGCACAGTTAACATGTCAAACCAGCCCAGTGTCTCCTATTGCGACTTCCGTGAGAATAAATCTAATGCAAATAACTTCATAGTTCTGTATGAGGGTTTCAACGCCTTCAATTCAACACAGTACCGTGTGTTTAGCATTGACTACAATCTGTGTTTTTTTTTTGTGTCTTATAAGCTCCACATCCAGTGAGCACTGTGTGAGCATTCCCTTTGTTGAACAAGAGGAGGATGGAGGAAGCACAGGGCGAAGGACCTCTGCCAGGCGGTGAGGTTTCACCGAGCCAATTATCCACACCGCCTAATGGACATGAAATGACACGGTGTGAAGTGACAACGGAGGGCGAAACTGAGACTAATGTGATGCCTCTGACAAGGACTGCAGGAGGGAGCACCTGCTGTGGCATTAGCTCAGGGGTTAAAGAGGGGGGTCTGCGGCAGCAAGACTGCCTGTTCCAGTCTCTGGGCCGCTTCAGGAACAGGCTCATTTCAGTCCGACAGAGGCAGCTTCGATGGATAGCAGAGCCACGGCGATTACTCAATTAATTCAATTTACGGCTATTTTGATAATCGATAAAGTTGTTTCAGTCATTTTGTCAAGCAAGAACGTAAAACGCTTGCTGGTTCCAGCTTCTTAAATGTCAGGATTTGCTGCCTGTCTTTGTCGTTTGAGAATGAAAGAAGAGTCTTTGGGTTTTGGACCGTTGGTTGGACAAAAGAGGCAATTTGAAGGCGTCACTTTGGGCTCTGGGAATTTCCTTTTTCTTGACATTTTACAGGCCAAACGATTAATCGTGACAATAATGAAGACGATGATAGGCCTCGTATCCTGGTTATTTATCGGAAAGTAAATGTGTGCTTTTAATCTGTTGGTGAGGACAGACGAGAACTTGTACAAGCTGGCATACTAGCGGCCCTGATCAGGGGGTTAAAGTTCTTCTTCTTCTTCTCCTTTGTTGTTTAGAGGCTGCTTTTAAGTGCATTACCACCACCTTCTGGAATGGGGGTTAAAGTTCAAAACATAACACCATACAAATGGGCCACGTAGTGTCACCACTCTAGGGTTGAGTACCAAGAACCGGTTCCAAGTTGGAACCGATTCCAAATTTTCAAGAACCCGTGGATGAGATAAGACGCTTGCAATTTGATGCTGCTTATTGTGTTCCTAACTTTTGCATATTTCAATCCACCAGGACCTGCTGCGCGGACCTAACGTCACACGATTTGTTGTGCAGTACGTCAGCGCAGCATGCGAGAAGAGACGCTTCCGTTTACATTCTGGAGCATGGCTGACCGCAGCGAACGCTAGCAAAGGCTTGTCTTATCGTCACTAAAAAAAAAAGATAACGACACCTGCAGTAAAGGACATTTTGTGCACGGGAGGAAGTGCCTCCAAAGCATTTACATGGGGTGAATCTGAAGGAACGCACCGTGTTGATGTGTTGCGGTCGCCTCAGAATACAGCTAATGTTAACATTAGCAACATTTGACGACATTTGCCTTTCAATATAAAAGGTAAACGAATGATGAGTTCAGAGGGCAACCCCTCCACCTCTGGTTCTTACAGAGGGACCACCCTCTAGTACAGAAAGTCCTTTCACTTTAGCCATGAAGGGGACGATGAGTAAGGAGAAAGTGGTTGATTTGTGATGAGGAGGTTACATCCCTTTGCTATGGTTGCTATTGATATCTGGTTATCCACAGCAATATCCATCGATTATGAAGCCTTCTTTGATATTTTTCTGCGTCATAGCATCTCAGAAAGAGCTGAAAAAATATTGGAATCGGAACCAATAAGAACCGGATTCGATAAGCCGAATTGGAATCGATAAAATTGAATCGATACCCAACCCTGCGTCAATCGCCACAACCGCCGGATTCGGTTCCATTTTAATAGCACACGATGACTGATTTGCGTGTAGCTTCTTATCAGGTCAGAAGGGAGTACATCATCTGCGAGTTTAAATATCTGTGAGAGAGAGGCTGACTGTACTCTGAACGTGTGTAACTGTATGAATGAGATGTAGGGTTAGAGACAAACAGGCCCGAGTATGAACTGATGGAGGAAAAGATTAAAGACATCTTCCGTCTTCCGTTAGCTCGTCTCCTGATTGACATCTACGAGATCTATCACCACCACGATCTTAAGGGAACGAGGGCTTTCCCAGAGCCGGATGCTGCGTGAATGGAATAGTAATGAGACCAGCACTACCTGCTGCCAGCCAACCACTATCTGACGGGGACAGATCGGTCTCAAAAGGGAAGGGGGAGGGTGCGTGCACATGTGTGAGCATGTGAGTAATGAGAATCAGTGTTACTGTGTGTTGTATGAAGAACTAAACGTTATTCATGTGAGGGTCTTCGTATTATCGTTGTATTACTATTACGTCACGCGGTAAAGGAAAACTACGGTTTTATTTCGGCAGATGCTGCGAACATGAGCACGTCCGGCTAATTAGCTTGTCACCTACAGCGGTAAATCTAGCGTGACCCTACACTGCGGAGCAAGAAAAGCAGGTATAATATTTTAGGCCTCTTTTACAGGCTTCCCGTTTTAAAACAAGTCAGCTGGAAACATTGAAAAGTCGGCCAGAGACAGCGTTTTCAAGCAAAATACATTTACTGTTCAAAATGTCCGCAACATATATCTAATATTACTGTAATCTCAGACAATTAAGATACCTTCATCGCAACGCATTCAAGTTATGTTATTGGGCATCGGACAATATATCATCAGCAGACCTTTATAACTATCATCAGCCTCAAAGTCCAAAAAAAGGTCCTCTCCTTATCTACTAATATCTATCTAAAGAGCTCTCTGACGGGGGCTGTTAACCACCCACCTATTAAAGCTGCCGCTGTCAACAACAAAAAGACCATGTTGCACTGAAGCAAAGCCTCGGTTTGGTTCTGGCAATAAGACATGGCAACCCAGACCTCTAAAATAACCCTCTCTCGACTAAACCCTCCTCTGTGATTTGTCAATTTCTAGCGCCAGGACAATAGGCCAACAAACCAAATAACCATCCCTATTCGATTTGTCACTCACACCACCCCCCCATCCCTCATTTTCACTCAAAGACAAGAAAACAACGAGTAAATGCCAGTTTTCACCGTGTGGCGAAGTCGTTATTAGAGGTGGTAATTACAGTTTGTTGGCCTTTGTGGCCCCTGAAGCAAGGAGGGAAGGGAGAGGGAGGTGTGTTGGGGGGGGAGCCATGTGTGCAGATGTGCTCTATTTGTAGAGATACTCATTACATAAGCCAGGGTATAGGATAATCCAACTATACTAACCACAACTATATGGCTTTACGCAGAACTTATGAGGTTGCATTTAGTGTTAAGAATCTCTACGCTCTCTAGCAAGTGTTCACTTGTATTAAATCAGGTTGTGGGGACATATCTGTTTGTGCAGTCACATTGTGGGGATTCACCTCCCATTTGGAAACCTGTGAGTAAAAAGGCATTTGGTTCTAGCTAGGGTTAGGGTGAGTATCTGTAAAACATTTAACAACAATTAAATGACATTTTCCCCCATTAAAAAAGGTTTTCCTCTCGGAGTTTTTCCTCATCTGAATTGTTCCAAAGCTTGCCTGTAGAATTGTTTGTCGGACCTCTTCCAATGACTGATAAGGGGCTGCGTCCGACTATTTCTGTAAGGTTCTGAAACCGACAGTCGCACCACATCGCCCCAGGTGAAGAGGGAGGAAGGGTTTGAACCTCTCTCCTCGAGCTCACTTTTGTCATTTCCTCCCCTGAACTTTTTCTTCGTCTTTCTTCCCGTCTACGAACGGGTGCAACACTCTGAATACCTTCCAGGAGATGATTGAAAATGTGCTCCGTTAGCCCCATTTTTACACGTCTCCATCCACTCTACGTCGGCCGGGTTAGGGTTAATGCTAAAGTCGGTTGGAGGGTGGCCTTGGGGTTAAGATTAGAGTTCATCTCTTGGGAATTGATAGAACTAAATGTTAAAAAGTTTTTCCTGTATGTGTCGAGGGGCCTAAGCACAGAAGGTGTCATGTTGTTGTACAGATTGCAAAGCCCCTTTTAAAGGCAAATTTGTCATATTTCTGATTTGGGGATTTTAAATCTAAAATTGACATTGCATTGAAGCTGTCACGACGTGCATATTTATGTACAGTTAATGGTATGTGTGAGCAGAATGTACTTCTAAATATGGCTGATATGATCAAATGGCCATTGTGTGCAAGAGAAAAAAGTGAGGAAAATGTACTCCGGCTTCCTTGCAGATATAGTATGCTGTTGTCAAAAGCACTTGAATCCAGTATACAGCATAAATATTTAATGGATGTTCTATATATCTAAGAAACCATCTTCAGGCTAACCCTTTGAATGGTTTGAAACTAGTGACGTCATGTGGAGGACAGCAAATATAACAAGAGTACTAGTTACCGATGTTGGGATGCTTGAGCAGGCGGCAGATCCTGGCCTCTCGCTCCAACTTCTGGTGATCTGTGAAGACAAAAAAAAGACGACATATTGGTCACATCTGAAGCCCTCCAAACTTCAATAAGTCATTACTGCATACTGTAGCCTGGGTGAACTCCTGGTGGTAAAACCTGGTAATGTGTGTTCGCAGGTCTGGTCTTGGGTTTCATTAACCCATTCAGGCACACCGATGGCTGACCAAGCTGCCATGCAAGGTGCTGGCCTCCATCAGGAGCAACTTAGGGTTCAGTGTCTTGCTCAATGACACTTTGACATGTAGACGGGGGGACGCTCTACCTCCCGTGCAACAGTGCTAACCACTGCACCACCAGAGGAATGGCATCGTGGGAGATAGGGTTGCAGTTCATTTTACAGGTTGAGTGTGTATTCAGTTGAACTGACAAAGAGGTGACGTCTCCAAATGTCTTGTTTTGTCCATCCAATGACGCTCAGTTTA
This sequence comes from Enoplosus armatus, assembly GCF_043641665.1. NCBI lineage: Eukaryota > Metazoa > Chordata > Actinopteri > Centrarchiformes > Enoplosidae > Enoplosus > Enoplosus armatus. Next base: position 15,785,327 of record NC_092202.1, read on the forward strand.
CCGCCATGTACGACAAAGAAAAGCACTGGAACCATTTCATGTTTGACGGTTTTTCTTTAAATATAAACATAAACCAAAACTATTTTTTGATTAGCAAAATAATGTTGCCATGTTGGTTTATGACAATCGTCCAGCCCTCCTGGCGTTTCGAAGAATACTGCAACGGATCGCCCGTTAAGCATAAACGCCATCCGTGCAATCTCAAAGCTCACGCGAGCACAAACAAGGCTTAAGACACTGCAAGGCTGTCTATGTTGGTGAAAGTAGCCCCTGAAGACAAAGAGTGAACACTGTTAAATCCAGATCCAGACCTCGTTATTACCAAACCGAGAGGACTGAAGTGTATGAATGTCAACATCCACTTCTGGCAATATGCTCCTCAGCAAAGTCCACTCTTACATGGAGGGTTTCCATCACAGGTTCTATCAACGCTAAATTACAGTTTTCTAACCCTGCCACGAGAGTAGTTTGTGATTGATGTGCATTGCGGCCGTCGCAGTTCTTGAGTTGCTGAGATTGTGGCTCAGGAGGTTAAGGTGGAGTCTCTCAGGAATAACTCAAGTCATGTCTCCCCCCGGTAACACAGACAGTTATGTAACTCAATACTAAATCAACAAGGTCTACAACATGCCCCTGCACGTCCTTGAGACAAAATCTAATCGAATGGTTTTCCCTGCACTTGCGTTTGATATTACCCTTTAAAAAACATCCACAGTAGCATCTGTCAGCGAAAAGGTTGATAGAAGCAAGTAATTCTTTAGAAATGGATGTAGCAGACAGGTTGATTCCTGACACTATGGCAATAATAACACAGAATAAAAAAAACAGGACACAATGAGATACAAGAGGCGTCACTGGGGTCAACTCCAATTCGGCTGATTTGCTATTCAAATGAAGGAGCTTTGAGGACGTTGAATTAATGGAGATCAAGTTGCACAGAAGACCGTTGAATATTTAATAAGCAGCTCTTTTAAAAGCATGCGTTATTCACCATTGTGGATCATAAATGGGCTTGATGCGGCCATACTAAGAGAGGCACAACATGCACTACAATAGGGTGAGCGATACTACCCTATTAGCGATGATGATGACATTCATGAAGATTTGATAGAACATGTTGTACATGTTGTAGTGTTTGGAGGTAGATCTGACAGTTAATACTGTTAACAGTTAATGCCGAGGATGTTTCAGCAGTCATTTATAAAAATGCTCTTAGATCTCTACTTGAACTTAAGTCTTGAGATAATTTCCGACGGCGTTCTCACGCTCGATTCATAAACAAAAAACTTGCTTACGCAGGTTCTAAAATTTTGCATTTGCAACTCGCAACCCAAACTGCGGTATCCCTCCATAACCAGCAGGAGAATCACTTAGTCTGGAGTTTGCCGAGAGATGAGACCATTTCCACGTCAAAGTAAGGTTTTATAAAATAACTACTTATACGGGGTTTTCTGCGATCAAAATTGACATTCATGGTCCCCAGGGGAATGTCAATTGTATTTATGGTTTATATATATTGTGTGTGCTGGCATTTTGTTGAATAAATGATGCACTTTGTGTGCATTTGAATTTCTGTTAATGTTTTGTCGGAATCCACTTGGCAAATGTGCCATTTTCTTCAACATGTATTTACACAATTGTCTTGTTTGTTTCTTGCTTGCGTATGACTTTGCTTCCATTGCTTGCTCTGTGTGTCCTTTTCCCTGTTTGGGGGGGGGGGTGTTAAACATAGGCTTTCAGCAGCTAAATATCACTTCACTGTTTGAATTAGTTGCACAATCTGACACGACTGACTGGACACATCATAAACGGTCTCCAGCTACAGACGCACTGACATGCTGCTGCGTCAGTCCAACATTTGGTAATCTGACCGAGCACCAATGGGACAGGACTCGCGCTCCTTGTAATCCCATCTCGTTTTCCAAACCAGATGTGATCGCACCACCTCCAAATCGCGCCCTCGGTTTGCAAGTCTCTAATCCTAAAACTCAGACCGATGGGATGTGCTTTTTACAGGGGCTGTAATCCTTGCGGTCACTGGGTGAACATCGACTTCTCTGCATCATCCTTTCCGTCCGCGCCGCATGGCAGGCCGCTAATCTGTGACATAACGGGATTTACAAAGCCTGATGGTGGCCTCACTCGCCATCTCCAGCCTGACCGCAGCACGGGCGGCTGATCTTTTCCTTCCTTTGCTTCGCCATCCTCACGCTCAGTCTGCTGTACGTTCACGCAACATCTGGAGCTACTTCACGGAGAGTTCGGTGCATCATTTACTGTTATGAGTGACGAGGCGCTCGTCTTTGTTTTTCAGAAAGATAAACTTTTTTTTATTTCATTTCAGGACGTTTTTGTACGGATGCTTGGGTTTAAAGATTTACCGTTTGAGAACTTTGACATCCTTTGCTAAATTAAATTTTGCAGAAAACATGTTCATATTCATAGTTCATAGTATGGAATCAAATAAAAACAATATTTGATATTTGAGTCACACAAGTATCATGACAATATTACGGAAGCGTATTGCAGCCAAGCCAGAGAAAAACAAACAAACAAATCCGTTATAAACAAGATAACAAGATGTTTTTTTCATGTTTAAACAAGATTTTCACGTTATTACGACAAACAAACGTGTCATGTTATAAAAAGAAACTATTTGTTATAACAATATACTATTTATCGCGTTATGTGAAACGTTTCACTTGTATTGTTATGTGAAACGTGAATGAGGAAACGGTGTGCGGAGAACGGATAAATTGAGGAATGTGGCTCATGTACACGATTACGTTATACAAGAAGTTATCACCAGGGGTTAATTTGGGATTAAAACGTGATAAATAGTACATTGTTATAACAAGAAAAGTTTCTTTTTTTGTTATAATGTGTAAGTTCGTATGTCGTATCAACATGAAAATATCTTTTAAACTTTTCACGTTATAACGCAATACTAATGTGTGTTTTGGGGTTTTTTTTCCCCTGGCATGGCTCTATGCATAATCAGAACAAAACCTCCGTAAAAGAAATTGTGTTTTTGTTTTTTTTTGTTTACATCTTTGGCTTTTCTATTCTGCAGTTTCTCGTTACTCATCAACGTGTCATGTTACGTGTCTTCGTTATCGCCTGATTATCCTTTTGTTTGATATCAACTTTAGCGAGCTTCTTTTAGAACCGTAGCGCTATGAGTCGAGTTGAACGAAAATAGGCCCGAGAGCGAAACCCGGATTTGTTTCGGTTTCTTAGTACTTATTTGACTCAGGCTTGTTCTCCACATTCACTCACCGTAGTTCCTCTATTACTGAAAGCCTGAGCTGTGTATTATGTGTAATGTAGCCACAAGGTTTGAGGTCGTGGACAGATCGACAGATGTTGATACATTCTGAGGGGAAGTTGTCAAGCATGAAAATGACTTTTGCACACAGCTACGCCGTTCATTTCCTCCTCAGTCCGTCGGGGCCAGACCTAAGCTGCTGGGGGGTGTCCAGCCACAGGCCGCACAAAAAGCAAAAAAAAAAAAGACATAGGCTTGATGTCTCTCCACCATAAATCCAAGTCTTTGGTGTGATTCGCACTGGAGCTGGCCCCATTTAGAAAACCCAGAAGAGCTCCAGAACGAAAAAAAAAAAGAGGACAGCAGCTATTTTCGATACAGCTGCGGCTGATCGAAATGCCTCCGCAGCACGCCGAGTTCCACATCCAGGCTCTCAAGGTCGCTTAAACAATAATGCCTCAATGCGCCCACACACACACACACACACACACACACACACACACACACTTGTCCTATACCAACAAACGCCCAGGCTATCCTAACATGACCTCATTTAGAACTTTTTTCCGGCTACTGGAAGTACAAGAGGAGGTCTGTCATGGCTCACCATTTTCACCTGCGGTTAGACCAGACCAGCAGTAATAGGTGAGTGATGGTGTTTGGCGCCAAGAGACCGAGAGAGAAAAAAGACCCAACACCTCTTCCTTCCTAACTCCCCTTGGCAATTCTGTTTTTTTTATATAGCACCAAATCACAACAAAAGTCATCTCATGACACTTTACAAATAGAGCAGGTCTAGACCGTACTCTAAGGGGTGGAGGGGGGGTTAATGTACAACGTATCACTGTATAGTCATCGTATATTTTGCAGTTTTCCCAACAAAAATAAAATAGAAGTAACAAAAGTAAATAACAGTAGCATTAATAACAAAAGTTATAACATAGGAGTACAATTTAAGGTACAAAAATAAGGTGCAAAATGATACTTAAATAAATGATTTAAGGAGGGGGTGGTACAGTTTGTACACAATCCATCTATAACTGTTATCCTTGACCGGTTAAAACATTCTTAAGACAAACCCGAGCACGCCTGGCTCATGAATACGGTGGTAGCTCGAGGGACGCAAACCGGCGTTTCTAGACAATGACCCGATCCTCATTGTGCAGAGGGGTCAGTAAGTCGGCTCTCACAGGTCTGTTCTGATGCTCGGGCTGACGGTCATCATTAGCGATTAACAATCATCACAGCTTTATTCACTGGCGGAGCTCCCCGGTGGGTGTAATTGGGAGGCACTTTTTTATTAGCTGGAGCTTCATGCGTGTGTTGTCTGTGTGTGAGCTGATGGGGAGTGGGAGTCAAAGGGAGAGAACACACTTAACCAGACTCCTCAACTGTGTGCTCATAACATGGAGAGTGTGTGTGTGTGTGTGTGTGTGTGTGTGTGTGTGTGTGACACAGGGCTGTGTGTCCTGCATTTAGCTGGGAGCTCATTGAGTCACTGCTACGTAGATCCTCACTGAAGGCTGAGTCAGCGTCGAGGTTTGCGTAACCTCATCTTTTTTTTTATATATATATTTATGCAGGTGCCAGATGTTCAATATGCACCTCTGGTTTTGATATCAAAGCTCAAGTAGGACATGAATCTGACTCAGAACACAAAAGATTGGTCAACCTTTTGACTGTAATATATCAGTGAAGCCTCTGGGTGATTTATTTATTTATTTATATAGTTCCGGAAGACTTCGGAAGAATTTCCAAAGGCAAACTGTAAACCTAACGTTACAAAGCAACGTTGACATAAACATCTGGTCTGTGCCTGGAGCGGAGATGCCATATAAGGACATCTGTGCCTGTCTGACATCAGATAGACACGGCGGTTGAAAAAACTGAAGCGAGGCATTCAGAGCAGTCTGAAGCCTGAGCTTTTGGCTCACAGGGATTACTTTTACATACCTTTACCTCATTATTTGGCGACTTTGGCGACGTTTAGTATGAATATCCGACATTGTAACATTATAGATATATATATATTAGGGGTGGGACTCGATTAAAAAAAATAATCTAATTAATTAGAGGCTTTGTAATTAATTAATCTCGATTAATCGCATAACAATATTTGACCCCAAAAGCAACATTTTTTAATTTAAATGGATTTTAGTAGAACACTGAATCAAATAAAAGACACAGACTTGAATACTGTAAACCCAAGCTCTTTTAATGTCTGAAAAAATAAATTGAATTGCATTTCAATTCAAATCAGAGAAAGAAAATATCTCTGGCCAAAATTTAATTGACCCAAAGTTAAAGTGCCATTTTAAGTACTTTAGTACTTTTTCAGAACAGTTTTGCCTTTAAATGGTAAAAAACAAAAACAACAACAAACAATTCAACATAAAGTGCAATCTCTACTTCTCTCTTCTTCTGGTAAAACAACCAGAAATATAAATGGTCATTTGACAGGCTTAAATCTCCTTTAAACTCCAAATACCCTGAGCACAACTTATTTTGTACATTAGGCTATAACAGTGCACATTTTCTAACCCCTTATCTTCCACCACTAATAGCGGTCTGCAGTCCAGCGCAATCCATTTTGCGAGTGAACTTGTGAGTCTGTCCGATGTTGTCTTACTCATTTTGGTCCTGAAGCCAGACATTTCATCGAGTTTGGGCTGCCGACACCGCTTGTTCGTACTCGGACCGGGACTGCTAGTGCCTGGCTCTGTGCTCGCTGCAACATGCTTTGCATTTAGGTGATACCGTAGGGTTGACGTGCTTCGGTGGTATGCAAACTCTTTTTTGCACAATTTGCATAAAACCACACTTTTGTCAATACTTCCATCGGATAATTTTTTGAAATGAAATTTTCCTTCCATCAGTCCTAGCAAAGAGCTTTCGTCAGATTCCTCCATTTTGGTAGCCGTTAGCCGAGCTCAGCTGTGTGCACCAGTGTAATCGGTGTACCAGGAAATCGTGCAGTGACAAACGTTCCGCGTTGTTTGGAATGCAAACTGCGATTAAATGCGTTAATTTTTTTAACGCGTTATTTTTTTTAAATTAATTAATCGTAATTAACGCGTTACAGTCCCACCCCTAATATATATCTATATATATATATATAGATATATAGATATATATGACAGAAAATAAGAAAAAGCATAACAGGTTTAACTTTGTTCTCAAGCTCTATGTTTCCTTTATTTCCATGTGTACAAAACGAGTGCAACGCCACGTACGCCTTGCCGTTATCCATATTTAGCGCAACTCTAACGTATTGAAACTACAAAACGATGCAGCAGATGTCCCGCGACAATGTGTTAAAACATATAGACGCCAGCTTTACCCCTCCACCTTTAAACCTAGGGCTGCACGATTACGGCCAAACTGATAACCATGATTATTCTGATCAATATTGAGTTCACGATTATTATTTTTATTATTGATTTTAGGGACAAAATATTTGTATAGCACTTTCACATTCAAATAAAAGAGCACCACTTTCACTTCCATGTTGTGCTACATTTCCTGCTGATGTCCAAATCTGGTCCTCACTCACAGTGCATCTCTCTGGAGGCTAAACATAAAAACGGTGATGGATTCAGCAAGGCGGCATTAGCATTATTGCTTTCACTGTACCGCAGTTCGCGGTGGATTTACAGAATTAAATTAGAAGTCTTCGTCCATCCAGGACTCCCGTCTGTCCTGCTGAGAATTCAGATCATTGCTTGCTTGCTCACCATCTACAGTCTGGGCTTCCCCAGGCCAACTCCTGCTGCTCAGCAATAAAACACACACACACACACACACACGCAGCAACTATGGCTCAGTTCAGTGGTCCAATCACTCTGGCCCACTTTGAGCTACAGGGGATATTCCCAGCCAAAGCCTGGACTTGCATCAGCTCCGAGAACACACCAAGTCCAACCCACACACTAAACTCCGATGAGAGACGTCGGACATCACGGCAATGTGGGGTAACCGGGTCGGCGGCAGTAAGCTTTCTCTGAATGGAAACTCTGTTGTGTGTGTGTGTGTGTGGTGGCGGTGGGGGGGGGGGGCATGACTGCTTGACTGTTCAGACCATCATCAGTTCATCAGCAGAGTCGAACCAAAAATGGGGGGGGGGCATTCAGAATTCAGAACACGATGTGCGATGATCAACCGTCATCTGTCTGTCTATCAAATACTGTGTTTTTGTATGCAAGCTGTATCCTCCCTTTGTTAGTTACAGTCACGTTGACCCCCTTGCTTTCCTAGACACCTTGAGTTTTGACACCTTTACTTTGAAAAAAAAAATTACAAATATATGTTTAACTACCAAACCCGTTTTGTTCGCTCGAGAATTCGGCCCAAAATCCAAAATGTCTGAACAAAGACGGATAGACGCGCAGTTTCATGGCACTGGACGACTAGAGTCATTAGAACTCATCCCACCCGAGGGGGGGGACCACATTTCATGACGATCCAATGGTGATTGAGATATTTCGGGTCCAGACCAAAAGTGGTGGACCGAGCAAACCTTTCCATCCCGTGGCTAAAACTGGGGTTTGATATTCAGGATGATTAGTCCACAGGCAGCCCCCAAAAAGAGACCACAGACATTCTTTCTTGATTATAGCACTGTCAAGCAGAAAGGAGCCCCCCCCCCCCCCCCCCATTCAGTGGACATAAAGCAGGTCTGTCAGACCAGAGTTGGAGCTTAGCAAACTCTACTCTATGTTCTCCGTCCAAGTGGCTTTTCACTGTGTGGGCACCCCAGGCGCGCACTCTCTCTCCACCGGGGGGGGGGGGGGTGCACTCAAAGCTGTGGTGGGGAGTTGATATGACAAATCAAGTGTGTGCGGGCAAGGCAGGTGGCACCGTCGGGGGACTGCTATCACCGTCAGCCAGACGCACAGACGCCGTCACGAAGCAGTCGGAGCGACGTCCGTCATAATCTCACATCTGACATCCAGCCCCCCCCCAACCCCCCCCTTCATCCCGTAGTTTTGATGAGCTGAAGTGTAGCAGGATAAGACACTCAAACAGGGCTTTACATGTGTGGCGACGGCTCAGACTGTGCATATCATGAAGCTGATGTAGTGTAAACAGGAAGAGGACAGGCCCAGCTGTTAGACTGCGAGAAGGGTGGGGGTGGGCTGGACGGGCCAGCTGGGTTCCTGGTTATTTGTTCACTCTTCTTTAAAATGTGCGATGAACTGAGAAATAAGGGTCGAGAAAAAAAAAAAAAAAAAAGGAATCTACTTTTGCACTGTTTTCCGGTTTCCGGTCGACAAGCACAGAAAACAGTTCAACTACACATGTTGATGCAGAATACTTGGAAGTCTGGAAGTCAGTGGAGTTTTTTGTTTTTTTTAATGGGTTTTTGGTTAGAGGCCTGAAATAAGAGATTTAGGCGTCTTAATAGCAGCGAACGTTAGCAGAAAGTCATCTACTCACTTGTCCGCCTTTACAGCCTCGTCGTGTTTATACTACTATCTATATTCTCTTCAAAGTGCAGCTTAGCGGTGGTGACGTTGAAGTCGTGCGACCGTGCTGTAGTTCCTTTATAGCCTAACATTAGCTTTTGTACTTCTAGAGATTCCATTTACGCTTCAAAAATCCTAAAAGGGGCGTTCATAGTGAAAGTTATCCTGCTGAACAAAACGTATTAAAAAACGTATAAAAAGCCAAATGCAATGGAAAAATCCACCCAAAATGGCTTTTTGTCGAGGTGAACCAGGGCCAGGCCAACTTCCGGGTTTGCCTACAAAAAACACGTCATCCCTGCAACACTCTATTTAGACTTAGTGTATCTTTTGATGTAGTTAGCATGAGAAACAAGGCTGTATTAAGTACAAGGAGTTTTTATTTACTTACTGTAGGTTTCATCAAAACTACAGCAATGTTATAGTCCAACAACAAATCTGTGCAGCACTCTTTTAATTCATGAACTGTGAATTGAAATCATAAATTCATAAAGCTAACAATGTTGGAACGTAACGTCTGTGATTCATGACACATGGGGGGGGGTATTTAGACGAGGTGTCAAACTGTTTTAACAGCTCTTCAACTGTCTCTCACCTCAGGGTGGCTTACAGCTCATCTTCGGGCCATGTCTGCACAGAGAAGTCAAGCTTCAGCAAAGCGGTGATGTGGCATGCTTCTGTGTCTGATACACAGTCATGTGTGTTTTCTGATAAAGTCCCGACATTGCTAGACAGTGTGTGATTTAGTTCCAGCATGACGCACATTTTGGTTTTGGACACATTGGTGGACATCACCAAGTGCGGTGAGCCGCTGTTAACCTCAAGGCTATGCAAGGCTCACCCACCTCATTTTAAAGGGGACCTATTCTGCTCATTTCCAGCTCTATGTTTTCATCTTAAGATTCCACTAGAGTAGCTTAGCATGATTCACAGTTCAAAAAAAGTCCTGATTTATCTTCTACTGGCCCTTCATGCGGCCCCTCAGTTCACCCTCTGTCTGAAACAAGCCGTTTGAGCTCCTGTGTCTTTAAGGCAAACTTTCTTCTGATTGGCCGGCAAAGTTACGGAAGTCTTTGGAAGAATTTCCAAAGGCAAACTGTAAACCTGACGTTACTAAACAACGTTGACATAAACATAAACATCTGGTCTGTGCCTGAAGCAGAGTTACCATATAAGGACATCCGTGCCTCTCTGACATCAGATAGACACGGCGGTTGAAAAAACTGAAACGGAGCGTTCAGAGCAGTCTGAAGCCTGAGCTTTTGGCTCACAGGGATTACTTTGACATAAATTTACCTCATTATTTGGCAACTTTGGCAACATTTTGTATGAATATCCGACATTGTAAAATTATATATTTGACAGAAAAACACAATAGGTCCTCTTTGAAAAGCTACCATGACTTCATACTGAACTTAAATGCCAGTCCTGGGGGGATTTGCTATCAAGTTCTCGTTCAGTGATGACTGTTATAAAACACACTTTATGGCACAAAACTGTCCTGGGGTAAGTATTATTGGTAACACTTCACAATATTCGTTATTAATTATCGTTTTTTTTCCGATTATGACTTAAATATTGTAAATGTATATATATATATATATATATATTTTTTTTAGATATATTTTTTTTTTATATCATATTTTTTTTTACATACTTCTCATTTCTATTTTATACTTGATATTCCTAATTTCTCTATGCTACTTTTTCTATTCTTGAATGGGAGCAGCTGTAACTTGTCTAATCCCCCCCCCGGAAAGTATTTCTGATTCTGATTCACTGATTTATTAATTCATTAGTATCTCCCAGTCTGTTCTCTAGTATTCATCATTATTCGTTGCTCTCTTGTTCCTTAGCAGTCCTTAGTAAAAGTTTGTTTGCCGTATTGTAAAGCGTTAACTGTATTATCTCAAACTTATTTATTTATATACTAGAAATGTATTTTGTTATTTTGTATTCATTATTTTTTGTAGTTTCGGCCACTATTTCTATCAGTACTCCCTTTCCGTCAATGAAGTCTTTTTGGAATCTTTCAAATATATACGTCATCAAGATAATTCTGATTATTTTGCAGAAAAAAAACACCATCCGGCACCCTGCGGGAAGTGGGAAAACACATTTGATTCCCTTTGTTGAATGACCTCCCTGAGATTTCTCCGTCAAACACCAATCAGGAAAACTCTCAAGTAGAAAAAGGTACCATGGCCTCCACAGACTTGGCAAGGCTAGTTCAAGTTGTGCTTTGTTTACCGAAGTCTTGCATTAGCCATTTAAGATTTCACCTATCTCTAAACCTCCAGCTAGCGAGAATAAGAAGCACTTTGAATTCCTTAACTCGACTGGAAAGCGCTTAAAGACTTCCCTCTGATAACCGGCACAGTGTGTCACCACTAGCGGCGCCGTGTCGCATCAGGATATAGATGTCACTGACAGCAGAAAGGGCAATGCTTCCACTCAGGCTGTCTTCATCATTCGTCCACAGCGGTGTCTTCCTAGCTGGACTCTCACTGCATCGATTTTCCCCATTTGTCCCCATGAGGAGCGAGGCTGGGGCTAGGTTAACGACTGTATTGATCCTCCGGTCAATAAATCTCGACCTGTGATCAACAATGACGCCCAGTTGTTAATGGGAGTGGTGTATGGCGTTACTCACCTCAGGGAGTTAAGTGCTATTTACTCAAATTTTCTTATTGAACCAAGAACATATTGGCTGAAGAGTTAGCAACAGGACAAAACTGTACTATAAGCCAAAGCAGAGACGCCACAAAATCAACACGAATACCTAATAAATACTACTATGGCGGCATTTTCATTTCCGACTTCTTCACTTTAGGCCAAACAGTATTTTTGCCAGGGTCAAACCCGCATTCTTGGGCGTCGTTGCCAACATCACCAGCTCGGACAGGCTCAGGCGATAACGCTCAACGGTTCACCTGCTGTGTGTCATCTCAACTAAAAAGTCCCCTTTACAGCTAAACCAAATCTGACGTCATACGCCACGTTTCTATTGGAAGTATAGCCAGATCTGTACACCCTCTCTCCCAATGGAGGTACCAACCCTGGTTATCTCCCACCACCCAAGCACCTGCCCATCGCCCCTCACCTTCTTCAACATACATAGGCTCTAGATTAAGACCCACCCTGGTAAATAAAATCCAAATTTTTCAAGTGGAACTTCTGTCACACTAGTTTATTTTTATCGCGAATACTCGCATGCACGGAACAGAAATGCTAGAGCGCGGGTTTTTCCCGGAACCTTTTTGGCAACACACCAGTTGGTGTACGTCATGCTGTAGCATGTTAGTCGGCTAGCCGTCGTAGAGAACACAGAATTTAAGCATCTGGTCAAAGTGCTTGAGCCCCGCAAAAATGTGCCTTCACGTGTGCGTGTTCGTCTCACCTAAAAAAAGAATGCCTTGTTAGGGTTAGGGTTCCTATCTACTCAAAAAGCAGCGAGTGAACCTTCTTTTAAAAAGAAACCCACACCCTACCCTTCCGTTCCGTTCCGTTCCTCACCCAGGTGGCGGCACGGGTTCTGGTCCAGGGGCTTGCTGGCTACCGGTGGCAGCTCGCATGTGATTCAAGACACCTGTACTTGCCTACTGTGCTGCGAATGGCTCTGGCGCATCCTACATCCAGGACATGGTCTAACCATGCACCCCAGGACATCCGCTGCGCTCTGCTACTGCCAATTGGCTTGCTACTCACTCGGAACAGGCTCCCCCATTGACATCAGGACTGCAGAAACTCGACACGTCTTCCATCGCAGAGTGACTTCATACTTGCACGATTCTTGCAATATTTGGGCTCTATACACATGGTTAAAAGGCAATTATTGTAAGTTGCTTGGGATAAAAGCGCCAGCTAAATAAATGCAATGTTGTAACGTAATATAATCAGGAGCCAAAAGTCCACAGAGGCAGCGCTGTTGTACAATGTTAACTGCCTAAAAAACACGAAACTTAACTTGAGTTGCACAAAAACCAATTTAGCAGCATTTCAACTCCAAAAGAGACCAAAGTTTATCTTCCAAAAAGTAAGTATATCTTATATTTGAAATGCTCCAGAGACATCCGAGCCACCAGTAAAAAGGGCTTGGCAAGATCAGAATGTTCTTCCAGGATGACCACGGACATCGACCCGGTAGCCCGTTGACCACACTTTTAAAACATTTTGGAAACGGTTAATTTCTTGCCTCAAGACATCTCGAAGCTAAATCTTTCACGAGACTGGAAGCCTCTGCTGACGTCTGTGCTGCATCTCGCACCAAGTCAGGTTCGTCTGTAAATCTTCCGCACGGCTTCATGGCAGGAAGACGATGCTCTTCCTCCTACACAAATTCTGCTTCCCGCAATGGCAGATCGAGAAAGGAGTGCCAATTGAAAAATAAAAATCTGTTCATCTGTTGAATATATACGAGAGCCAAAAAAATAGACAGATGTGACAGGAATGAAAATCCAAGGATGTCAGCTGGAGGGGGGGGAGAATGGGGCAGGTGCGGGAACAGAGAGAATTTCAGGCGAGTTTATTGAGTTGGTAGAGCGGAATATCTTGCGAGGAAAGAGGCAGGGGGGGTGTGTGAGAGCTGAATGAAAAAGAGAAAGGCAGAAGTGGTGATGGAAATAACTGTACGCGGAGAGAGACGAGGCAGGACAAGCAGAGCGGGGAAGCTTTCTCTGGTGTTTCCCCATCAGGTTTCGAGGAAGCGTACTTGGTGGCGCGCCAGAAGACAAAACACACCCTTTCCATCTCTACCTGACTCTCTAGACTCCTTCCAGGCTACGAAATATTTATAGAAAAATGTTGCACTTTGTTGCAACTCAACAAACCCCCCCCCCCCCCCCCCCCCCTTTACACTTCTTTGCTTTCTGCTCTCAAGGGAGTGGAGATGGAGCGGCGAGTCGACGAAGTGCTACAAGCGCCCATCCGTCTATGGAATGGGTATCTAGAGCTGCTGTTCTGCCCAGCTGGCTGCTTGTCAATCCACCACTCAGAGAGAGCCATGGATACAGGGCATATATATATATATATATACACACACATATACATATATTTACATGCACACCAATAACACAATTATTGGGAGTGGTGAGCTCATAGAAATATTTCAAATGCAACCTGGGTGATACACAACATGACATTACATCTGACCATCTATCAGATATTAATATTGTCTAAATAACTTGTCTAAAATATAAAAAATAATCATTTATGGCATTTTACAGTATTATGTACAATATCCATAGAGAGAGAAAGTTGACCTCGCATATCACTTTGGACCCTGCTGGTGTCCCAAACCACCGAGTAACAGGACTTTGTTTGGTTCGGTATACCTTGTGAATGATCAAATGATCTGCTGATTATCTTATCCATGAATCAATGAATGACCTGGTCCATCAGAAAACTATGAAAAACTAAATACCCATCACAATTTCCGAGGTCCAATTTCGTTTCTGCTTTCAGAGCTTTCAGCCACTATGTAGGAAACAAAAAATGGCCCCCAGCTAGCCGGACGGGGCAGCTGTCACAACCCTACCAAGCCAGTGACGTGTGAAACAGACTGACTGAAATGAAAAATGGACATTATGTGTAAATATTGTAAGGATGTTGAAGCATGTTAAGTGGCCGAGGGTTAATTTGGGGCAGCATGGGGTCCTACAAAAATATTAAAAGAAAAAAAAAACAGTAACATATCTGCACTAGAAAGACAAAAAAAAATGGAGGCAGCTTGGAATATCCCTCTCCTTCCTCTCAGGCTGAGTGCCCACTGAAAAGGGCCAACCCTCAAAATATATTGAAGATTTTTGCTATTCACTATGACGGACACTAGCACCATTTTGAACCCTTAGATGGGAGGCTGCATTCACGCAAGGGTTGATTTTTAAAGCTATTAATTTCACTCTTTCCCCATGATTCCTCTGTGTTACTGCCAATAACGGAGGTTCGACGTTAAACACAGCACTGCAGGAAAATATATAATAAAATGTGATTCAATACTTCCTGTTCCAGAACAGTGAAACGACAATTCCGACAAACGCAACCCGGATCTTGGCAAGGATTCCGGGGAAATACCAGGATCTCAATTCTCAATTCACAGGAGGCACGTTCCAGGTAGAATTACAGTACACGGCGTTCAACTCCAAATTCATGGGCGCGTTAGTCCAACTGGACTTCCCGGTTCATGTAGCGCTGTCACCGCCATCGTGACAGCGACGGGGAGCCCGAAAATGGTTGATTAGTTGGCGGGCAGAAGGACAGCAGCTACTGTATTTCACTAATCAAGTAGTCGAGCAAATACCCTCTTGTTCCAGCTGTTCTGTCACATTTGACAGTAAATCTAATATTTCAAGATTTTGACACTTGACACAGTGGATTGTGATGTTGGGACAATTGTCACCATTTTCGGACCAAACAATCCCTCATTCGATATTGAAAAGAATTTGTTTAGTGTGCAGTCACGTGAATAGTTTTTATACCCAATATCCGTACTGAACTCCAGGCAAAACACATTCCTGGATTTTTCTTTGAGTCTCTGCAAGCCTGAACCTGCTTCAACCGCCTCGCCAGGAGCTCTCCCAACACAAGGAAAAAAAACACATGTGCACACAAACATACAGGGTTGTGGGGGGGGGATAAGACTTGCAAACAGTTAGTGCTACAATCATCCAGGGTTTAAGAGATTAAGGTTACCGCCAAAAGCCTCGACAGAACAAGAGTTCGCCCTCTAATGGAGCTCTAAGCTTCTCCGCTCGTTTTTCGAATTTGCATTTACAATAAACGCAACCCTATTCATGGCGGCGGATGCCACCTGCGTTGTCCTATGAAAGCCGTGCAGTTCTGGTTGTGCAGAGCGCACGCACACACACACACACACACGGCAGCACATGACCTGTCTGTCAAACCCCAGGCACATATGGCTCCGAGAACATCCCCCGCCGGCGACCTTTATTTACCGCCACCCACGCACACACACACACACACACACACACACACACACACTCTCTCTCACATCTCTCGCTTTCATCTTTTTTTCCCTCCGTCTTTATCCTTGATCCGTTTCATGCTTATCGCCACCTCTCGCTCTGTCCATCATCTCTCAAATAGCGGAAGACAACATGTCACGGGAGCATCTTTTGAAAAGGTCTCTGTGTCCATGTGAATGCGAGGCAATTAGTATCATCCATTCACCGATCCCGTCTCCTTAACAGTGTGCCATGGGTTCATTTGTGTCCCGGTCCTCGTGAGAGTGCAACAGAACTACAACAGAACCCCCCCCCCCGTGCACTCCGTAAGGGAAGCAGTACGGGTTGGTAATTACATGCAGCATTTTCATTCATGCAACATACAATTCTTAGTTCTCAGGTTCCTCCAACAATGCTCAAACAATATGTATCAAAAGAAAATCACACAAGTAAAAGAGAATTGAAGACACAGAATAGTTCAAATATAGGAATATAATATAATCCAATTAAATACGACAGCAATACTGTGGTAGGCAGGTGCAGCAAGAGAAACAGCAGACGTCCTCACCAAGCAAGATTAAATTGCGTCTTTTTTCCTTTATTTTGATAGCTGACGATATAAAAACGCAGACAGGAAATGTGGGGACAAAGCGGAGGAATGGCCAGGGACACTGCAGTTAAAGGTATGCCGCAGGTATCTTAAACACTAGGCCACCACTGCAGTTGGTAAATAATAAATGATGTCACTTATATAGCACCTTTCAACCTTCACGGTTCCCAAAGCGCTTTACAGCTAAGTCTCATTCACCCATTCACTCACACATTCACACACCAATGGCGACCGAGCTGCCATGCAAGGTGCTGGTCTCCATCGGGAGCAACTTAGGGTTCAGTGTCTTGCTCAAGGACACTTCGACATGACGGGGGCAGCCGGGGATTGAACACCCAACCCGCTCTAACCAGCTTTACCTCCCATGCGACAGTGCTAACTACTGCGCCACCATGCCGCCCCAGTTGTAACTGCACTTGCAACATGACTCATGTCACCTTTGTGCAAAGACATTAGTTTAATCACGTGTACAGTACGATAATCCAGCTGATGGAGCTTTTGAGAACTTAAAATAAATCATAATTGGCATCGTCTTGCCTGTAAATACCTAAAACATTGACCATATGATTTTATATATGATAACATATACGTTATATTTGTACAGAAGTTACGACTATGACCTACAAGTTCCAGAGTTCCTGATCTGCAGAGTAGCTGAGCCGAACTGTGGCCAAAAAGCCCCTCATTGGAATCCTCCCCCGCCCCCACATCCTCTGACCCACCAAACGATGGAAACTCCCGTCGTCAAAAGGAGCATTACGTGCATTCCAGCAAAAAACCTCTCGGAAACACTGGCGATTTTGTTTTCCAAACGCGACGTTCCAATCTCTTTTCAGCACTGTCCAGAGACATTTTCCAAGACCACCATTTATGGGTTCACCAGCACAGAAAACCCCAAAAACCCCAGAAGAGCTCAACATTTACTACACAAAAGAAATATTCTCAAATCTCATCCAGGATCATGGCCGTGCAGACATACAGTAGCTAGGAGTGAGGGACTGGGGACCGTGTAGAAACATTCTTGGCCAAAAGAAGCTGGTCGACAAGCACACTCTGAGCCAAACGGACTCCCCGTCCCCGATTTTACTGAACGCCGAAAGGGGCTGAGGGGAACCGCAGAGCCAGGTGGTAATGATTCTCTGTGGGTTTGCCATTTGACCCACTGTCGGTATACGGCGAATTAAGCGCTTGCACTTGCGTCGAACACGCTCCTGCAGATCTACTAAACGATGGGGTTTGTGGACCACAGCCTGGTTAATTATTCACATTCGATGATGGTCGCGGTGCCGTCATGATCATCTGTTCCGTTTCAGAATGCCGTGATTGCAAATGAAACTGACGATTCCAGGAAACACCTTCCGACATCTTCTTGGACAAGTCCCATGTTAGATTGCCAAATAAAAACATGTTGGTTGCGCAGAAGCCCAACCTCACAGTTTATGTGTGTCTGCTTTTTCCTTTCTTTTTCCCCCCGCAGAGTCCCTGAAACTTAGGCGGCATTCAGTCCTCCCTTTCATTTTGAATGAGGGTAGTGCGTTTAGGCTGCAGCGATTTGGACCGCAGGGGGTTCCGGGGGACAAAAAAAGCAAAACGCAGCGATGTTTCTGCAAAAAGTCGAGACGGATTCAACTTTTGGAGAAGCGCAACCCGACGTCACACACTGCGGTGGCCAATCACATAGGCCGCCGATCAGACCGAAAGACGAGAAGACGAACCTTGTTCATAGGATAAGGCCCGGGGTCAGGGGTTAAAGTTCTTGTTCTTCTTCTCTTTTGTTGTTTCTTTGCTTTTAAAGTCCATTACCGCCACCTTCTGGATTGGGGGCTAACGCTCACAACATACAAACACAAATGGGCCACGTAGTGTCACTCCCAAATACCCCTGCGCTAATCGCCGCAACTGCCATATTTGGTCTGAATGCAGCCTTCGGCTACTTAGCCTTTAAAAGGGAAGTTTATGTAGTGGAAACTGTATGTAGTGATTGGGGGGGGGGGTTCCTTAATGCAGATGGATGCAACACTGGCAGGAGTTATAGCTGTTCGTTAAATATTCAGGCCTAGAACTTTGACAAATGGAGGCTTGAGGGCAGCGGCAGGTTCAGGGCGCCAGCCTGAAGCTCTTACCGCAAGACGAGCATCATCAGCTGGGTATGACCTGCCACAGATTTCCACCGTCTCCACCATCAGCTCCGGAGGTTGTGCTTCAGGCTTGAGTCACCGACAGCCGGGAAACCGTTTGTTTAATGAGTCAACCTCTTGGCTTGTACTCTCTGCTGCACAGAATGGGGCCTCTGTTATACACTTCCATTAAGCTTACCTGCTCTGAAACTGTCCAGGGCTTTCAAGTCATTACTGAGTATTTAAAAGACACAAGCGGTGTATATTATAAGATTTTCTTACATGGTGCAGAGAAATCATCTGTAGGGATTTTGGGGGCTTTGAAATGAACCTTTGCGATGTTTGCACTCCAAATTTAGGCTTTCGAAAGAGGCCTGCGGCGTCGAGAGATGAACTTATGTCACCGCCCCCCCTCCGAGTGTGTTCATGCGGGACGCAGGCTGCAGAGCACACACGCACGGCAGGAAACGCGGCCGGGCGCCAAACTTACATTAGAGCGGCACTCTAATCTGATTCAGTCTATGGGATTAAAGGGGAAAGTGATCACACTATGAGCTAAAGCATGTATGTGTGAAGGAAAATCCTGGACGTTTCTTTTGTTGTTTCTGTAATTGCGGGCATGAAAAAATGATGAGTCAGGAACATATGCGCAGGGAGGTCGTGGGACCATGCTGTTGTGTTTACCCAGCGTGCACTCCGAGCTCAGCGGAACCTCAAGGTTTATGTTTATCCTGGCACCACTATTCAGCTGAAATCCTATCCCTTAGGTGGGAAAAAAAAAATATAGCTGGGACCTGGCCAAAGTAGTGATGATGCCATCCATCTTGGCCTCTACAGGGCTTCAGCTTTTCCATTTATTTGTAGAGGACCTTTAGTGATGGCACGGAGTTTGAAATGTGATCTAAACGCTCGCCGAGAGGACTACCACTTCCTCCTTCCGAACTCCCAGCTGTCATTTGTCCAGAACCACTCTCGCCCTGGAGGGCTTTTTGACAGATGTATGACTGAGAGCGGAAACAAAGGCAGGAGCGGACATAATCCAGAGTGGTTGAGAGGGTGGAGGAGGTGTGTGTTTGTGTGTGTGAGTCTCTGGCTGCAATGCAGTGACGGCAGCACGAGACTGGGATTATAAACCCTGGATTACACGCGAGCACACACACAAAAAAACCAAAACACAAATCCACCGTTGGATTTGGCTCTCCGGTCCCGCTTTCACTCAATTTGCCCTGAAACATCCCGCGTACAGAGGCTCAACGTGTCGTCACATCATAGTTTGTCAACTCAAAAAGAATACATCATAAAATCAATCAATAAATCACAATATCCATCAAACGTTCTCGAAATACTTTAATTCTGTCAACCCTATCGAACACTGAACCATGCAGTGCAACTTTGTGGGACTCTGCAAAAGCATTAACGTAAACGCATATACACAACAACAGTTGTCCATCAACTTAGCTTGGCACTACTGTAACATTGTATGACTCACAATGGACAGATTTGAACTAACAGCTATTGTCATTATTGGGATAGGCTGCAAATGAACCCGTAGACCGGCAAATGAACCCGTAGACCGGCAAGCGTAACTGGTCGAAAGTATTTGCGCTGGTTAACCGATTAGTGGCTAACTGTTCACATCCCTAGTTTTTAACTTCAAATAGCCATATAACCCATAAACCGGCATGCGTAAACGGTCAAATATGTTTGCACGTAAACTTAAAAACTAGGGATGTCAACAATTAACCATTAATCGGTTAACCGTTGACATCCCTACTTTTAACTTCAGGCTTAGCAAAAGTTAGCGGAGTGTGTATGCAAGCATATTAACCCACAGACCGGCATGCGCAACCTGTCAAAAATATTTGCGCTGGTTAACCGATTAACAGTTAACGGTTGACATCCCTAGTTCGATCATTACATTTAGCACCCAGTTTAATGTTAGCATAGAAACCTTTGCTTTGCTGGGCAAGGTGTGGCTGTGCTGCCTTTGTTTGACCTCCGCTTGCAGCTAATCAAACAGAGGTATGAAGGCAGAGTGCTGTGCTGCGTTCCCATTGCCCTCCAAAACAATGACGGTAGTTTGATTTCAAGATCTCAGCAATAAAGCCAGAGAGTACAATGTTAAAACTGATAGGAAGGAAGGTCAAAATTATGAAACTAAAACTCAGGTTATAAGAAACAACAACTTCCTTTTAACATATTGTTTGATCAAAGAACCTGCCCAACTACCTGCTCATACAGCTAAGCTGTTCATTTCTCCATATTCAAGCTGCAGAATCGAGTGACGAGTATATGTTCTAATGGACTTGTTCAGTTCACTGCGGCCTGAAAAGTACCTTCTTTTGTCTCATTTGTTTAACAGGGTGTCACCTGTGGCACCAATTTGCATTTGATGAGCAGCAACTCGGATAAATGAGACCATCAAAGCCGTGAAACAAACGCTCCGACACACGGAAACTGTCACGATCCTGCACACACAAACACGACACACAAAAAGAACATGCATGTTTTTCCTCTCCTGTAGCTCACTGAGTCAATTTATAGAACTGAGTCACCCTGAAGTGGAGGCGTCTAATCTCGACAGTGGTGTCGCACAACCTCAATTATCTTTCCCTGCAGCTGCCGTGATCATTTGCAGACTCAAATCTAAAAAAAAAAAAAAAATAAGGAAAAGAAACTTCCTGCGTTTCATATGAGAACACGACCAGCGACTTTGGGTATATTTTTGACCTTTGTCGTTTCGTTTACTGTAAATTGATTGGCAATAACTCTGCTGCGTAAAGCTTATATAAAAAGCAGAGGCCATAGCAAAAGCATCACACCACCGCTACTGCCTAAAGCATTGTAGCTGTGTTTGTAGTGGAGACATTACTTCACAGCTTTGTTCAGTGTTCCTGCATCTTCCTCCTTGTGTAGGTTTAGGGTTTTTGTTTTAACCACCACGACTACCTAAATAAGCCACTGGCCAATTGGTTTAGGGTCAGGCGGGAGACAGGACTCAGGACCCGAATTACCTGGGGATGCAGACACAACACACAGGGTCAAAGCAAGCGAGGGAGCTCCAAGAAAGTGCCAAACATCACCCGACTGACCTGGCTTGGTAAACAGAAATCAGATTTGGAACCACTCCGAGTCACATTCATGCGGATGACATGCCGTTCTTTGTGGCAACAAGAAACGGGACTAAAGGAGAGCCAAACTTGTTGAGCACGTCATTTAAAATATCAGCCGTGATCGGAAGTCCCTGCCCTTATTCAAGTCCTGGTAGCTGACCGCCTCGATCCGCTTTCTCTAGCCTGATAGACTGAACAGTCTTTCAGCTTGACCTCATGTTCATGTTAGACCATTTCAGTTTGATTGGGGATTTTGTTTTGTTTTGCCCTAACTTATCAGTAGTGACATATCCATCCCGCATCGTTTCCAGGTAAAGTCGTGATTGGTAGGAGCAAAGGTGACTTTTTTAGGTCCAACATCAGTGATCAGGTGGAGCCCCCCCCCCCCATTTGGTTTTCAGTACTAAACATAGTTGAGTTGGAGTAGATAATAAACACTGGACACTTTTATGAAATTCAGACTGTAGCCTTCAGGGGAAGAAGAGCCATTTCACAGAGTAAAATACAATTTTCACCAAGTGTCTGGTTTGAGCAGAGGTCTCTTACCACCTGTGTTAAACTACTTCCCGGGAGAAAACACTGATATATTTGCACTTGTGTTCTGGGTACCTGTTCCAGTTTTTCACCGTGCGCTACCACAGTAAATGCCAGAGGAATCCCTGACTTTCAGTGGCATAAGCCTGTCATCTCTGGGCCTAGTTCAGCACCACTGAGCAAAGTGACCATCTGTTCGGGGAGATTTCCCCTGGTCTCCAAGCACAGCCAGCCACAATATTTATGACTGAAATATAAAAAAAAAGGAAGCCAGAACTGTTCTGGAGCCAGCACTTAACAAAAAGCTGGAAGCAAACATCATCGGTGCGGCCAAAAGAGAAAAGAGAGAACTAAGGAAGGGACGAAAGAGGGATTAGCTTTGTTTTAAACCACGCCACATTCAGCATGAAATGTA
This sequence comes from Enoplosus armatus, assembly GCF_043641665.1. NCBI lineage: Eukaryota > Metazoa > Chordata > Actinopteri > Centrarchiformes > Enoplosidae > Enoplosus > Enoplosus armatus. The sequence continues at coordinate 15,807,811 of NC_092202.1, forward strand.
ACGAGTTGTGAGTGACGGCGCTGGAACATCAAGTCAATGGCTCAAATGTAGATGGAATCGGTCAATACTCCAGAGTTCTTGACCGGGTCTTGCAGAAACACCGAACAAGCCAGGGCGGGGTGTTCTACACTTGCGGTATGAAGTGTTGACCGTGTGTGTTATCAGAACGCCAGCTCTAACGCGAGGTTCACGGCACGCCACGTACCCTCCAGAGTGCCCCCCCGTTCCCGCAGCAACGCGTTCACCTTGCGAGAGCGAAAGAGAAGGATGAAGATCACCTTCATTCTCGTGCTGTCGGCCCTTAAAATGTTACAAATGTGTCAAAAACTGCACATCCGTGAACGTTTCACAGCAATCCATCAGATACTTTGATTCATTTCGTTTATTTACCACCATCCCTACAACCACGTGTGGTTAGAACAGGTTAAAACGCGCGTATTGTTTGGGATATTTGCTGGACCAGACATACACTCCTTCATACTGCGTCCCTGCTTTACAGCACAATCAGTAGAACTTTACTTCCATTATCTCTCGCCCACACACCGATCATTTCTTCCTGGCTGACATCACTGCTTCCTCTCTACGAGGCCGAAATGCTCTGCAATTTCACACTCTAACCTTCTCTTTCACTCACTCCATGTTTCCTCACCCTCTGTCTGCCCCTTTAACCCCTTTGGTATATTGCTGTCAAGAAAAGCCTTGCGCACACACACACACACACACACAAAAAACAAACACATCATTAACCTCCATTGACCATTTCGATTCTTTTTACTTCTTAATTCCTCTTTCCCTCTCTCCTCATTGTGCTTCTATCTCTACTTTCACATTCACTCTTTTCAAACAGAAGATGTGTCGATCGAAGCGGGGCCATCTGAGAGCCGAGGATGTCTTTGTTTTCCGCCGAAAGCCAACAGAGACAGATTTTGTCCCCTTTCTGGTTGGATCACAGACTTCATTAGGAGGACATCCCGTCCACCAGGATCTCCTTGTCTACATTAGATTTCCATTTTCGAATTATGGTTGTCCAAAGCATTCAACCATTCATCAACCTGTTCCGTTGTCTTCCTCCTCCTCTCTTAAAACATTTGAATTATACATTGACCATGGCATATCTCGATATTTTTAGGTCATGCCGCGATATACGATATATATCTCGATATTTTTAGGCTATGCCACAACATATTATATTTTCCCACTTTCTCCAAAATAGTAGGCTGAGAGGCAGGTCTTGGCTTTTTAATTCCCTGTTTGATATTGTATTTGATTATGTTTCAGTATGAAGCCTGCTTGTTTTCTGATCTGCTCCTGTTAAAGTTACTGCATTATGCTGTTAATACTAACTTTTTAAACGTATTATTTTAATCATTTCTAAAAAAGGGGATCAAATATTTTATTTATATATAAATAAGTAAATACTTATAATGATTTAATAGCTTGTTGCATTGGCTTTAGCAGTATTAACTGAAAACAAACAGTGACGAGGCCACTCCAAAAACACTTTTATTATCCATTATTTTATTCCATAGACTGTATATAAAGATGGACGAAATGACCGCTCCCCAAAAGTGAAGCCAAAACATCTTGATCGCATCGCCCCCCCACCCCCCCGGTGGCCGGGGGCAGTATAGGTCATAAGCCCCGCCGTCCCCATTTTAGTCACGTCAAAGTAGCACACGTCAAATACATTTTTCCCAAAGCTGGTTTCTGTCATTTTCATTTATCCGGGGTATTTGAGGGGCTGAAAAGGCGATAAATCAAGAAACCAACCTGGTAAGATCACCAATAATGACGCGCTTTGTTTGATCGCGTGTTAGCCTACGTCACAGCAGATTGCATAGATTAGATAGATAGATTTGTGGCACCACTGCCGTCAGTAGCAAGCGTTTTGTGGTATATTTTTGCAGAGGATAGCGGTTTGTTTCATATCCGCCCCCCCCAGAGACGGAACAACCTCCATACGATCGACCCGCTGTTGTCTTAGTCTGGAGCTGAAAGTTAACGAGGGTCAGGATGACGATGGTTAATTAGTTTGGGGAGTCTCACTATGTTGGAGAGGGAGAGCGAGGACTCCTGCATGTAAACGCCGCCTGCTTTTAATGCAGTAATAAATGGCCATGTCGCCCATTAATTGATACTCCAATATATCGGATATATATCGGCCAGCTCTATTGTCGACTAGATCATTCTGAGAAATACACATTATGAGGGTCACTTGAATGGGGAGGACATAAAAAAAGAAAAAAAGTATTAAACTTAAGGATGGTGATACTCCACACGTGGGAGTATCTGCAAGGACCTGTCCGTTCTTTTAGAAATATAGTTCATACATACCCGTGGGGGGGGGTATGGGGGCTGATTTTCATTCAGTCCAAGTAGACATGGACGTTAGTCATCCTGCTGGTTTTATCCAACCAACAGTTCAGAGGAAACCATCAAATATTCACACTTGAGAAGCTGGAACCATGGATTTTGGTATTTCAGACTGGTATTTTTGCTTGAATTGGTTCAGCTTTAAATGGATTATTCCTTTAGATATAGAGCAAAGATAATGAAGAAAGTCACTTGATACGGCTGCTTTACTTTAATCAAACATTTATTCAAAAAGCTGAGATCTGATCTTTAATTTAGTCATCTTTGATGAAGGATCATGGTGGCTTATAAATACTGGAAAACAAATGAACAGCTCAATGACACAAACGTACGGATCTTCTCCCCCATGCTGACATAAATAAATACAACTAGATATAAAACAGCTGAGTAATGGCTGCAGTATGAAAGCGTGGAGGGAGGTCTGCCCTGATGCGCCATCTAAGCCTCTTTCCTCTCTCGCTGTAGCTGCCCCTTAAAAACATGACTCAAATCAGCTTTAGTGAATGATGCAATCCCTGATTTCATCCGCTGAGCATGAGAGAGAAAACATATTGGAGGGAGGGAAGGCGCAGAAGGGGAGAGAGAGAGAGAGACAAAACAAGATTTTTTTTCCTTAAATTTTTGCCAAGAGTGTCCTTGGCCTTTCGCGCTGCTTCTGGCAGCTTTTCACCTCCGCTGGTGTACAATATGTGTGGGCTGTCCGAGCATCAGGGAGGCTGTATTATTTGCGCAGTCCAGATAGTGTCCCTCTGAGACATGAGGCAACTTCAGCAAACTGCGTTAATGATGTAGTCCCCATTAATTACTACAGGAGAAACCCCATGGCCCCATGGGTTATCATTAAAAGCTCTGTGGGCATTATTAACGATGCCGTCTCAAGATGTTTAACACTGTGGCATGGTGGCGCAGTGGTTGGCATTGTCGAACTGGGGGTAGCGCAGGGGGGAGCATGTGTTGGGGGTGATCTGATCAACATTTCAAACTGATCCGCTGTCAAAAAAAAATAAACCGTGGCCTTGTTTTGTAGATGCATTTCAGACGAACGATAGCTCGCTAAAATTTGAACTTTGTATTCAGTGCACGTTCGTGCTCCTCTGTGTTCATTTCTTTTCACCTCTACTACCTGTTTTTTTTTTTGTATTTCAAGGGTGAAGGAGGAACCATTTGTGGACTGGAGCAGGATTACATGAATACATTACACAAATCAGGGAGGGTGTTTTTTTTTTGGGGGGGGGGGGGGTCCATGTGAGGAGTGCTGGGACCAAATCTCCCACAAGTCATCGACACATTCACACAATCCTCCTCTGTGATAAATGCATGCAGAGATCCAAAAGTTCAGAGGTCAGTGCCAATGAAGAATAAATCACATCCCTCTTCCGTTCACAAGAAGTGCAGAGGACAGAGATAAGAAAGGGACAGAGAGTGAGGGATCAGAATCAGAAATACTTTATTGATCCCCGGGGGGAGGGGGGGGGGGATTATACAAGGAAAGGGTTGCATTTCCAGAGCTTCAGAGGGGCAGAGGGACTGACCCGAGAGTGGTTTATTAAGGAGAGCTCCGCTGGAAGATGCTGTCTCTGGGTTGGAGCGCCCAGTCTGTCTGACAGACAAAGAAGCCCTAATTAAAAGCAGGCGGCCTGTCCCTCAAGTGGCTGCCCTACTTGGCTAAATGAGGATTTAGAATAAAGCCCAGAGGGAATACTCCACTTTATCCCTGTGCTTCAAAGAGACGGGAAGAGGCGGCACCTGAGAGGGTGACTCCGATGAAAGACAAGTTGGGAGGGGGCCTCAGGCTTACCTACTGTAGCTATGACAAATGATACGAAAAGGCAGACAGACTAAGCAGTAGAACCACCAACATCGTAATACATATACTCTCTGCCATGAACGAGGTCCTGCGATACTTGATCCCCTTCATTTGGGGGCACTGACCCTTCCCAACAAGAAGAGAGCAATCCACTAGTTTCTGGCAGAGTACCGTGGCCGAAGATGTGGAGGTGTTGACCCTCAACATTCACGCACTGACGGAGCCAGCAGAACCACATCATCTGCAAAAGCAGAGATCCGGTCCTGAGGCCACCGTACCACAGACATCCAGAAGAAACTTGCGATAGAACCACTTCACAGTCACATCAAAAAAGATCCAGCTGAGGTGGTTCAGGCCTCTTTGACATGTCCCTGTGGATGTATTCTGGGCATGTCCTACTGGGATGTGTCCTGGGCAGACTCTGAACATACTGAAGGGAACTCCTTGGGATCCTCAAGGAAGACCTGGAGGCACAGCTTCACTACCTTGCTTGTCCTGCTGCCACCACAACCTAAACCCAGACGGAAAATGGTTGGATGGACATAAAATTATAGATAACAATCTTGGTTGCAAAACTACTTTCAGCATTTACTCAACTCCCCCATCTTCCTACTGGGGGGACAACATCAAGGGTTTTGCTTTATTTCAGTCATGTATTTTCCGGGTAAAAAGGGATTCTCTCGAAGTTTCAGCCCCCCTTTGCCAATTATATTATTATTGTTGTTTCATGGCAGGCAGGCTAACTATGAAATGATGGAAAAACTAAGTGGCGAGCATTGTGTGGACCAGTGGTTCCCAACCGTTTTCTCACAGGGGACCCCTATTTTACCATTGTACATACACTGACGACCCCCAGCGGGGACCTGCTGTTGTAGACTGGCAATCTACAAGGAGTTGATGACAAATCTTGAAAAAAAATGGAAAGCAACACCAGCAACTCTATATATACTTATATATATACTCTCAATATACTTCACACATGCGTGCCATTTTTTCAGTTCTAAAATATCAGCCTTCAATCATCTACTTGCCCTCTTTTTTTTTTTGGGCCTTTTCTTCTTCCAGGTTGATTCATCAAACAAAACAAAAACGGCACACTAATCCACAGAAATCCATCCACTGTTATTATTCCACGGCGAGAAGAGACAATGCGGCTTATCGGTATTGATGAGGCGCCTCCTGTGGGGCGTTTGATTGAGTGGCTGATAGTAGACACCCACCATCATCATCATCATCATCCAGCAGTCAATACCTGCCATCTACTGCCCGCCAACTGAGCATTGAAGAAAAAAAAACACTTTATTTATCTTATCATACATATTTCATGCTGTTGATTTTCCCTGACTTCTTGTCCCCTAAACACACCCTGGAGAAAGGATCTCCCGCGGACGGCCGCAAGAGGGCGCCATTTGCACGATCCTGTTCGAGTCGATCTAAAATGAAAACCATGATGGCTGGAGCATTCATTCCTTTTGCAGCAGAAAAGCTAAGGCTTCCGTCTTGAGCGTCATCACGTCGTGCGCTGGTTTCATTTGTTTTTTCTACATTTAGAAATCTCTTGGATCAATATGCTTTGTGTGTTCATTTTGCAAAATTTGATGGAGAAAAATAAAAATGTCCAATTGTAATATTTTCTTCAGTTATGACACAATTTCAATACTTTTATTATTGTTATGGTACATTGACTTATATTATCTTTTAGCATAGGGTTGTACACATTTTAGGGATATGAAGCACTTGAAGGTGCTCCAAAGAAATTGCATCACAATAAGCTAAAATTCCAGCAGAACGTTTGTATTGCAGAGTTCAAAGGATTAATGACCATTTAGGAACCAATGAGGCTGGACAGACAAATCCTCTCTTGCCCAGTTGACTGATGGGGAAGTTGGGCAGACAAGAGATGAGAACACCTTTTTGCCAAGAACTGGGGAGTCCTCCGCTCCCGCTGGCAGTTGCTCTATAAACACGGCAGCCTGATTTGATTTCTGGTTTTTCATGCTCCCTCGCGTAATTTCTAATGAGATATTTTTAGCCTGCCGCGAGCAGCTGTGCATCCGCCACAAGAGGAGGCAGTCTGGGGTGAATTATATACAAGTATACAAAACACATACACACTTGGAGGCAGAGGGGTAGAAAATCCTATTTGTAGACATTGTAATGGAATGGAGTTGTGCTCGATGGATTATACTAAACGTATTCCAAACTGAAGGAGCAAGAGCAAATGGCGAGAACTGGTTTTACATCTATATTTCAGCTTTTAGACAAAACACATTCTTCAGTTCCTATGTAAACAACTGCTTGAATAAAACAAATGGGGTTTTTTTTGTTGTTTTTTTTAAAGCTGAAACAATGAGTTGATTAATTGAATATCTGATCGACAAACAATTAGCATTCTGATAAATGTTTTAATTTTTATTTTTTTAGCAAAAAACGCCAAATTATTTCGCTGGCTCCAACTTCCCAAAAGCAAACTTTTCTTGGTATTCTTCTTTGATGGTAAATTCAATATCTTTGGGTTTTGGATGGTTGGCCAGATAACACAAACTGTTGTCCGTCTGTCCATCAGTTCATCGAGGAAAGAATCAACGGAATGGTCAATAATGAGAACAATCGCTGGGTGCAACTCTAGTTAGGAGGCTAATCACTTAATCTCATTAGCATTCGGAACAAGCCCTCGCATTTCTCATCGACCCGGGCGTGTTTCCGATTGATTTTTTCAATAAAATGTCTCCTTTTGTTTGACCAGCAGGCCAAAACTGAGATTTTCAACGTCGATGATACAAAACTGACAAAAGTAAAAACAGACGGAATCAGAGAACGTTGAGTGAATGAATGATTTAAAAACTATTAATCAAACTTGATTTGCCGTCTAACTGACTACTGATAACTGTCATGCACTTTCCAGATTAAATGAATCGTTTTTGGGAAATACGCTCGTACGTTGTTTTTTTTTAAGCCGAGCGTTGCATATTTACTGTCCAGCCAGCGGCCCATTAGCTTAGCTTAGCTTAGCTTAGCATGAAGACCAGAAACGGGCAGACCCTGACTATGTCCAAAAGGTAACACAACCTGCCCAGCAACGCCTCTTCTTCTGTGCAAAAACTGAAACGTGAAAATGACACTTTCTGGTTTTAACAGACTCTCAAGTCTCCGCTGGTTGCCTGGCGACCTAACAGTGGTGAAAGCGGCTTGCAGGTAGATCTGTGCGGTAAAACCTATGGCCTCAGTGTGGCTCGCTTCGCTTTCAAAGACTAGAGACTGAGAGCAGTCTTCTCAGCAGACTCTTGGCAGGAAAGTCAATACAAAAAGGAATTTCCCCAAAATGTGTAACTACTACTTTAACAGTATCTCGCTGCCTGCCGCACACAGAGACGTCCTCTTGTCCAACATTTGAAAGAGCCAATAGATGCTCAGACACATGTACGACTTCAGATCATTTAAAAAAAAAAAAAGAAAAAAAAAAGGGTAAAGGCTGAGACAAAAATCGGGTGCGTTCCAAGGTGGGATTTCTAATGGATGAATGAACGACGCTAAAAAAAGGGCGTGAAATATTAAGCGCATCAGCTTACAGCGTTTGACGGAAGCAGTTAGGGGTCAGAGGACACACTCGGCATGAGAGACTACTCAGAGTTTCTGAGTCATCGCTTCTGCTTGTGACTACGGGGCTGTGTGAACAGCTCGCTGGTCACCCGAGTCATAGGCCATCTGGGTCAGCCAGGACCCCGAGGGATGAGCTGCGGATAACAAATCACAAGACGCCCGGCAATACCATTTAGACTGTACACGCGGCACGCGCTGCTGATGCTGCTGCTTTGTGTCATGTCTCTTTTACTTTCCTTTATAAACACACACACACACACACACACACACACACAATATATCTCCCTGGACCCATCATCTCTTTCATGTCTGGTCTTAGCGGGGAGCTGTGTAAATGGTGTGTTGAGCCCCTGACATTAGCTGCTAAGCCAACCGCTGGCACTGTACACACACACACACACACACACCGATCAGCGGTGTGTGCTCTGATGGAGCGTGTGTGTGTCAGGAAGGATTTAGGTACCGATATAAACAACAGGGTTGAGGGGTTGGGTCATCCCTTCTGTTGTTCTGGCTGACATAAAAAGCAGTTGGCTCCAAGCATGTTAAGCTACAGTTTGTGTGTGTGTGTGTGTGTGTGTGTGTGTGTGTGTGTGAAAGTGACTTACAGGGAACTTACAGGGCTCATTACCGTTAAATGAAGCGAGACAGATAAAAAAAAAATGACCCATTTCAAATTCGAGTAAATGACATTACTGTTCATTGTTGCAGCAAAATGTTTGTCTGAGCCGAGTGATTCATCACGCACTCGCACAAGTAACAGCACAGAGACTGTAATATACTCCAACGCCTATATTACCCCACGGACTATATTTAGCCCTCCATCGCTTTGTTTCCATGGGAATGGAGGAGTTCACCGTGAGCGGCTGGGGCCTGGGGTATTTTCCAGAAGCTGAAACGACAGAGAGGCTGGCTCCTGAGCCGTAGCTGGCTTTTCCAGTGCCTGGTGGGTTTGTCAAGTGATCATTTCCACTCCGCCGAGTCCAAGCATCACTAGGTCTGTGTTCAACCACTGCCCTAGTTTCCCCCCCCCCCTCCATGCAAGCATGAGCTGTCAGGAGAAGACAAGGCTTCAGCTCGGTACATCTGGATAATGTTTTAAAGTTACATGTTCTGTGCTTGTCCCAGCATTAGGGGGTTTTATTTTGAAGGAAGGCACTTAGGATACAAATTTGTAAAAAAGTTGGAACTTCAGGACCTTGTGATTCTGGAAACCTCTCGGTGCATCGGTGTAAAAACGCAATCTAAATTCGCAAGTTAGGATTTACATCGGGAAATATTTCATCAAAAAGTAAGAGCACTAGACCGGAGTTCTGGTTGGGTCTAAAACCGCAACCCGTACCTGGTCTGTATCCCTGTCTTTAAAAAGACCCTACTCAAATGAACCAGACCGATACGGCCACATTTGAGACCCCCCACTCAACGCTATATTTTTTGATTTATTTCATCCCTTAGGGATCATTAGCTCCTAATATTGTGAACTGTATCCAGCTCTTAACGCCCCTCTTTAAAAAAAAGACACGACCTTGTCTGAATTGGACCGGTACTGCCAAATATGAGACCTGAACCCAAGACCGGAAGCTATGTTTTTGCCGTTTGCCCCGCTAATGCAAAACATGGACTACTCGGTCTACGTTTGCGCAAACAAAAACGACCCAAACTTGCCCACAATCCTCTTGAGACCTGTTGGGTAGCAGAACTCCAACCAAGACAAAGAATCTGACCAAGCATTGCAGGCCAACATTCGATGCTCATTTCAGTCCGTAATGAACAAGTGCTGAAGTTTGATACCCGGTCCTGACAACACATAGGTGTTTGAAATGCTATTTCTATCCCCAAGACAAAAGCACAGCATCAGTTTTATCCACTGAGCCTCAGGCAGGAATAATATTTTTCACTTTGAGAAGTTCATGCGCTGTAAACGTCCCGATCTGTCCACAAGAGTCCGCTCGCAAGCGGCTCAAAACTTGCGACCACAAGAATACCACAAAGACGTTTAACAGAAGTAACACGGGGTGCACACAAGGCCACTTCAAGAAGAAGCAATGGCACTTCAAGCATGCAAACATTAACAAAACGGCACAGAAGCAACAACTGCTATTGAATACTGCTTGTTTCAACCGTCTTGATCTCGAGTCATGACATGTTTTACGCGGAGGATCCGATCGAAGTGGAGGCTGCGCCCTAAGGAGTCCCACCAATGCAGCTCTCAATCCAAGCTGTGTCCTAGCTACATATCGACGGCCCACTTCCTGATTCCCCTGGGTGGAGGGGTGACCTTGCACTGTGCTTTTCAGGGTACTTCAAGTGATGGCACAAATACATTCTGTAAGATGGTTCAATAAGAATATTTCATAACAAAATGTGAAGATACAGATAAATGCAGACCCCACACTGTATATCCAGTATGTATTCTCTAAGGGAGTGCATCTCGGTTCAGTGCATATATAGATACATGGGACTACGATACGATTCAGGGACGATACATTTTAATACGGAACAATTCGGTGCGATACGATGCAGTTCTCAACATTTGTTCAATGTAGGCATTCATTTTCCATTCTAAATTAAAATAAGCCAATTCTACATTCAAATAGAAACTGCATATTTCATAAAAGACCAGCCCAAGTAGTTCAAGATGACACATTTCCTTAAAGAACACTCCAAAGACTAATCGAGTAGGTGTGTTTTGATGAAAAACTAAACAAAAAGGCATCTATGAGGACAGCTACGTATTATCTTGCTGTTTACTACAGCCGTTGTAACTAGTCGCCAGTTAACGGGGTCACTCGTTAAACCGAAAACACCCGCATAGGTTTCGCCACGCAGTCTTGCCAGGTGAGTGTTGAGATACGTCGTGCCACCGCGGTACTTCATCGCTGTTCTACAGACCTTACGAACGGCCAGACTTTGTATTTTATAAGAAGTCAGGAAAATTGGGCCAAACGTCTTCCAAACTTTAGATTTGATAGTGGACAGGTTTTGTTCTTTCCTCGCAAGCAACACTACGCCAACGTTACTCTCATGGCGCGAGAGTCTCGTGTCGACCTTTGACCTTTTTACAAGAGTGGAGACGCTGTGCAGAATTGGCATCAAAGCTTCAGTCAACCGATTTGTAACTTTAGAAATCGGGCCGTCGAACAGTTCACGGTGCGTTTGGATCGATCCAGGGGGTCCCCATATCGATGTAGTCGCATCTTTAACATTAACCTCCTAAGACCTGGCATCCACATGCGTGGACATCACATTTTGGGTTATACCATAACACTTAATTCTGCTTACATGAAAATTCAAAATTGTCCCCGTATGTGGAACTACATCATGTCAACAGATGATGCTTAGTTTTTATACTTATCAGGTCCCAATAAGCCCAAATAGCAAAGACAAATTAAGATAGAGCTTGGGTCTTAGGAGGTTAAAGCCGGATTCCGATTCATATCGGTGAATCGTTACACCCCCCTAGTATTCTCACTGTCAAAGCAGATGAACTGGCGCCGTGGATGCCCACAAAACAGACGAGGATGTTATCCTGACTGTGTGTACAGACTTCCGAGGTAAATTCTGTCCTGATATTGTACTTTAAAGTTCAGCTGTGGCACAGTCGGTATTCCTTGGAAGTGCGCTGCACCATAGAGCGCTTGCCTTTGGTGTGAGGCCAAGGTTTACAGCCACATAAAGCCTCTCTAATGGGATGGAGCTTCCTGTTTAGGATTTCTCATGCAGCAGCGGCAGCGTTGGCAGAGACTCCGGGGTTTCCCCCCCGCCCGCCCCCTCGCTGAACGTGACCTTCAGTTCAGCCTGCCTGCTTCAATAGCAGCCGGTCTGACAAGTTGACACAGGATGAGCCTTCAGTGCCACTGCTGTCATGCGAAAGGCTGTGATGGGTCGGTCAGCCCATGACCCACTTGTTTGCTTCATCACTGGACCCATCATCACACATCAAGAATTTAATAACGACAACTCAGGTTTATTACATATCTTTGACCATCATTTCGGAGAATACTGTAAATCACCACAGGGCTGTGGTACTCGAGTCCGGTCTCAGCCACAAGTAACTTTCCAGAAGAAACACTTCCCATCATGCACCAGACAATCAGACGTGGGTAATCATTTTATCATTGTCTGCCCCGAGGGTTTATGACCTGTGTTCTTGCACCTCAGCATTAAACTTGGTGATTACAAATGTTCGTTTTATTGCTAGGGACGATGGCCGCAACTATGAACATGAGATCCAGATTATATTAAAAACCGGGATTACTCTTTTAACAAGTACCTCTGTGAACATAGACATTAAAAAGTCCCACTGGATGAACTTGGATCTTGCTTCCTGAAAAGTTGGCAAGTTGTCACCTTGTGTGAACACCAGAGCAACACAGACACACACACACAGTCGTCTCCTTCAGGTGAGGGAGGCTCAGGCCTCGGCGACGGCACTCGGCCAAAGTAATCAGAGTATGGAATCAATCATGGACTCCCTTTCTATAAACATCTGCCCTCCCCTCCTCCATCGCTCACGTTCTCTCCTTCACCTCTGGAGCTGCGGCACCAATAATTAGACCCGGGAACGGCAAGCTTTCCCATTCAAGCTTCCAGCCGCTCCAGCATATGGGAGGACCGGCTGTGAATGAATGAATAGAGATATTGTTGTATCACTGCGCCATCCAGAAAGTAACATGGATTCTCTTCTTTTTTTTTTTTTACGTTTCTGTTTTTAGCGTGGTCTCTTTTTAAAAAAATAACACACCTTGTTTGTCTTCATGCAGCTGTTAATGCTGTGAGGAACCCCCCCCCCCCGCCCTCTCCCCCCAGGAGACGCTACATCTGCTGCTGCTCACCATCACTGTGTGTCTTATCAAGCCTATCTCCTTTTGTTTGTGTGTTTTGCGTGTTTGTGTTTGTGTGTGTGTGTGTGTGTGTGTGTGTGTGTGTGTGTGTGCGCTCTCCCATCAGCCCATTAGGGTCTTGCACGGCCCACGCTGCTAGAAAAGGTGGAGGAGGAGAGGGAAAAAAAAAAAAAAGAACCCATGCCTCCGCTTCCTGGACAGACGCTCCATTACAGAAGCAAGCACAAAAAAAAACAAAAAGGTCACCAGGAGGAGAGAACAAGAGGAGAGAGGAGTTTTTCCTCTGTTCTGTCGACGCGTTGCCTTCACTGAGTTTGCGTTTTAATGTGAAAGGCAGCGCTGTGAGTATTGTACAGCTCATCAGAAATCAGAGGCTGTGGTTGATCTGAAAGAATGAGTCACAAAATAAAAAATGTTGGTGCCACTTTGACGAGTTACAAAAAAAATAAATAAATAAAGATTTTAAAAGCTGGGGGAGGAGGGATGATAGCGGTTAGCGCTGCTGCCGCCACCTGAAACCTGACCACCTTCCTGCTACTACAGCCAGGAGGACGAGGAGGAGAAAGATGGCTAAGTGTGCAGCGTGACGATGGCCACGCCACAGACTGACAGGTACTCACCCCTGGCAGACAACTTCTTGGTATTGATTATTTTGGCGGCGTACTCCTGCCCTGTGGAGATCTTCATGCACCGTCTCACCACAGAGAAAGCGCCCCTGCGGAAGAGGGAGGGACAGAGTCACATCCTTGGATTACAAGAGGCATCCCATACATTTTATTACTGGATTGTTGTGCTTTCGTTGCACTGCATTCGTTTTAGTCACGTAAAAGCACTTTGTGACTTCTCTGCTGCTCTATACGCTTCGAAACTTAAGCCTCAGTGATTCGGTTCCAGCTCACGGGGGTGACTCGATCCAAAAGGAATCTCACCGTAGCGGTTTGCAGTCACCGTTCAGCGAGGGGCCGGCTCCCAATTTTGAAACTGTTCCCAAAACACTGTAACCGTAATCTTGCATGCAAAAGATGGACGGCGCGTCTCCACTTCCTTTCACAGCACAAAAATGAAGCCAAAGTCAAGTCGACGGAATAACGAATTTTAAAAAATCTAAACTTAATCAGGAAAACGAACACTTGAGCAAACACCAGCGTGATAAGAACTACCTAAAAGAAATGACAGAAACCATCTTTGGGGGGGGGGAGTTATTGGACGGGTACTTTGATTTTTTTTAATTTTTTTTTAGTTTGACCCATGTCCCATCCACTAACATTGAGGGGTGGGGGGGGCTGCCGTGTCGTCCATCTTAACATACAGTCTGCGATCGTGACTGATGAAGGTTGCCCCGCCCATAACAGGTGCAACACAGCTAATGCCCCACAGTCCTGAGGTCTAGATGTAGGTAGACCATGGGGCTGGGCGGGGGCTTTAACATCTCTCTGTGTTTTTTGGCTTTGACTGTGATATAAAAGAGCTCCCCATTTTGTACCATCGACGCATTCATTAACAAACAGTGCGTGAGATGAGGGATGTGTTTAAGGATCCCAACCAGTGTTTATTGCAGACTGTAAAGCTCTGAATCTCCAGGGTATACCTCTTCCGAAATACCTGCCAAGGGACAAGACTCAACTGGAATGCCATGAATCTAAAATGACTATGTACACAGGGTCCATTAAAAGAATCCCCCCCCCCCCCCCAGGGAGGGACAATTTCCAATAGACCCTCAGGTGGCCCCTGCAAGAAGAAGTCCTCTATTATCTATCATCTGTTAACACCCCAAACCTGCTTTTAGCGGCATTCCTGAAGACAGAGAGTGTGGAGCAACAGCCGATGTAATGGCTGGTATTTCAGTCAATGTGGCAAATGATTCACCATATCAGCACAGAGCACTCTGTCATTTCTTTGCCCAATATTGATCTTTGCTCTTCACTATAAAAAGTGAATGGGTTTGTTTTTTGTTTTTTTTTTACAAAAGGAGAGCCACACCTTCCAGCCTTCGTCTGTGTGTATGTAACGTTTAAGTGCATATTTAGCCGTTTTGCCAAAGCACACAGCAGGAGAAGCGAAAAAATGGCTGTGGATTTGAATGCGCTGCTGCGTCGGGTGAACCCCCAGGCACGCCACTGGGGAATTTTCAGCCCTTCTCGTGTTGCCAAAAGGGGGCGGAAACTTGTGCAAACGGGCCAAATTACCGGGGAAACACTTTCAGTTTCTTACACAGGCTACACACAGCGGGTTACCACCACAGTCCAGCTTGAGGTGGGGCTTCATTTCGCCACACCTGGCTGGGGCTGCGCGGGTGCCCTCCCTGTGACCTGCGCCGCAAGTGACACCAAATTCCATCCACATTTCTGCTTGTTTTCACTTGCCCGGCACGTCGCCGCGGAGGTCCGCGCTCGCCGGAGCATGAGTTACGATTAGTGACCAATTGTCGCGTTCCACTTTAATATTCGGCGCGCATTCCGAGGCGCTCAGCGGTGTTTCTTTTAAAAATTGCCAACTTTTTTCCGTCGGCGGTCCACGCATCAATATCAAAGCGTTCTTCCTTCAAATTGCCGCCCGCTAATGGGCGTTAACGAGCGGGGACAACCGACTCCAAAAAACAAAAAAAGTTGAGACAATCATGAGAGCAAAGGAAGTATTAGCCGTAAGACCTCCGGGTTAAATAAGGATGTTAACCCACTGTTTTTCACACTCGCGCCCTTCGTCGATAACCGAGGTACAGTTAAATCGAAAGGTTTTTGAACGGGAGCTGGTGCGACGCCCGCTAACCCAAAAACCTATCAAGGTAGACGCAGGTGGGCGGAGGTCAGCGTGAACACCGATAGTGAAAAAACACAGCGGCCGAGCTTCACTTTCGGTGAACATGTCGAATAATAATAATAATTTAAAAAAGAAAAGGGAGAGAACTCACTTCCCAAGCTCCTCGTACAGCTGGTACTCATCGGTGAACCTGGTGCAGGTCGTGGAAGCCATGTTCAGGTGTCGGGAAACGCTTTAATGCTCTCCACAAATCCTTCACTGTTGTGTCCCGAAGTGCCACTTGTCGCGGCGTCGGAGGAGAAAGAAGGAAAAACAAAAAAAAATCAAAGCAAAAACTTCAGATTTATTTAAAAATGCCCTCCTGGAAGTCTTTTTTTTAATTTATTTTTTTAACAACCGTACGGCGTCGCCCCTCCGGATCCTGCTCTGGAGACCCTGGAGTTGACAGGCACGTCGCGACCTGCTGTTGTGCTCGTCTCCACACTGACACTTGGATTAGTTGACCGCAGTCAAGGAAGACTTGAACACCGAACATGTCTCATCCGGTAGGGGGATTTCAAAATAAAACGCCACTCATGCGTATTTGGGAGGAAAAGGCTGAACTTTGCTCTTCCTTTGTTCCCTTGATTAGGCCTTCTTTATGCTCAGCACTCGGAGTTGCATTTGATGTATGGCTTGTGCTATATAAATAAAGTTTCACTGACTGATTGATTGATTGATTGATTGATTTGTGATTTTGTAAAATACGGAAGTTTGTTAAAATTAATTTTGCAACTTTTTTTTTTAGTAAAAATGGAGCAAAACTAAAGAAACCAATAAATGAAGAGTGTGTTGCTGACAAAAAAATAATAAGTTTATCTCAACTTTTTTTTTGTTGTAGTTCTCTGCCATAGTTGTATCACCGTGAGTCTTTAAGTGCTATACACGCACTCCATATCTTTCTATCTATATATATATATATATATATATATATATTTTTTTTTTTTTTTTTTAAATAGATAAACACGATCGAGAAGAACGTTTTGTATTTTATTTTGGAAGTAAGATAAGTGAACATCCGTTTGCTCTCGGTGTGCAGTGTCTGACTTGATGGAGCTGAATTTCATCTCAGCGCTTCCTCGTTGGAAATGCTACACGGGGGCTCCATCTACAGGCTGCGGGGCTGACCTGGCACCACCACACATCTGGAACCTGGACCTGAGAATGTGAGCACCCACCCACCCCCACAACCCCACCGAACCACATTTCCGTAAACGCGAGGTCCACCACAGACTGGGGGGGGGGGGGGGTTGTTGATGTGATCCACACCAATGCTGTAAAGTCAGAAAGAAGAAAGAGAGAAACTGATTGATTGTCTTACTGCAAGAATTAAAAAGAGAACAACCACTTTCAGACTGTAATTGAACCCATTTTGTGTGACTTCAATACCCAGAAACCAAACCACACTGTCACTTTCCTCCAACCCCCCTCTTGTTTCTGCTGCAGGTTCAGTGATTGTGAGTTTCTGGGGTTTGTATTTTACTTTGCCACTGAGACTTTCCGCCAGTGGAAATAAGGAAACCACAAATATCACTTTGACAAGTGTTTCCTTCATCATCATCATCATCATCGCTCAAACTGTCTCCTTATCTCATGCTTCGCTGGCATCTGAAAACATCTTGTCGCTATCGGAGCATTCATTTGAGCCTTCCGCATTTTTTTCTGCCTGCTCATGCATGTTTGCTTAGTTTGTTATGGACCTAACTCGGGCCTCAGCGCATCACCTGAGCACGAAGCTTTGGTCACATTATAGCATGAGGTTAAGATGGTCCTTGAAGATCCTGGAAAAAAAAATCTCGTGAAGTTCAATTGGCACCTTTTCCTCTTAGTACAAAACAGCAAAGGTACGGTACTCTTAACTGCTAAAACGTTATACGATGCCAGTTGGTATGCAGTGCTATATTGCGGGAATTAGTATGTAGTCTGAATTTGGGACACATCACTCGTCAACAGCGGTGGAAGAAGTACTCAGATCCTAAAAGTGCCCACACAGCAGTGTAAAAAAAGGCCTCCATTACAAGTCAAAGTCCTGCATCCCAAAGTTTACGTCAGCACAAGTACTGGCGCATTGTCAGCAAAATGTACTTAAGTAAGTATCAGAAGTGATTATTTGAACTACTTGATACACAGTTTACACAAGTGGTCCCCAATCTAGATGTCGGGCCCGCCCCCCCTCCGGGGGGGTTGGTCACAGTATAAATCTGAGGGGTCACAAGATGATCAATGCTTTTCCTCTGATCTTTACTTTTTGTGAAATACTGAATTGTAACTGTCAGGTAAATGTAGTGAAGTTAAAAAAAAAGTACAAGTATCTCAAACAGTATTTAAAGCTACAGGAGGCAATATTAGTGAATTATAATTTTGGTTGAAATAACTAATTTTGACCACTGCATGTCACTAACAATATTTAATTGAAGGGCTCCTTTTAAAAGAAAATATGTCTGTGAGGACCCGCCCCCCTTTGTATTTAGTCTTTTAAAAAAACTGGACCAGGTCTGAACCAAACAGCCAATCAGGGGTTAGCTTCGCACGTAACTGGCCAATCGCATCAACTCTGTGCTCCGCCTTCTGGATTGTGGAGTGTGAATCCGAACGGTTGGAGGAGAGGAATCAAAACACAGACACCCTGGGATTGGTTGATCGATTCAGACCTGGTTCAATTTTTTAAAAGACTAAACACAAAGGGGGGCGGGGTGCTCACAGACACACATTTTTTTTTAAAGGAGCGACATGCGACGGTCAAAATTTGTTACTTCAACTGAAATTATTATTCAATAATATTGCCTCCTGTAGCTTTAAGTACAGCACTTGAGTACATGCTGCTGTTCAAAGATGGTCTCCTCTTCCGTCCTTTCCTCCTGGGTAATGACCTTTGACCCCCTCACTGACCTGGCCGGCCTGGTGTCACAGCTGCTGGCAACTGAACTGACGCCGTCTCCAGCAGCCATTTGTCGAACTGCTGTGTCAAGAAGGTCAAGAATGAACGTTTCACGCTCATCACTTGAATCTGAGCGAGCTGAGAATGCACACACTCAGATGGACGACCCTGAAGGCAACACACCTGCTTCCCGAGGGGGCACGTAACTGTAATGCGTTCGGTCTGACGTTGCAAGGGGGCTCGTGGCTAATCAGAGTAATTAGGTTTCTAAAACTGCGTTCATTTTTTGATGCCCTTTGGCAAACGTACTGAATCATATTAATGAAGAACAAACCTCTTAAAAAGTGCAAATTAACCCACAAGGAGTCCAAAGTCTCCCCGGTACAGAACCAGTTCACAAATATCACCAGAGGCCTGACCAGGTGGTTCACCTTGCACACCACCTGTTAACTGGATCCCCATTAATCCCCATTTAGCCTATAATCTGATCTAATCCACCAGTGAGGCAGGCAGGGGTGTGTAAAACAAAGCGTGGGCTGCTTCTTGTCCAGTGTGTGTGTATGTGTGTGTGTGTTCACCATCGGCACCATCATTAGTTCCCTAACACTGGGTGGCGAGCGAGACGGAGATCATCGCCTCAGTATTTTCACTGAGGCGCGACTGAGAGAGCGGCCGCATGCCTATCTGCATCACCACTATCGCCATGACGACGGGCTATTTATACAGCAGGGCTGAGAGTGAGTCCAGAGCATCGGCTTCTGCTGCCCTCTGCTTCCCTCTAGCGACGAGACACTGTCACAGCCCTTGCCTCCTGTTTAGTTACCACAAGGGGGGGCGGGGGGGGGGGGGGGGGGGGGGGGGTGTCTCCCGGTCCGATGGATCAGGGTATTCACCAAATGAGGAAACGTAGACTTCAGGGATCACCTCCGGTCAAGGTTGAGTCCCAGGTCCCTCCCAATATGACAGATGTTCGAGTTAGAACGGATTCTGGAGTCTCCCCCAAGGATGCTTGGTGTCTCCAGACCAGGGCTGGACTATAAACCGGGACCCTAGGGCTTCACGGCTCCCAAAGGCCCCCCCCACACACACATTCATTGTTTTTGGGTTGGTTTTGATGAATTAATTGCACGCGTGTTAAGAAATATGCATACATATACATTATTACCTGTCGTATCTACTGTGCCAGAATATTATGGGGGGGGGGGGGGGGGGGTTATTTCGGCATAATTCTTATTTCTGAGTTTATTTACATTTACATGTTCATATTCTAGTTTATATTTACAATATAGTCATACATAGAGTGTATCCTTCAAAAGAAGATTTATTTACTTTTATTTGTTTTAAAAGGCTGGCTATAAAACACCCATGTGTGTAAAGACGCGCTGACCTTGGATCTGTGTAAAAACATCATCTTGTTTCATGATTAAATGTTCTGTGCCATTGTACCGGGGGAAGTGTTCAGTCTGTATGTACAACGATGACACGAACATGCATTATATTTTATTAAATAACAATATATATCGTGGGACGCTACTTTGCCTATGAACTGCTGTCAATAAATGAAACTGTTGCCAAGGACAGTAGGAGTCTAAAGGGACAGATTTGTCAAGGAATGCTGCTGGGTTGCGTTATGGTGCACCCACAGGAAGAGGGCGCTGTTCGTCCATTTTTATGGGGGGGAAACCGAAGCTCTTCTGCGCTTCTGTCCATGGCAGGCGATGAGAGGAACCTGGAGGAACCTGGTGTCAACGTGTTGTTGCTGTTCCTGAGTAAAGACAAGGACAAACCACGACTCTGACACGCTTACAGCCACTGAAATGTCCCCACAGACGTCGCCTGAATCTGTGGACAACCGCAGAGACGCCGCGGTCCGCAGCTGCACCAGCAGGGAGCCCTTTGGAATGGCCGGTGATTCAGTCTTACAGCACCACACAGTGTTGTTGTGCTGCTAATGACTTTATTAATGGTTAATAAACCGTTTGCTAATGTTGAGCTTGGCCTCATTCTGGACCGTGGAAATTTGCAGTTCAGCAAACATCACAAAACATCGGCAAACATTTGTCCACTTTTTCTTCTTTATTGAAACACGCTAAAGCTTCATTCCTAAGCCCTGAGTTTGTGTTTCGCGATGTAAAGTCTACGTGGTAAGTAGGAAATGGGCTGAAACATGTAAAAGCACTGCAGGGAAATATATTGATAATATAAAAAAATTCAAAAAGAAAAAAAAAAGGTTTATCTGCAAAAAAAATCTCATTCTCATCAAGTGATTTTTGTCTTTAATGGGGTCCCTAAAGTCTTACAGTGCAGCAACCTGAATTATCTTTTTTTTTTTTTTTGTGGCACTCACTTGATCTCCACTGGAAACGGCCTGAAATACTCTCACTTCTCTGGAAGAAGAAAAAAACATTTTTTTAATAAACAAATTTAGATTACTTTAAAGGGGACCTATTATGCTCATTTCCTGTTTTATAATTTCTATCTTTTTCAAAGCCCACTTTCATCTGATTGGCTGTTCACATTCCGGAAGTCCTCGGAAGAATTTCCAAAGGCAAACTGTAAAGCTAACGTTACAAAGCAACATAAACATCTGGTCTTTGCCTGGAGCGGAGATACCATATAAGGACATCCGTGCTTCTCTGACATCAGATAGACACGGCGGTTGAAAAAAACTGAAACGGTGCGTTCAGAGCAGTCTGAAGCCTGAGCTTTTGGCTCACAGGGATCACTTTTACATACGTTTAACCTCATTATTTGGCAACTTTGGTAACATTTAGTATGAATATCCGACATAGGAAATAAGGAAAAAGCATAATAGGTCCTCTTTAAAATAAACATAATGTATTTTAAGCATTGCATGTCATACACACATATATGACCCTCAGCCTCAGCATATCATCCTGACTTACATTGCAAACAATCCCTCACACGTTGGAGCACATATTTACCTCATGATTTTCCATCCAACACAAAAGGACAACAGTATTCACAGTGGGGATGAGTGGCACCTTGGCAACATAAACCTGCCCTCCTTCACGGCCCCCCAAGGGTTCACAGTGTCATTTAAACACGCTGTGGAATCAGAGATTCATATTGTAACATACAGCGGTACATTTTTCCCCTCACTTATGCGTTGGCGTGAGCTGCAGACAGCATGTGGAGTCGATACAAAGAGGACGCTCTGACCCTCCCATCTGGCGGTGGTGGGAGGGGAACGGCGAGGGAGGTCAACACGAAGACCCGGGAGGCTAGAGGGGAGCAAGCTTTTTTTTTTACTGCTGCAGTGAAACCCCTCTCGCACATACTGGAGTTATATAACACACACAGTGTTTTACATATGGCTTTTTGAAGGCCAATAACGACACCAATATAGATGTTTCCCCCCCACACCCCCCACAGTCAGGAACCTGATATTAGCTCTACAATAGTGGACTGAAGCTGCTGCTAACCTCCGTGCCATATATATACTGTATTTCTGTACATTTCCTCCCCAAAATGCTTTCTTTACAGCTTTTGTCCCCCACATACGGTGAAAAGTAGAAGATATGGTTACCAGTATTGTATTCATATACAAATGACCAATAATTTAAAGTGATATTTAGTTCTGCTACATTTCTGGACTGGGGTCTCATTTTCATACTCTTGGCCAGTATCCCGATACGACTGCGCCGTAAACAACAGTTTAGGTCAGGCCATCTTCGGATTATCTTCCACACAAGTTTTGGCCAACCTGAGCCGAGCCCTGACCTGTCTGTTCGTCTGAGCGCTCGCGTTCGACGCTGCTGCGCTCCAAGATAATACCCGGTGATAGCACTTGGTGAGCATCAATGTTGGCGTTGGGAATGACAGAAACGAACGACGAGAAAACTATGAGAAAGCCTCTGTAGCTTTTTGTTGCCGTCATTGGAAAAACCACCAGTTTTTGGTGAGTTCAGATCACTTGATGAATAGCCAAATGTTGTGGCTCCCAACCTGGGGGTCCTGACCCCCATCAGGTGTAATTTAAGTGTTATTTTTTTTATAAAACCAGGCTGCTGGGACTATTAAAACGTATGTATGATAGTGAAACTAAAAGAAAATCATAATACGGACGCAGAATTGTGTTCCTATTTAGGTTCATTGTACAGTTCATTGTTGTGTGCTGTTATTGTTTATTTATGCAATGAATATAATGAAATATACATAAAGATATTTCAAAAGAAGTCAGCTACTTTTCTTACCTTTTTTGTAATGGTATGTGGGCGGGGGGGTCGTCAGTGTGTATACAACGGTAAAATAGGGCTGGGAACCACTGGCTTCGATGGTAACAAGCCGACGGTACGTTAAGACCAGCTCAGCATCCCTGTGAATTCCGTCCACATTGGACGTATGCCGCTCCTCATGGTTTACCTCCACCTAACGCTGGTGCGGCCTGAATGAGGCGAGTGGGATTAAGTAAGGGATTGGATGTCGGGGGCCGTAGACGGGCTTTGTCAGTCCGGAGTCATTTATTATCAGTGACTCCAACCTTTCTTCCAACCTTAACCAAGTGCTGCGCAAGTTGTTTAACGTTCCCGGTACTTTAACCATAGTTTATTTGCTATGACCACATTCTTTCCTTAACCTCAACCATGCGAAAGCAGAAAGTGAGAATTCTTTAAATGTTTTTTTTTACGTCCAATGTAAAAGCATTGGACATGACAAGGATTTTGAAGAATCCCTAAATATCTACCTGGCACTAGGGCTGGGTGTAGACACACAATTGCAATTGAAACCGCAGTCCAGCATTGTCCAACCTTCCATTGCCTCCGATTTCCCTCACACACCCTGGCATGTGACAGGTGCAGAGTTTTAACGTCTTGCAGATGAAATGTATCCAGTGCTTTTTCCCCCCCATTACTGGCAGCGAAGAGGAGGGAGGAGGTTTACAGAGGACTGGGTTTCTGCCAGTGCTGTGAACAGCTGAGTGGTCTGGCGTGACGCCACATGGGAGGAATCAGGAGATTTTTCTCTTATCCTGCCTGACCTCCCTGCACTTACAGTAAGGCTCTTTGGAGGGCTGCCATGTCATTTCCCCTCCTTCTTTTCCTCTTACTTTTGTATTTCCCATCCCACCCTCTCCTTATACTCTGAAATGACTAATATTCTGAGACTTAGAGAATAATCCTTCACAACTTGGCCATCATTTCTATAAGTCATAGTAAATCTGTAGTCGCTCAATTTCAGGCGACATACAGGCGGCCCTACTTAGCAAAACGTAGGTCCTATTTTCTTAGATCTAGGAACATAAATGGTAAATGGTCTCGCGCTTTTCGACCTTCGCGGTTCCTTCTTTAACGTTTCTTTCGTTCCTGTAATACTTTTTCTACAGCTTCATTCTTGAACCTTTTTTATTTTTGCATGCCTCGTAAAAGCACTTCGTAAACTCAGATTCTAGATAACCCGCTGTGTAAACAAACCTGATTATAATTGCCACTCAAAAATTGCACGTCCGGATGGTGTGTGTATTGTTCTTTTTCCTGCACGGGTCAGCCTTGAGCCATGCGCGCGCCTCGCGCGTGATGCTTTAATTGCAGCGTATTGAACAAGCTCGACAGTTTACACGTCGACCAACCACCGCGGTTTGACCCGCGGTTTGAACCAGGTTGAGGAGGAGGTGAAGGTCCAGCTGTGGTACGTCATCTCCAACTGGATCTGACACACGGGGGCCTCCACGTCTCCCCTGGGCAGACGTGCTGAGGTGAGGAGGTGGGGGGGGCAGTCTTCTACTTAACCTCCAAAGCTCACCGATGAACACAAATCCCTTTTTTTAATTCCACAGTCAAAGACAAATGTAAAAACATGGTTTTAGAGGAAGTAACGTGCTGGGACTATTTCTTGAGCGTTATCCATCCGCCCCTGCACTTGCAGTGCAGTGCCTCCAACCATGGATACAGTCTGTGAGAACAGGCTTTGGTTGTGGTCTTTGCGCAAGCACGATGGTACCAAACCTGGCAACCCCACTGTGATGACAAAACTGCAGTCACTGCACCCAGCTGGGTACCAGGGTGCCCAACACCTCATTTGGATCACATAGTGAATGAATTGAATCAAAGTAATAGAGCGAAACGGCACGTTTGGACGTTGAGCGCGAGAGAAGCCACTCAGCAGGTGGCGCATGACCTCATGCTTCCGCTCGCGTGCTCATCGTGTAAGCGTTAATCAAACAGGAATGCAATTGTGTGTATTTGAATGAGGGCCACACATTACGTCATCAGTCAATTAGTGAAGGAAATACTGCTCCCTCCTCTCTCAATGTGGGGAAACTGTCCTGAGTCAGATCACTGCGGTCTAAAATGGTCAAAAATATGTGTTATTTCCCAGTGGTCGTGTGAGAGTGAAAAGGTCCCACAGTTCGGTTCATCAACGCAAAACCAACTCATTAACGGAATCATTGTTGAAACTTCCCATAACACAGGTTTAACAATTGGAACATTTTATTTAAAGGCCCCATACTCTGCTCATTTCCAGCTCTATATCTTTATTCTGGGACTCCACTAGAGCAGCTTTGCATGATTCACAGTTTAAAAAAAGTCTTTATGTATCTCCTCCTGGCCCTTTCTGCAGCCCCTCAGTTCCCCCCTCTGTCTGAAACAAGCCGTTTGAGACAAACTGAACAACCTCCAAAAACCTGAAGAGTAGTTCCTGAGCAGAGCGCTCCAATAACTCAGACAGACTGAGCGGATGGAGGAGCGTCCCTGTACTTGGTGGGTGGTGCTGTGATTGGAGCAGATGACCTGCAGGGGGGGCGTGGCTGAGGGCAGTGACTGTATAGTTGTGACATCACAAACTTACATGAGTCCTGACAGCTCGCTTAAAGGCACAGTGTCTGAATACAGGCTGTG